>NC_090447.1:640873713-641188870 GCF_031143425.1 Pleurodeles waltl
GGACAGGTTGAAGTGAGGTAACTCCGCCAACATTGGGCATCATGGCGGAAGGCAGTCTTGCACCGTCGTGCAATTTCTCATTGGCTAATATGGGGCTCTATGGAGTACAGTGGCCAATGGGGATCAGTGGCAGCGGTGACGGGGTACACCCCCGCCGACATGACCGCAATTTTCTGTCTATAACCTCACTTAGTTCCTGACTTTCCACAGGAGCACACCTACACTGCGTATGCTGCTGTGACCTGTGTATGGAACCTACCATGGCCCATGTGACTGGGGAAAGGGCCCCTGCCTTCACTTTGGAGGAGTTGGAGCACTTGGCAGATGGGGTTCTACCCCAGTGTGGACAATGTATGGTCCTCTAGACCAACAGGTGAGTACACCTTGGGCACAATGTATGTGGGAGTGTTGCATGGAGGTGTGTGTGCAGGCATCGTGTCATTTGGGGGGGATGTCTGTTGGTAGTGTACATGGTTGGTGCTGGGCGATGTGTGTGCCAATGGAGTTGGAAACAGGATTTGTGGGCCATGTGTGTGACAGGCTGGATAGTATGTGTAATGGTGTCCTCCTGTCTGTATTACCTCTGCAGATGAGGGCCCATCAAAAGAAGGGATCGTGGCATGCCATCGCCAAGGAGGTGCAGACCCTGGGGGTCTACAGCAGGCAGAGCACCCACTGCAGGAAACGGTAGGAGGACCTGAGTCGCTGGGTACAGAAGACAGCGGAGGCACAGCTGGGGATGGCCTCCCAATGAGGAAGGGGTGCCTGTCAGAACCTGACTCCCCGATGGCCCGCATACTGGTGGTGGCCTACCCAGAGCTGGATGGGTGCTTGAGGGCATCACAGCAGCCACAAGGGGGTGAGTACAGTGAGCATTACTACAATAATTGGTAGGTGGCATGGGATCCAGGTGGTGGGTGTGAGTTAGTGGGTGCCCCTTAATGCCAGGTCAGAGTGTGCAGCGTGATCCAGCTCAAGGATAATGGCAAATTCAGGTAACCCAGCTCGGTTGCATTCCATGTCAGTCAGGGCTTTGTGGGTCCCAGGAGGGGTGCAGTTGGCAGTGGTTGGCCCTCATCTTGGTGTGGCATCTAGCCAATTGAATGCCAGTGCAATGCATAGTACTCATTCCTGATCCCTGTGTGTGAGAGTACTGTGCAAGCCAACTGTGGTGTTGGTTCTGTAATTGACCCAGTGCTCCCTGTCTCCCTCCCACCTTTCTTCTTCTGTCATCCTGTTAATGTGTGCATTAGCATTATCTGGCGGAGGAGCAGGGGCACCGGGACATAGGGAGCTGCATGCCACAGGACTCAGGAGGCAGAGTCCACTGACGCTGAGGGGACAAGTGGGACATAGGGCGAGGGGAGCACTGCGGCAGAGACAGGGGGTTACAACACAGACTCTGATTCCTCCTCCGATGGAAGCTCCCTGTTGGTGGCGGACACTTCTGTGACCACCCCGTCTGCAGGTACAGCCTCCACCCCCGTACCAGCACCGCCCTCCCAGTAGCCCCTCACAGAGTTGCCTGTGACCGCTCACCCAGGAGGGTGGGCTTCTCCTTCACCCCAGGCACCTCAGGCCCTGCCCCAGTGAGCCCTGCTGCCCTGAATGAGGAGGCTATTGACCTCCTGAATTCCATCTCTGTAGGGCAGTCAACCATTTTGAATGCCACCCAGGGGCTGGCATCCCATATGCAGCAATCCAATGCACTCCTGGAGGGCATCCACGGTGGATTGGCAGCCCAACAAAGATTGATTCAGGCTCTGGCCTCCTCTCTGATGGTAGCCGTTGTCCCTGTTTCTACCGTCCCCCCTCCAACTACCACTTCCCAGTACCAGTCTCCTTAACCCCAACCCATCCCATGCACACATACAGGCGAACATGTACACAAGACATCACACAAGAGTGGCACAATTTAACACAGGCACCACACTTCAGTCCACAAGCACTCACACAAACACCAGACAGTTGCACACACATCCACATCCACTGCCTCCACTGTCTCCCCCTCCTCCTCCACCTCTCTCACAGTCACGTCCACACTCACAGCTGCATACACTGCTTCAGCAGCCACCACCAGCATCACCAGCATCACCACACCAAGCAGCACACACACCTCACTAGCAGACACCTCCACAATGTCCATCCACGTTTCCCCTGTGTCCATTCCCACCCTGTCTGTCCCCCCTCCTAAAGGATACAAACATAGGCACTTAGAGACACAACAGCCATGCACCTCACATCAGCACACTGCCCACGCACCTGCACCCAAGTCCAACAGACGTGCTCCTCCAACAACCACTCCCTCAACCTCCACTCCCATCCCTCCTCCCTCATCCGGCCCTACCGTCCCTTAAAAGCTTTTCCTTGCTCAACTTGGCCTCTTCCCTCCTCCTCCCCCTGTCCTGCCCGTAAGAGCAGGGTCCCAATGACCCAGACCAGCACCTCAGCCAAACAGTCCATGGGGACAGTGGAGACACCTCCTAGTCGTGGAGACAGGACAGTGAAGGATCCCACTCCACCAGCCAGGAAAGGGAGGCATCCCACTCCACCAGCCAGGAAAGGGAAGGATCCCACTCCACCAGCCAGGAGGGGTAAGGCTCCCAGTCAACCACCAATGACAGGAAAGGTTCCCACTCAACCACCAATGACAGAACAGTTTCCCACTCAACCACCAATGACAGAAACAGTTCCCACTCAACCACCAATGACAGAAGAGGTTCCCACTCAACCACCAATGACATAAGAGGTTCCCACTCAACCACCAATGACAGGCAAGAAGCCCTCATCTCCAACTGGGGCACAGCAGCCCTCACCTCCAGCAGAGGCTGCCTAGGAGACACCTCCCCCAGCAGAGACACAGCAGAGGCTGGCAGAGTACCACCACCACCACCAGTTATCACGGAGCCCTCACCTCCAGCTGAGAAACACCAGTCATCACCTTCAGCAGAGGCTGGCAGGACACCACCACCAGTGGTCACAGAGCCCTCTCCTCCAGCTGAGACACAGCAGCCCTCACCTCCAACAGAGGGCATGTAGGCCACCCTCCAGGGACTCTTGTACAAGGAGCCCCCTCCAGAATCAGTGGGGAAGTTCCCCACCTCAGAGACTGTTATCTTGTACTCCCCAGCATTGGTAAATGGTCATGGACCACCCTCCAGGATCAGTGGGCAAGTTCCTCAACTCACAGACTGTGATCTTGCACTCCCCAGCATTGGGAATTGGACATGGAGCCCCCTCCAGAACCAGTGGGCAAGTTCCCAACTTCAGGTGAGGTGCCCCCTGTCCCCCATCCCCCCGAGGTGCCTGTCCACTTTCGTGATGTTGCCCCTGCACAGTTTTGTGCGTAGTTAGTTAGGATCAAGTTAGGGCTAGGACTGTGGCCATGTGGGCCTTATGGACGTTTGACTGGGCATTGGCCCTTTATGGACAATTGTTTATGTATCTCTGTTCTAAAATTGGTTCATATGTTGGCTTTTGTCTTGCAATTACAATTTCAGTACTGCAGCCCTCTAGTCCTTGTATTATTATGCCGTGTGTCCTATGCCATTGCGTTACGTCTGCAGCTGGTTTTGTGTATGGTGTGTGTGTGTGTGTGAATGGTGTGTGTTGTGCGTGTGTGTGTCACTCTCCTTTTCCTCCCTCCCTCCCTTGTGTGCTAGGAGGGTGTACTAACCGTCGGCGGCGGCGTTGGTGTTCCGGGTGGAGTATGGCGTAGAAGAGCATCGGGAAGACTTGCAGTTCCGGTTCCATGGTGGCGTTGATCTTCTCTGTGTCTCTGATGGTGAATCTTTAGTCTTCTGTGATGTGTTTCCGCCAAGCTTTCGATGGCGTTGGTACCGCCCGGAAATCGTGGTGGTTTGCAGTGTCATGATATGGTGGACTGTACCTTGTCTTCCGCCTGGCTGTTGATGGTTACCGCCGTGGTGCGTGGTGTTAACGCCTGGGCGGATGGTATGATACATTGGCTGTCTATGGGAGTTATCACCGCCATGGTATTAATTTGGAGTTAATTACCGCCAGCCTGTTGGAGGTATTACCGCCTCTTTAACAGTCACCGCCAATGTCATAATGACCACCTATATCTGACAATCACATGCATAACAGTACATCATATATCCTACAGGCAATTGCCATTGAGTGTCTATGTGCAGAGCTGATGGGCATAGTGAGTCATTGAAGTTGTGGAGAAGTGTGGCACAATGATTAGAGTGGCAGACCCTGATGCAGAGATCTGGCCCGGGACCAGGTTTCAATTCCCATCCCCGCGGGTCTTGGGCTCAATTCCCTTGGACCAGATAATTCTCGCCTCGGTGCCTAATCTAATTAATAAGTCCCACACTGTAACTCTGGGCAATAGCTTGCTTAATCTACACAATGGCCCTGACAGTGCTTGGATGCCTGGCTTCACCCTGGGGGTTGCCCAGGAGTGGGCACCTCACAGGGAAAAGCCAGGAGGGGTTCCACAGCGGTATGTGTACAGCACCTTGAGACCCTAACGGGTGAGTAGTGCGCTATACAAGTGCGAAGTTTACATTTTTTGCGTATTACCTGGCTTCTGAACAACAGTCCAATGAGGCCGGATGTGGCTTGAGATTACTGTGCCAATATAGACAGAGCTTAATTAGCAACCAAACGCCACATACAACATGTATTCATCTCTCCTGCTGTCATGCAATCACATTGTACCACACATTGATAACATCTTCTGGCAAGAGTTGCCTGTGGAAGGCTGTCATGACAGCTCACCTAGGGGGTCATTCAGACCTTGGCGGACGGCGGAGGCCGTCCGCCAAGGTACCGCGGTCAAATGACCGCACCGCGGTCAAAAGACTGCGGCGGCCATTCAAACATTTCCGCTGGGCCGGCGGGCGCTCTCCAAAAGAGCGCCCGCCGGCCCAGCGGAAATGCCCCTGCAATGAGGACGCCGGCTCAGAATTGAGCCGGCGTAGTTGCAGGGGTGCGACGGGTGCAGTTGCACCCGTCGCGTATTTCAGTGTCTGCAAAGCAGACACTGAAATACTTTGTGGGGCCCTCTTACGGGGGCCCCGCGGCACCCCCTACCGTCATCCTGTTCATGGCGGGTTTCCCGCCATGAACAGGATGGCGGTAGGGGGTGTCTGAATCCCCATGGCGGCGGAGCGCGCTCCGCCGCCATGGAGGATTCAATGGGGCAGCGGTAAACCGGCGGGAGACCGCCGATTTACCCTTTCTGCCGGCGGCTGAACCGCCGCGGTCAGAATGCCCTTGGGAGCACTGCCAGCCTGTTGGCGGTGCTCCCGTGGTCGGTGACCCTGGCGGTCACCGGCCGCCAGGGTCAGAATGACCCCCCTAGTCTTGTGCATCCAACGCAAGTTGGGTCAGGGAACACTCAATACACACTCACCACATTATCTCAGTGCTCCATATCTGTCACTTGACACAGAACCATATCCATTGACACATCCGTTAATGCACACTTACAGCACTTACAGGGCTTTGACTCCACAATATGACAAACTGGGCACCATAAAGCTGTTCATACAGGGGTAGGCCTCATCCACCAGCTTCTCCAGCTCTTCTGGCGAGAGGACATTGGCCCTATCACCTGTGGGACATGGCATGATTGCTCCCAGAGGTGGTACACAGCAGCTCAGGTAGTTTAGGTCTTGCTGACAGCAGTGTCGGGAGTCAATTAAGGGATTCAGCAGAAGATGGGGTCACATCCATCACATGTGCAACTGTCACTGCCGATCAGACAACCTCCTTTGTACCGTCCACTGGCAAATCAGCAGGCTATGGAGGACAGACACATCATCCGGATATACTGCTTGGATAGACAGACAATGGTGGATCCTTGTCATCAGATCTGATGCAAGCCATCAGTCATCCAAATACCATACCACCCATTGCACAAGTCATGGCAGTGTTGCTTTTCCTGGCTGCAGGGTCCTTCGAAAATACAGTGGCCCTAACTGCTGGGATATCCCAGCCTATGTTCAGCCTGGTCTTAAAGGATGTCCTCTCAGCAATGTTGAAACACCTGGACAGCTACATCCGGTTTCCTCAATGTGAGGATTTTGCCCATGTGAAGGCTGAGTTCTATGCTTTGTCACACATCCCAGATGTGGTGGGAGCCATTGATGGTACCCATGTAGCCTTGGTTCCGCATCATGGCAATGAACAGGTCTATCGGAACAGGAAATTTCAATGTCCAAGTAGTTTGTTTGGCGGACCTCTACGTTTCCCAGGTGTTTGCCCATTACCCGGGTTCAGTCCATGATTCCTTCATCATGTGGAACATCGCTATTGCACATCTGATGACACAACTGTACCCAAAGACGGGCCTTGCTAGCTGGTAAGTAACATATGTCATGTGGGTTTGTATGCTATGTCTGCTGCTAGAGAGACGATGCTTGGGACTCATGGTTGCACACATGTCGCATTCCCTTACAGATAACATTGCATACCCAAAGCATCCATGGTTGTTGACACCAGTGAGGAACCCAAATACTCCATGGGAAGTCCACTTCAACAAAGCACATGGAAGGTCACAGCATGTCTTCGAGTGGACTTTTGGGCTCACCCGGAAAAGTGTTAAGATCATAGTGGAGTGCTGCATGCTTCACAACCTTGCCCTGAGGCAAAACATCCTATACAGCTGGCAGTACCACCGGGTGACCCTCCTGAAATGCCAAGTGAGGATGACGGTGATGAGGAGGAAGGTATAGACATGTGGGCAGATCTCATCAATCACTATTTTACTTGAGTATAAGTATGTGATGTTCTGTGATTACTGTGACTGCATAGGGTACTGTTGGGGTCAGGATTTGATGAGAAGGGTATCTCTGTCATGAAACGTCCTAAACAAAGACTCCTGAACAATGATTACATCAACAATGCAAGCGCAGAACAACGACTGCCTTTTTCTCTACCTTAACCACGCGTGTGCTGAACTACGCAAATGCGTGGTTAAGGCAGAGAGAAGGGCAGAGTGGATCAGGAGAGGACGCGGTCAATTAAGTGGGGTTGGGGGTTAGTCTTTATGGGTGGAGAGTGGATTAAGGGCTGGGGGGTGGGGATATTGGGGTAGTTTGGTTTCTAGGGGAGGGTGTGGGGAGATGGGTTAGTTTGATTTTTAGGGCTGGGGGATCGGAGTAGTTTGTTTTTTAGGGGCATAGATAGGGGGATCAGGGTAGTTTGGTTTTTAGAGGCCAGGGTGGGGGGTCGGGATAGTTTGGTTTTCAGGGGTGGGGGTGGGAGGATTGTTTTGGGGGGGTTGGTTGTTTTTAGGTTAGGTGGGGGAGTCGGTGGTTAAGCCAGAGAGAAAAGCTGAGTGGATCAGGAGAGGACGCAGTGGGTTTGGGGTAGGGTTGGGGTGTTAGTTTTTAGGGATGTGGTGGATTAAGGGCTTGGGACGTGGATAGGGGGATGGGGTAGTTTGGTTTTTAGGGGAGGGGGTTGGGGGATCAGGGTAGTTTGGTTTTTATGGGCAGGGGTGGGGGGATCGGGGTAGTTTTGTTTTTAGGGGTGGGGGTTGGAGGGTCAATTGTTTTAAGAGTGGGTGGGGTGTCAGTGGTCAAGGCAGAGAGAAAGGCAGAGTGCATCGGGAGAGGACGCAATCAGGTAAGTGGGGTTGGGGTAGTTTTTAGGGGTGGGCTGAATTAAGGTCTTGGAGCGGGGGTGGGGGGATGGGGTAGTTTGTTTTTGAGGTGTGGGGTGGGGTATCGGGGTAGTTTCGTTTTTTCAGGGGGAGGGGTGGGGGTTCAGGGTGGTTTGTTTTTTAGAGGCAGCAGTGGAGGATCAGGGTATTTTTTTTTAGGGTCGGTGGTGGGGGGGTCAGTTGTCTTCAGGGCAGATGGGGGTCAGTGGTTAAGGCAGAGAGAAAGGCAGAGTGGATCAGGAGAGAATGTGGTCAGGTAAGTGGGCTTGGGCCAGGGTTATGGGGTAGTTTTAGGGGTGGGATGGATTAAGGGCTTGGGGCTGGGGAGTGTTGGTCGGGTAGTTTGGTTTTTAGGTACAGGGTGGGGGATCATGTGTTGGAAAATGGGTTATTGGTAAGGGCAGGTAGGTACCTACACTTAGCAACAGGCCACTAACCTCCACTAAGGTCCAGTTAGGTCTCAGTAAATTAACCCCAGCTCAACCCTTGGTAGCTTGGCAACGAGCGTCAAGGCTTAACTTAGGAGACAGAGGGGTCATTCCGACCCTGGCGGTTGACTACCGCCAGGGCCGGGGACCACGGATCCACCGCCAACAGGCTGGCGGTGCATCCATGGGCATTCTGACCGTGGCGGTACAGCTGCGGTTCAGAAATGGGAAACCGGCGGTGTCCCGCCGGTTTCCCGCTGCCCTAGGGAATTCTCCATGGCGGCGCTGCCGCCAGCCTGGTTCTGGCGGTTTTGACCGCCAGAACCTGGCTGGCGGTAACGGGTGTCGTGGGGCCCCTGAGCAGACACTGAAAATTGCGACGGGTGCAACTGCACCCGTCGCACCCCTTCCACTCCACCGGCTCCATTCGGAGCCGGCATCCTCATGGAAGGGGGTTTCCCGCTGGGCTGGCGGGCGGCCTTCTGGCAGTCGCCCGCCAGCCCAGCGGGAAACTCAGAATTACCGCGGCGGTCTTCTGACCGCGCAGCGGTATTCTGATGGCAGGACTTTGGCGGGCGGCCTCCGCCGCCCGCCAAAGTCAGAATGACCCCCAGAGTGTAAAGCATTCAAATATCACAAAACAGTAATTAAATAAAACACAAGAAACAGTTTAAAAATCCAAAACCAATTTATAAAAATAGATTATATTTTTATCTTTAAAATGATACCAAAACAAATAAAGTCGGATAAGGGGAACCGGAGATATGAATTTTTAAATATTTTTTTTTTTTAGCGCCTAGAAACAAAAAGCGCCAATCGGGTCATCTGGTTGCACCTCGACCGGGGCAAAGTCAAAGTTTAAGGCCGACCGCGATGGAGCCCTGCTTGGCTACATGCCGCGGGAGGCCTCGGTTAAAAGTTTACCTTCACACTTAGGCGGTCATTCTGACCGCGGCGGGCGGCGGTCGCCGTCTGCCATGCGGTCACCGCCGAATGACCGCCCCGCGGTCAAAAGACCGCAGCAGCCATTCCAACTTTCCCAGCTGGAAAGCCCCTGCAACGAGGAAGCCGGCTCCCAATGGAGCCGGCGGAGTTGCAGGGGTGCGACGGGTGCAGTGGCACCCGTCGCGATTTTCACTGTCTGCTAAGCAGACAGTGAAAATCTTTGTGGGGCCCTGTTAGGGGGCCCCTGCACTGCCCATGCCAGTGGCATGGGCAGTGCAGGGGCCCCCAGGGGAAACAGGGTGGCGGGAAGGGGGCCGGAATCCCCATGGCGGTGCTGCAAGCAGTGCCGCCATGGAGGATTCCCTGGGCCAGGGGAAAACCGGCGGGAAACCGCCGGTTCCCCTTTTCTGACCGCGGCTTTACCGCCGCGGTCAGAATAGCACTGGAAGCACAGCCAGCCTGTTGGCGGTGCTTCCGCGGTCCCCGGCCCTGGCGGTCATGGACCGCCAGGGTCCGAATGACCCCCTTAGTCTTTTTTTTCACGAAGATTTTCTTCAGCGGGACGAACCTGCCAGTCCAATTCGACCTCCTGGAGCCCTTCTCCGGATACACGATGCTGGAATCCTCAGTGGAGATTTTTACCTTCGGACTTAGTCGTTTTTTTGAGGTGAAAATCCTTCGACCGGGGTAAACCTGGATCTTGATCCGACGTCCATGGAGCCCTCCTTGGATACGCTAGCTGGGAGGTCCCGGTCAACTTTTTACCTTCGGACATTGGGGGTCATTCGGGAGCACCGCCAACAGGCTGGCGGTGCCCCGCAGGGCATTCTGACCGCGGCGGCTTGGCCGCGGTCAGAACAGGAAAACCAGCGGTCTCCCGCCGGTTTCCGCTGCCCTCCGGAATCCTCCAGCTGCGCCGCCATGGGGATTCCAGCACCCCATACCGTCATCCTGTTCCTGGCGGTTCGCCCGCCAGGAACAGGATGGCGGTATGGGGTGTCATGGGGCCCCTGGGGGCCCCTGCAGTGCCCATGCCAATGGCATGGGCACTGCAGGGGCCCCCGTAAGAGGGCCCCACCAAGAATTTCAGTGTCTGCTCAACAGACACTGAAATTCGCGACGGGTGCAACTGCACCCGTCACACCTTCCCACTCCGCCGGCTCCATTCGGAGCCGGCTTCCTCGTGGGAAGGGGTTTCCCGCTGGGCTGGCGGGCGGCCTTCTGGCGGTCGCCCGCCAGCCCAGCGGGAAAGCCAGAATGGCCTCTGTGGTCTTTCGACCGCGGAGCGGCCATATGGCGGTTGCCGCCAGGCGGGCGGCTCGCGCCGCCCGCCGGGCTCAGAATGAGCCCCTTAGTCTCTTTTTCAGAGATTTCCTTTACCGGGACGAACCAGCAAATCAGGCCGGGTCGCGGTTGAGGCAAGCCGACTAGAGTTGCCGCGGCGGGTCGGTCCCTCTATGGAGCTTTTTTTCAAAAGTTGTCCAAACTTCTCCAAACTTCTGGGTCTTCTACCAGATGTCCTTTTAAGGTTCTTTTGAGGTCCACAGCTCACCCCAAGGGTCCAGAAGTTCTGAGATGGTCCTTGGGGGGTGCGGACTACAACTTCCAGAATGCACCTGGCGCAAACTCCTTTTTGGCCATTGGACAGTGGTCAGCTGATCGCTTTCTTCAGGAGTTGGTGCAGGGGACTCTGGTCAGCAATTTTTCACCTGTAGCAAACAGGGAGTCCCTCCTTGAACCAGTTGAAGCCAGGCAAAGTCCTTCTTGTGGTGAAGCCCAAGTGTGCAGCTGGTGCAGTCCTTCTGAGTGCAGGTTCCACATGCAGGCCAGGGGTCCAGCAGGGCAGTCCTTCTTCTTCTGTTGTTCTTCCTTGTTGGATGTGGTAGGGAACTGAGGTGTGGGTGCAGTTCTGCCAGTTTCATCCTTGCTCCAGGGTGAAAAGCAGGGGGGTCCTGGTTCTTCAATCAGGTGCAGGGCCCTTCTCCCTGTGATGACCACTTCCTGGGAAGTGTGGAAAAAATCTATCCCAGGAGGCAACATTCTCCAAAAATCCATCATGGCTGAATCTGATTTTTGGAGGTTACATCTGGCTGAGCCAACCCACTGGTGTGGCTAAAAATCATAAACACACCCCTCTCCTGCCCTCTCCTAATCTAATCAAGGGGCACCTAGTTGTCTGGGGTTGCAGGATGTGGGGGTGTTGCTGGTTGCTCCAAATGTCCTTCTCTGCTTTTGAAGACCAGTTTGGCAGCCCTCCCCCTTCCTGCCTCTCCATCTGCTGAGGGGAGATTCCCTCCCACAGGCACATTCCTTTGTGTGAAGCCAGGCCACTTCACACCTCATCAAGGCAGCCTGGCCAGACTGCTAGAGCCTGGCCAATCAGAGCACAGCAGCAAAAACAATGCAGGGCTGAAATTGGCAACTTTTCAGGTAAAGTTTAAAACTCTTTACCTGAACAAGTTATATTAAATCCCACAACTGGAAGTTGTGGGATTTATTACAACAATTAATTTGATACCAAATTCTTGGTATGCATCATTTAAGGAGACTTTAAAAATTAAAATAAAGTCTCCCCATTCTAGCCTATGAAGGCCATTTACTACAATGAGGGAAAAACGAATTTGGCTGTTTTTACCTCACCAGGGCTTACAAAACTATTTTTATAAAGTCCCTGCTTATAGTTACATGGCACCCAGCCCTAGGGGCACACAGGGCACACCTTAGGGGTGACTTATATGTAAAAATAAGGTAGTTTAACACTTTGGAACTACTTTTAATTCCAAAGTCGAATTTGCATATAACATTAATTTAAAAGCAGCCAGCAAGGCAGGCCTGCCTTTAAAATGACACTGGGCACCTCAGCATGTGCACCTATGGGTGCCCTACCTATGCTGTGGTCCCTAAAACTACATGCCCTACCATATACTAGGGACTTATAGGTAGGTTCACTTAGCCAATTATAATTAGCCTAATTTGCATATCCATTTTACACAGAGCACAGGCCCTGGGACTGGTTAGCAGTACCCGGGGCACCATCAGAGTCAGGAAAACACCAGCAAAAAGTGGAAAATGGGGGCAAAAAGTTAGGGGGCCTCTGCAATCAGCCCTGTTTTCTCACATCATGGTAGTTTGGTTTTTAGGGGCGGGTGGGGTGATCAGGGTAGTTTTGTTTTTATGGGTGGGGGTGGGGGGTCAGTTGTTTTAAGGGTAGGTGGGGGTCAGTGGTTAAGGCAGAGAGAAAGGCAGAGTGAATCAGGAGAGGACGTGGTCAAGTAAGTGGGGTTGGGGCAGGATTAGGGATAAATTTAGGAGTGGGGTGGATTAAGGGCTTGGGGCCAGGGTCGGGGGTTCAGGTACTTTGGTTTTTAGGGGCAGGGTGGGGATTGGGGTAGTTTGGTTTTTAGGGGCAGTGGTGGGGGATCGGGGTAGTTTGGTTTTTAGGGGCAGGTGGAGTGATCAGGGTCGTTTTGTTTGTATGGGTGGGGTGGGGGGTCAGTTGTTTTTAGAATGGGTGGGGGGTCAGGGAAGGTTTTAGGGCTCATGGTGGGTGGGGTTGTCAGGGTAGTTTTTTTTTAAAGGCGGGGTTTTTTTGTTTTTAGGGGTGGGGTAGTTTTGTTTTTAGGGGTGGGTGGGGGGTCAGGGTACTTTTGTTTTTAGGGGCGGGCTGGAAGGTCAGGGTAGTTTGATTTTTAGTGGCGTGATAGCCTCTGGAAGGGCCACCCTTCTAGTGGCTGGCACGGATGAAGGTCCTGGTGTGGATTTGCCAAAGGAAGGGGTGGGAGGTTGTACCCTATCCCTGCTCAGGGTACTGTTAATGTCCCTCAGCACCCCTGTTTGGGAGGCCATGTTGAAATTGTGGGCCTCCCACTGTTCCCGCATCTCATGATGGAAATCCCTCTGGAGTTCCTTGATTTACCCGAGTTCGGTCAATACCTGACCCATCATGCCTTGTGACTGCTGGAAGGTTCTCAAGACCTGACTGATGATATCTGGCCAGGGGTATCACCAGCAGCCTCTTGCCGCTGTGCCATACCATCCCTCCCACGCACCCTACCCCCAAATGCACGCACACTTGGTGCAGACTGCTTCTTTCCAATGGTTCCAAGTCCATCATTGTCATGGTTGGCAAGGTGTTGGTGAATGTTTTAAAGACATCAGTCTGGGGGTGACTGGCTTCCTGCGATGTAGAGGCCACGGGGCTGGGAGGAGTCAATGTGGTCAGCATGAGGCTGACCAGTGTCATCTAGCCAGGTTGGCCAGATGGCCCAGAACCGTCCTCAAAGTCCAGAGGTCCAGGAGTGTTCTCATTGATGGCTTCTTCCTTGAGGGTAGTGTCAGTCTCCTCTGTGGTGTTGGTAGTAGCAAATAGCAGTTGAAGTGGCAGCACAACCTGTTGATGTGGAGAGACAATGTTAGTGGTTCTGTTGTGAAATCATCTTCCAATAGTTCACTGTGACATTAGTTTAGGTACACATATTGTCATTTGTAGTGAGCTGAGATTGCTGCCACATACCAATTCCTGTTCTGTGACCTAGGCTCAGACTGTCTGGAATCATTAGATATTGAAGGGATGGTAATAGACTCATATCTTGCCAGCAGTGCAGGCAGGACATTGGCTGTGCAGGATGTTGGTTGAGTCACCTTGAAAGCTATTTCTTTGTCATGCAGGCATTGTCACTTTGGATGATATGTGATAGTAAACATTCTGTGGTCAGTCATTGTGGATGTGACTGCTACAAATGCCATATAACAGGCAAAACTTGGGGCTTTTGGTTTGTGTAGGAAGTTATTTGTAGACAGTTTGAGCTGTCCTTCCTGTCTACACCATCTCCATCTTGGCATAGCAGCTCTATATGGATTTGGTTGTGTTGCTACATCACAGGGTGTACCATGATCTTTATCCCTGTCCCTCCCAGGTGTGTCACATTCATTAGTGGGTTTAGGGACTGTGGCACAATGTCATATGGACAGTGCCATGGTGTTTGGGGTCGGATGGCCTGGTCCTCCTTGAATTGTTTTAGACATTACTTTTATCACAACTCACAGTTCACATTGTCCGTCCTCTGAAGTGAGTGGACTTTCAGAGCAAATATACCAACAGGGATTTTGACCATTTACAGAGCGGGCTGAAAAATTAGATTGGGTAGACAGAGCCTCATGGCCTCAGCAGTCATGGGACTCTCTGAACTACATGCGTTTTTTCAATTTGAATCTCCTTGGTGTGCGTACATCATGTGTGTGTTCCCAGGTAAAGGTGTTTTGGCAGGTGTACAGTGTACTGTTGCCTGGTGTGTGACTAAGGGATACTCCTATGAGTACTAACCATTTAATTCCATGTCTCACACACACTGAAGAGTTGTCCTCTTGTCAGGTGGGTACAGTTCAATGAGTGGGTAGGGGGAAAGGTATTCTGTATGGGTGTGCTCTGTATTGGCTGGGGGTGGGTAACACTAAATTTGCCCCCGGGCCTTGGCATTCCTGTCAGTTCCTGTCCTACTCTCACCCACTGTGCAGTTATCCTCCTCTCATGTGAGTATAGTTCAATGGGTGAGTAGAGGGAGAAGGGTTTTTTGTATCTGGGTACACTGTGTTGGCTGGGGTGGGTAACACTAAATTTGTCCCCTAGGCTTGGCATTTCTGTCAGTGCCTGCCCTACCCCCACACACTGAGAGTTGTCCTCCTCTCAGGTAAGTAGCATTGATGAGGGAATTGCAGGACATTGTAATCTTAAGTGTGGTACACCCAGTAAACAGAGACGTCGTTCCCCCAGTTGGGTCTAGTTTCCATGTGAGGTGGCAGACGGTGGCCTTTGGGCAGGTGGTGATTTTGCTGGTGGGTGGGTTGACAGTGAAGGTGGCCAAAAGTGATCAGTGAGCATGAGCATGAATGCCAATACATTTTGGTGTCAATTTTATACAGTAGTTGTGACTTACCTGACTCGACTCCCCCAGGTATTCCTGTCAAGCTCTCAGGATGCAGGATGGCCAAGACCTTCTCTTCCCATGGTTTGAGCTGTAGGGGAGGAGTTGGGGGACCACCGCCAGTCTTCGGAACTGCAAGCTGGTGCCTGGATGCCATGGAACGGACCTTGCCCCTGAAGTCGTTCCACATCTTCCTGATGTCATCCCTTGAGTGCGGGAAGCTGCCTACAGAGTTCACTCTGACTATCCTTTACCACATTTCCATTTCCCTAGCGATAATAGTTTGCTGGACCTGGGCTTCAGGTAGTTGTGTCCCTACTTTGATGATTTCAAGCACAATGACTCTTATCATGTAATTTGTGAAACAGGGATTCTTCTGGGGTGATATGGTGGTGATGGAAAAAATGGTTGGGTGTTGGGTGCCAAACAGGTGACAGGGAGTAAGTACAGTGAAGATGTGCAAATGAGCGAGAAATGGGTGCGTTGAGGATGTGGGATATGTGCTTAGTGTGAGATGGAGGGGTGCCTATTTATTGGGAAAGTTTGTATTGGAGAGCGCGTTATATGGTGTATTTTGCGTGGGAGATGCAAAGGATTGTGGTGTGTGAAGGGGTGTGTTTTACAGTGTGCGTTGTAGGTGTGTCAAGTGTGTAAATGTGTGTCAGCTGTGTTTTCAATTGCATCCAATGTGGTGTTGTGTATTACTATTTTGACTGTCGACTGCCCCGGTTTGAACGGCCTTTGGACGACCACCTTGGCAAAACCGCCATTGCAATTGTTGACTTGTAATAGGTACGGTCATTGGGTGACGGGCTGGCGGTGCTGGTGTTGGACTGCCTATTTCCCACCCTCCAGAGACCTGGCGGGGTTGGGTTTTTGGCTAGATTTTGTCAGTCCTGCCTGTGTAACTAATATTACGGCAGTCTATTTTTTTGTGTGTCTATTATACCAAGTATACCAAGTAGGAAGAGAGTTGAAAATAATGAGGGATGTATCAAAGAGAACAACATTTGCTGTAATAAAGGTGTGGACAATTTCAGAATGTAATAGTTGTTTAAATCAAGCCAATGAGGCATATGATTGACCTCTTTAAAATAAAAATAAATCAGAAAATAACTGTTTTAAAGAAACAATGAAAGGGGTAATATCAATAAATTCATGAAGTACAGAGAAAGTCTGTCTAATTTAAAAGAAAGTGGGATAGGCTTTAAAGTCAGGAAAACAGACACATACATTAGATTTTAAATCTGGTAAGGCTATTCTTGTGACTTTATCATTTCACAAACATTTCAATAGAAGGGAGTCAAATTGCTTAAAACAAAAGGCAAAAAATGCAACAGGGATTTTAGAGAAAAGAAAGAATATTACGAGCAATCATCATTTTAAAATGTCTAACCATCCCCACAAAGATAAATTAAAAGGATTTTTTTTACGAGATGCTCAAGTCTTCATTTTAGATTTCAGTTTTAGCTTAACATCTTTTTCTAATTGTGACTTTTTACATATTTTCCATTAACATGAGAATGTGCTGCATATGCATTTATTCTTGGTAGGCATTATTACGTTGTAGCCTGCACATTTAGTACAGGGTTGCACAATCAGAACATGATGCTCTTGTTTTCTTTCCCTGTGATCGTTAGGCGACAACCTGCTTATGCTAGACACGTCAAAGTAGATGTTCTGCACCTCGATTACAGTGCGATAAGGAAAGTGTTTTTTATAATACAAACAGCATCCATGCTATTCTCGGTGAGAGGAGCACTTCATGTTTACATTATTATGGAACCAATGTGATTGAGATGCAGCCCTGCTGACTCTGATCTTCGTCCTGCAAAGAAAGATATTCTGTACACATAGGGGCATATTTATACTTGTTTTGCCCCGAATTTTTGTCATCTTGTTTTAATGCAAATTTGGTGCAAAACTAACTCCGTATTTATACTTTGGTGCTAGACCTGTCTAGAGCCAAATTTATGGAGTTGAAGTAATTTTTTTGACATGGAAACCTAACTTGCATTAATGAAATGCAAGATAGGCGTTCCATGCAAAAAATGACTCTATGGCCTTAACGCCATATTTATCTCCCCTTGCTAAAATCAGGCACGGGGGAAAGAGGGGTCAAAGAATGGTGATTCTGCAGCACACATAGAAAGAGGAAAATACCTCTCTGGATTGTTTCTGTGGTGGAAGGTGACCATTTCTGCACAAAAACAATCGTGCATGTAATGTAGACACTCTTGGACCATGGTGCAAGGGTGCCAGTGTTGGCACTAGGCACCAAATTGTGTACCGGCACTGGGTGAAAGGCCAGGGATGAACCGTATTTCATAAACACACTGCATTCCTGCCCTTTCACATTGGTGTAGGACAGAGAGGCAAAAGGATTTACAGCGGTACCATACACCAATCTGTTCTAAAAGGCCCCCAAGTTTCTATATTGTGAGCAACGCATGATGACATAGAGGACATATGCATCATAATCAGCTTTGTCATATAACTGCATTTCAAGGTGGAGATTCAGCATAACTGGATTGCAATGACAGTGCAATTACAACCAGTGCAGGTAACAACTTGGAGTCCATTTTGAGCGCCCCTACCCCAATTCCCCCCTCGTCCCAGCAAATCCCAGACATCCAACATCTATTTCTGCCAACCTATGGGAGGTTCGGCTCCCCCACCCCCCAATCAGGCTGGTCCCCATGAGCTGGAACGACGACAGTGCACACGTGCTTCAGCAAGTGCGTTAATCAGCCCCTACGTATTGACATGGCATACAGTGGTCGAAAGTGCCTCACTGGCAGCAGCGATGCCCAGATTGGTCGCCTGCCCCGCCTCCCTCAGTTTATCAAGCACTGCATCCCAGCTAATGGCCAAGGGATATTTCTGGAGGCCCAGGTTGTCCTCCCCACGCAGCACCACTCCCTCTGCCACTGCCCACACCACAAAGGAGTTCTCCCATGCCGCTAATGTGGGTGGAGCTGTGGCTTTCCAGCCCCTGGTAATGAGACTCCTAGCAGTCAGGAGTCCAAGGTCAAGAAAGCTTGATGAGGCTTTAGGTTTCTTGGCCCTGGGGTATAACCCCAGGAAGTAAGCCTCCCATGTGGACATACGTGGGCGCGATGTGCAATCCGACAGTCGCGACGCCACTCCAATAGGCACTAAGAGATGGACATGACCAAAGCATATGGAGCAAGTCCACTCCCGCCAGTGCACAACAGGGGCATGTGGCATGTAACTGCTGATAGTATTTGTTTAAGGTGGCCAGCGTGAGATAGGCCCTGTGAAGAATGTAATACCGGATGAGGTGGAACCTAGAGTTATGGGGGTGTTAGTGTGGCTAGACAGCACAGCAGCCCATGTCCTGTTGGAACAAGGCCCAGTCAAATCTGCCTCCCATCAGGCATGCAGCGCAGCGTAGTCATGAGCCATGTGTGAGCGGAGGGCATCAGTTAGCCATCTTACTAGGTGTCTACCTTGCCCATGACGTGCATGTATTGTAATAGTAGGTGTATTGGAGGTTCGACTATTTTGTCCCCCCAGTGTCTCTTCAATGTCGCTATTTGGGAGCTATGCAACAAAAATTGTCCTGTGGGCAGACCCATCTCCGCAGCCAGCATGGTAAATGGGATGAGCATGCCCTCCTCATAGAGATCGCCTAATGTATAGATCTCTGCTGCATGCCAGTGTCTCAGCTCAGTGCTGCTAGTGTATTGCAAGCCACACGGTGTGCCCAGTAGTGCCACAGAAGATGCGTAGGGGGTGTTTAAGCATGTGAGGTACAGGCTTCTGCGGTAACATTGTGCAATACATCCAACAACGGTGCCTCAGGCTGCTTAGATTTTGTAAGGGGGTGGAAGAGTTGTAGAATTTTGGGCATTGTCCAGGTGGTGCTTTAGTCGTCGTGTCCGCCAATTGACCACCACCTAGCCACCATGCCACCCATTGAAGCAGGGAGGCCAGTTAATACTGATCCATTTTCGGAAATGCTAGGCCTCCCCTGTCAAGGGGCAAGTACATCTTACATGTGCTACTCTACAGCAGCACTTACCCCAAAGGAATTTTCTGATTTTAGTCTCCAGCTCCCAAAAGAATTTAGCCGGAACATAATAGAGTAAATTAGAGAAATAATAGAGCAGCCGGGAGAGAGCTACCATTTTTAGGAGGGCAATTCTACCCTTAACCGAGAGGGGCAGGGTTTGCCAGAATGTCATTTGAGTTCTAATGGAGGTCACTGCCCGCTTAAGATTGCCATCATGTAGGTCATCATCTGCATGAAATATGCTGATGTCAAGATAATGAAATGTTCTAGGCTGCCAGGGGGTAGGCACACGGACAAGCAGAGGCCTGGGTCAGACATGTCAGGGGCGAAAGGCAAAAGACATGACTTTGCCCAGTTGACCCGTAGTCCAGAAAGTGCGGTAACATTTTGTAGGATATCCGGAATCTCAGCCGGGATGTTCTCAATATCTCTGAAATATAAAAGGAGGTCATCCGCGTATAAAGACACAATGTGGGAGCCATCTCCCAACGGGATGCCCCAGGCTGCCCCCCTCCTGTGAAGTTCAACCACCAAAGGTTCCATGGTGATTTAGACTAGTAACAGAGAGAGGGGACAACCCTGTTGGGTTCCTCTGCCAACCTCAATGTGGTCAGAGATGCTTACACCGATTTTCTCTGCGCTGTGGTCAACTGTATAGGAGTCTTGTCAGGCGCAAGAAGTGGGGGCCAAGTCCGAAGCGCCGCAGTTCCTCAAACAGGTAGGGCCACTCCATGGAGTCACAGGCCTTCTCAAGATCAAACACTAGACAGCCCGCCTGGGACGAGTCCTGAATTGAGTGCTTCATGACCATAAATAGGTGCCTGATATTCAAGGACGTGCTGCGGTCTAGCATAAATCTGTTTTTGGTTTGGGTGTACCAGTTGGGGCACTAGGGGCATTAATCACATCACCAGAGTTTTGGTCAGAATTTTAAAGTCTATATTTAGCACTGCAAGGGGTCTGTAAGAGCCCAGCATCAACGGATCCTTTCCAGGTTTGGGGCGCGATACTAACAGCACCTCCCATTGCGATGCAGGCAGGATTGCGCTTCTCAACACCTCCTCGTAAAGGCTGAGAAGGCGAGGGGCGATGGCAGAGGAAAATGTGTTATAGATTTCTGTCCCTGGGTTTTGTCTGTAGTCCACTCACGGATGCTGTCTTGTAGCTCAAGGAGCCCCGTGCTCATTCTCTATTTGTTTTAACACTTCCGGTAAATTGGCAAGTGTCAGGGTACCATGTGTGGTAGTATATGTTACGACTCTGCCATCCTATCTCTAGGGGGCGCTGTAAACAGACTGACTGTAGCCTGGGAATCACCATTAACTCTCACAGAGGGTCCCTTTCTGACTCCTGTTTGCTTCCCTTTTCAATATGACATGCTATGGAAGAACTACATTAGCTCCCATGGTCTTTAGGTCCCATAATGCACTGCCTGCTAGTCGATAAGACCTGTAATCTGGTGTCCATTGCTTCCTATGGGAAAAGTCTGCTTGTTCCTTTGATCTGGATTCTCTCCTCCAGGACTTGTGAGAGACTGAAATTGCACACACCTGTGATCTCTCTTGTGCAGCCCAGCCATGTGACTCCACCCTGGGTTAGCTGCTGCCTGGAACTGCTTATAAGCTGCCATTCACTGAAGCTCCTCGTCATGCATTGGAGTTCAATTCCTTTGTGTACCAGACCCCTTGTTGGATTGTTTTCCAGTCCTGTTCCTGTTCTGCTTCAGCCTGAACCTGTTCTCAGTTTCTCAGCCTTGTTCCTGCTTGTTTCAGCCAGAGTCTGTTCCCTGTTTCTTAGCCTTGTTCCTGTTTGTTTCAGCCAGAGCCTGCTCCCTGTTTTCCAGTCCTGTTCCTGCCTTGTTTCACACTTAACCCGCTCTCTGTTTTCCAGTCTTGTGCCTGCCTTGTTTCAGCCTTGACCTGCTTCCTGTTTCCCAGCCCTGTTCCTGCTTGTTCCAGTTCCCTGTGTTCCAGTCCTGTTTCATGCTTGTTCCAGCCACCGCCTGCTCCCTGTTCCCAGTCATGTTCCTGCTTGTTCCAACTAGAGCCTGCTCCCTGTTTTCCAGTCCTGTTCCTGTCTTGTTTCAGCCTGAACCTGCTCTCTGTTTTCCAGTCCTGTTCCTGCCTTTGCTTCAGCCTGAGCCTGTTCCCCGTTCCTCCTTTTGCCTCCCAGTTTGTTCTTTCTGTTTCTATTTCCTCTTGGATTATCATGTCTGGTAAGTGTACCATCAGTCCACACCTGTTTATAAGTGATTTCCGTTGTACTGGGGTTGGCTCTGGTTTCCAGCCCCATCCTTTGTCTAGTGTTGTATGTAGTCTTTAGTGCCTAACATTGACAGTGTGTTATTGCTGTTTACCAGGAATTTTCACTGTGTTACCAGCTAGACCCACAAGGGTTTGTCTCATGTATGTAAGTACAATCCTTGTTTGTGCCCTAAGGGTCCAGAGACAGAATCACTTTTGCTGCCTCCTTTCTATGGGGCTTGCGGGGTGACTATCTGAAAGAGTAATCTGAACAGAGGCATTGACATTCCCTGTTGCTGTGGGAAGTTCTGAACCCTACCCAGTGTAACTGTAGAAGTATATTTTCGCCTGTTCTGTGGGTACCGTACCTATGATAGTATGTACTGTTTGTGATTTAATCCCAGTAGCCAATTGATATCCAGCAGGTGCTGATGGTGCTGGACACGCTGGTGTAGTGTTCAAAGTCTGCATTACGAATGGAACAAGCCTTAAACCAGTTCTGGTGCTCCTGATAAGTGAGCGGTATTTCATGATACTGGTATGCTTGGTACCGTATTGGTACATTTGCATTTCTGTATGTGAGGAATATGAATGTAGTGTTGTCTTCCTTTCTCTTCTCTTCAGCCATACGCTACTAGGTGTAGTGCTTGTCTAGCATTCTCAGGAATTTCTATGGCATTAGCCATTTTGTGAAATGGGAAAGAGAGATGGAACACCAAAAGGGGAGAAAATTCCTTTTACGAGTTCGAGCTTGAACAACCTACAGCCTAATTAGGTACTCCCTGTTCGGCTGAGGAGGATCTTTCCCAAGACCACGGACGTCACGTATAATGATACTTAGGGTACCTGTTGTGCGTGAGACAGTGATAGTCAGGATATCCATAAATTAGTGCCTAAACACCATCTTTGGTGGGGCCATGTCGTAGTTTGACTCTTGCTCTAGGTAAGACTGCTGGTTTAAGGATGACAGTACTTATGTTTGTAGGTGACTATGCCAGTCCTACAATAAGTCACAATTGTCGTCCCAACCCTCACAAGCAGCAGCTCACCAAAAACCCAAAAAGTAAAAGGTGATTTGTGGCAGCCTTTACGCATGCACTCAAGAGTGTGGCATCTCAGGGAGTGTTGTGGTTAAACAAAGATTACCCATTTCTCACATGAATAACATGTCTCAATCAAACACAGGCATTGAAGAAGATGCAGTAATGTTTCAATAGGTTTTATTTAGCAAAACTGCAATCTGCGATAAGTTGCATGGGCTGCAATGATTAGGATAATGAACAATGCAAGAAACAGAATGGTAAAGACAAGAGTTATTAATACAAAGACCCCCACCATCTTGCAATAACATGTAATGACATAAAGTATGAGATATGTCCTAATATCCTAGCATAGTGAGCCTAACTTCTAACCTAAAAGAGAGCCAGGTATTTTAAACCTAATCTGCTAGTGCCATGTCTATGAGAAGAGCCCCCTAACCCTTGTTACCTTGGAATGAGGTCTCTAGCTCAGACTCCATAGGGACATGAAGAGTGGGCCAGTGTCAAGGCGATGTGCAGCATCGATAGCAGCGATGGCATCTGGTCGGAATCCCTTTGACTATCTGTTTAAGTGAGGAGTATTGATACAGATCTGCTTCGACCCCTGACGTAAGTCTGTTTCCAAACAATCGATAACAGGACACGCGTGGAACTGTAATTTATATAAACAATTCCCTCTAAAGCGTGAAGAGGGAAAGTACCTAATGTGAACACCTAGTTTGTTTATCTTTGTTGCTTGATATTGATGCCTTAGCGCGGTGGCACTGATAAAGCAAAACTAAAATATGGGCCTAACTGAAAACAAGGCAGCCATCTTCAAAGATTTAATTAAATAAATGCGCTAAAACAGAGCAAGCTAAGTAGAGTAAAAGTCATTAAATGATGGGAGCACACGTCTGCAAGCCAAAGGCTAAGCTAACTCCTGTATCCCATTAAAACAAACTAGGATTCACTACAGTAATTTTGAAATTATAGAGCAGTGTTTTGGATACAGTATTTAACATGTGGTAAGGTCTCAGTAGAGAGCTCAATTTGTTAGTGTTTTACAGGTATGAGGCAATGTTGTCATCAAAGCTGTAATGGTAGAAGGTCTAGTGTTTGTATACCTCCTCCTACATACATCATGTATCCTTCTTAGAAGTGTTAATAGTTAGATAGCTATTTGTGAACTGCAGCAAACACCGTCTTCACTATAAAACAGCATTTGTTGAGACATGAATCTAAAGTCCTTCACACTCATTGTTTAACCTTGTGAGGACTGTCAGGAGAGATGGTGTGCTTTTATAAATATGAACCAACCACTCTGTACGGGGTTCTATGACAGGGAATTACTCTTTCATGAAACAGTACCACAGCCAAACTGTGCCCTTTTTAAATCTGATAGGAGAGGGTCTAGTGTTTGCCTAAACCCTTCCACACTAACCATCTGCTCTCTTTAGAGATATCATTAGAGATCTTGCTGTCTGTAAACCCAATCCTACACCACATTCTGTCAGAAGAGACACCTTTCTGCAGGGGTACATTACTCACTAAGGCCCATATTTATACTTTTTGACGCACAACTGCGCCAACGCAGTTGTGCGTCAAACATTTTACCGCCGGCTAACACCATTCCAACGTGCCATGCGGGCGCCTTATTAATGGAATGACGTTAGCCGTCGCTGCGGACTGGTGTGCGTAAAAAAAAATGACTCACACCAGGCAGCGCCGGCATATGGGAAAATGGGGGTTGTGCGTCAAAAAATGGTGCAAGTCAGGTCTGAGGCAAAATTCAGGCCTCAAACCGGATTTGCGCCATTTTTTTTTACGCCCAACCTCCATTGACATGACTCCTGTCTTAGCAAAGACAGGAGTCATGCCCCCTTGCCCAATGGCCATGCCCAGCGGACTTATGTCCCCTGGGCATGGTCATTGGGCATAGTGGCATGTAGGGGGGCCCAAATCAGGCCTCCCTATGCCACAAAAAAAATCAGAAAAAAATACCTACCCGAACTTACCTTTTCTTCCCTGGGATGGGTCCCTCCATCCTTGTTTGTCCTCCTGGGGTGGGCAAGGGTGGCAGGGGGTGTCCCTGGGGGCAGGGGAGGGCACCTCTGGGCTCCTTCCGAGCCCATAGGTCCCTTAACGCCTGCCCTGACCCAGGTGTTAAAAAACGGCGCACATCAGGCTGTGCGCCGTTTTTTAAGGCCCACCCCCTCCTGTGCGTCAAAATGACGCCAGAGTATAAATAAGGGGCACAGGCCTTAAAGTCATTTTTTGGAAGGGAACGCCTACCTTGCATATAATTAACGCAAGGCTGGTTCCCCCTTCCAAAAAATGACGCACATGGTGGAATTTTGACGCCCGCAGGGTCGGGCGTCAAAGTATAAATATGGGGCAGGGTTTGCGCCGATTGTGCGTCAAATTTTTTGACGCACATTCGGAGGCACATTCGGCGCAAACAGAGTATAAATATGCCCCTAAATCCTCTTACACATAATCTATAACCTCTGACAGGTATATTGGTACAGAGGGACTGTTCTCATAGAAGTAAGCCAATCACTCTGTACACACCTGTATTACAAACCTCTCATTTTAAATCAAAGTTAATTATCCCTCATCTCCACTCTGGTAAACTGTAGTTGCATAGGAGCTAGTGTTTGTTTGAGGCATTTTACACAAACCATTTACTCTGTTCAAAAATATTAATAGGCACAGTGCTGTTTATAAAGCTATGTACCAGAAGAGGTAATAACACTCAGAGGTATTCTACACAAACCAGTTGGTCGCTGTTGAACTGTCACTTAGAGAGATTGCTTTAACAGTGAAGTATGAGATTGGATCACTATTTCATGAAACTGTACCAAGCAAGAATGTATAACATGCTGAAATACAGTGCACAGTGCCTACTTTTGTTGCTCAATACACTTACAGAAAACATCTATTCCTCTCAGAGAAATCATTAGAGAGAGTGGTGTGATTGCAGTGAACTAAACACCCTATGTACTAAGAAAAAATATCTCTAGAAAGGCATCACTTTCACAAGTAAAGCCTTGCACACTCATCCCTCATTGTGCACAGATATCTCAACAGAGAGGTTATATTATCATAAAAAACAAAGATGCATTAAGCCTGCATACACGTATAAAAGAAAACGACCTCCTCTCTCCTAAAACTGAATCATGGAGAATCTGTGGATTGTTAAAGTGTGACAATAGAAGTTTGCATTGATCATTCTACATATATCCCTTATCTTCTTGAGTAGTGTCAATACACAAATAGCTCTTTCTGATCTGAACCAAATACCCTGTTCACTATGAGAAAACATCTTTTGAGAGATATTGGAATATTACTAAATCCAATCACACCCATTGTGTAACCTATTTAGGGCTGTCAGGAGATACTGTGGGCTGTTATACATGCTGTCTCATGAAACAGTACCACAAGCAAAGTGTACATTATTTAAATCTGGTAGGAGAGGACCTACTGCTTTTCTAAACCCTTTACACAACCCCTTACTCTGTTCAGGGATATCAGTAGAGACCTCAGTGCCTATAAACACATTCATATTCCATTTTCTCCCTGGAAGAGATACCATTGTGCAGGGGTTAATTATTCACGAAACAATTTTACACCCAACCTATAACCTATACACACCCATTAGTAAAGAGGGAGTGTTCAAAGATATTACTAGACACCTTGCTGTTTATAAAGCTGGATAGCATAAGAGGGACTCGCTCTGAAAGGAATGTTATACAATGCAGTTGGTCTCTGTCGAGCTGTCTCTGAGAGAGATTGCTGTTACATGGTAGTATGGGATAGGATAACTGTTTAATGAAACAGCACCATGAGGAGTGTAGTATGTTAAAATGTAGTAATACAGAACCTCAGTTTTCTTTCTTTAAAAGTTTCTCTACTCAGTGTTATTTTAGTAGCAAGTCTCTAAGAAGCATAATAGATATTATGTGTATTTTATTTTCTCTGTAGGGCTTCTAGACATTTGAACATACCAACAAAACAACAGAATGAAAAGACGATAAATCAATAGTACCACAAGGTATTCTCCAAATATCAAACACAGCCAGAGAAAGATAATGATGATTAAAGAAAATACATCGAGAATAGAATAACTTAGAGCAAATATGGTTCCCTTCGGTGTACAATGTCAAGTCTAAAAAGTCAACGCACACTGAGCTAGCATAGCTGGTGAAGTGTATGTTGTATTGATTGACATTTAGGTACTTAATAAACAACTCTAAAGAGATGTGGTCACCCGACCAAAAACGGAGGACATCGTCGATGTACCGACCCCAAAAAAGGATGTGCTGCGTAAGCTCTGGTGGGCCCTTGGTCTTTTCTTACAACCATAAAAATGTTATTGGCTTGCAAACCACTTACCTGGTGTGTTTCATGTGATCAGGGGACCTGCTTTCCTGATACAGCACAAAGGAATAAATGGCTTTCACTATGATCCTGCGATGTGCAGTGGTTTTCTTCCTTTAAAAAAAAATAACATCATGTAAACCTTCTTCTCCAGGTGTGAGAAGAACACATGTGTTGACATCTAACAAAAAATTGTATTATTCTTCCAAAAAAGATAACGACAATAAAAATGGTTCCCAGAATATCACAGCCATCATTCTCTGCCTTCTTGCCCAAAGTACTGGATGCCATCATTGGACTCACACCCCGCCACATCTGCTTCCCAAACACACTGCAGAAGCAGCAGGAGGCAAAACAGGGGTTTTCCCTCATTAATGGATTTCCACACGTCCTTGGTGCCATCGACTGCACACATGAACACCTTGTGCCACCTGCTGCAACTGAACACCTCTACCACAACAGGAAGCACACACACTCCATAAATGTGCAGCCCATTGTGGATCACAAAGGATTGTTCACCAACATCGTGGCAAAGTATCCTGGGAGTGTCCATGACTCATTCATCTTCCGTCACTGTACCATCAATCAACACTTCCAGGATGGACGATATGGCAATGGAGTACTTGTTGGTAAGTACAAAAACCTGCTTATATACACACTGCACAGCAACCCTCTAGGACACACAACACATACACCACAACAGCAACATGTGGATAGGAACACACTGAGGTCGTGACATCGCTATCCATGTTTGATAGGTCTGCAGTGAACATCTGAGATTAGTGTACAGTCAAATGTTAAGACGTCAATGATTACAACGTCTGGAGAGGTTTGGCTAATTGTCACCTTGCAAAATGTAAGAGTCTCACTGATGTTTAAATTAATCTATTGCATAAGTCTAAAGGTATGGGATGTCCAGGCTACATAGATGCCAACATGTTACCACCACTGTCAATTTGAATCTGTGTATGGAACTATCATCTCACCCCCAGTGAAGACACAGGGACACCTGTATCACAAGTCACAATGCTAGGGAGTGCACACTGTACTGCAAATACCCAAACATACTGCTGACAACCGGTCAGCAGGCAAACACTCGTTCAGCCAAGGAAACAACACAATGCAGATGGTACATCCTACAAGCCTAGAAAGTAACACAATAACACAAAAGAGTCACAGACAACACAAGACAACTACTGCCATGCAAGGGGATAATAATGGGGTAAGCTACATCAACATGATCCCATTCATTTTCTTTTTCAGCTGATTAGGGGTATGGGATCCAGCCATGGATTATGACACCATTTGGCAACCCAAGCACTGCAGCCTACAATGAGGCACATAGGAGGACACGCACCATAGTCGAGAGGACCTTTGGCATCCTCAAGTCGAGATTCAGGTGCCTCAACATCACTGGTGGCAGCCTCCTATATTCACCAGAAATGGTCTGTAAGATCATTTTAACATGAGCCATCCTGCACAACATTTGCATACGAAGGAACATTCCCCTCTTAGAACCAGAGCCACAAATGCCTGAATAGGAGGAAGAGGAGGATGCTGGCCTGCAACATGAGGGGGAACAACAAAACACAGCTGCTGGATTGCATAGGCGCCAACATATTGTGAACAATTTCTTTTATAACAACTCACCATCACCACTGTATTAACTAATGTAAATAAACACCGATAATAATCACCATATCATGGTCTGGGTAATCATTTTTGCTCACCTTTATCTCTAACTATCAGAATAAGAGTGTAGCCTCATGGAGCATTGCTGATATACCGATCAGGACACAGAAATTTCCAAAGCAATTGTAATGCGTATTATACAACAGTCACATACACACACACTGTAAATGACATATATCCTGTACATTTCACCTTTGAAGGGCAATAGCGGAGGACCACACCTATTTTACACATACATGTTGGCAACATGGTTCATCGCAGCATATGGCACACAACTAAGACACCATCAGTCTGTGAGTGAAAAAATGCCTCATACATGAGGCAGTGGATGTGGTATTGCATTGGTAACAGAAATGTATGTCCAGACCCTTGACAGCAGTAAGTCATACAGCACCTATCTTTGCAAGGACTATCTGTGACTAGAGTTCCATAGAAGCAGAACATAGACAGCACAAGTGCCACACCTATGACAAGCATTGCGCACAAGACATTCCATGTACCTGTCAGCCCATTTCCTAACTCCTGACACACCCATGCTCCTGATCTCAAACCACCTGTCTGAAGAGGTCCCTGAAATGGTAATATGTGTACCCCGATATCCCCTCCTCTACACACACAGACTAACAATAGTAATCCAGTGTGCTACACCCTTTCCTATGGTATACCATTGTCATAGTGCATCTGACTGCATGGACGTCAGGTCAATTAATACACTGGCTTGTAGTTTCTAAGCCCTATTATCACCTGTAGATTGCTTCCTGTGTGAAAGGTACTATTGGCCATTTGAACTGGAATCTCACCTACAGGACTTGTGATAAACTGATGCAGCACACACCTGTGATCACCTCCAATCAAACCACCCATTTGAACATGCACTGCCCCTGCAGATGCTTGGAACAGCATAGAAGTTGCCATTTTGTCACATACACTGTTATGCATTGCTAGTAATTAAGCCGTGTAACACAGCCCTTGGGTTTATGTGTCACCTTCCAAAACACAGGACAAACACAGTTTCCCATGTCAACTGTTTTGTTCTTCCTCCGACCAGTCTTAGTCTGACCACTGAGTATGTACCTTGTGAAATTGCTGGATTCTGATTGACCCTGCCTCCTGTCAACCAGACTGGCACCTGTCTGTGCGTCACCCTAAGGGTTCTTTGTGGCTACATATGTACCACACATTTACCAAACCTCACATTCCTCAGGGGGTATTTTGTCAGGTGCTTCCTCAATGCATACCCAAATACATTGTATAGCATCATCGGCTTCTTAATTGTACCATATTTGTAAAATTGTCTTGGAATACCAAAATCATGGCCTATCCCTTGTCTGGGTCTCATGTATGCATGAACGACAAAGTGTGACAGTGTACCAGGGCCGTATGCAGGGATTGGTTCTGGTGCCTCAAGCAGAACCAGCTACGTCTGATAATGTGCATGAAAAGTTCACACATGTTAGGACCCTGACAGTTCACACGCTGAATCACATTGCTCACAACATATTGATGGGCTGTGCGTGCTGAATAGCTGCAAAATTAATCAACACAGAGGCTATGATGTTCCCAGATGCAGTGGGAACTTTACAGGCCAACCTATGTTCAAAAGTTGTAATGACACCTGCCGGAACATGACTCCTGAGATATGATCTCACTCAGCACTCCAAGGTTGCCCTGTTGACAGTCTCATAACACGTCTGCAGTGACAGGGTGGGACCATCCCCATGTAGGTTCTCATGTCCTCATCGACTTTACTTCCATTGATCTCAGAAGGATACTCAGTAGATGCAGGAATAGCCACCACTAACTCATGATGAGACCTGGACGTAACTGTGACAACATTGACCCTTAAAAATATACAGGATCAACATTGGACCACACACATGAACCAGACACCTCTGTGCAATTGATCACTGGAAATATGTGGCCACGTTCTGCCTCGTCTGCTGGTCCACCACTGCCACAGGAGAGTTGTGGCTCAGTCATATGACCACAACTGTGGCGTGATATTACAATTGTGGGTCACCTTTGGATGTCTGTGCCAATAACATGGTACCCACTTAGTCTGTACATGTGCCTGACTCACTGTGGGTTCACCAACAAGTGCCTAGGAAGCAGTTTCCAAATTTCCAGGACATGGGACGGGCAACTTTTGGACCATTTACATGAATAAGCGTCTGCCATCTATCCGGTGCATGCTTTGTCATTTGTGGTGTCTACGTCACCCAAAATCTTGGAAGTGCGTACAACATATGTTGCTACATGTATGACTAACACATGTCCTCTCTCATTTCCACACTGACTTGCATCTAAGGTTTGGACACATTGACTTCACATTCATACAAGCATATTTTCAATAATGCATCTTGTGATGCACACACACTGGGTCAACAACTACATTAGTAGCCAATGCACACACTTTGAGCCATAGGCATTGAGGTATTGAACTTATGTGGGTCACCTTGCTATCCTCTCCTGATGTCAAACATGCCCAATTTGTGCAATACATATATGTAGGACACACATATGGCCATCTAGTGCGTCAGCCAAGAGTGAAAATCCTGTTAAGGAAGTAGCGGATCATGGTCCGCAGCAGTATGATGTCTCACATGTGACCATACACTGTCAAGACCAAAGTGGGTGAACTCAGCCTATCTCAGTTGTGTCACAAATGTAACATTACATTAAAATGGCAAAATGACCCAAACCCAGTTAATGCCCTGAAATTTTGACGCATACGTGTCAAAAAATGACGCACAAGTGTAAAAAAATTACGCTTATGCCAGAAAAACTACACATTATGCCCTGAAAATTGGGTAAGTGTTTTACGACTATTTCCAAATATATGGATGCAGCCTCATTTTTACTCCTGTGCGTCGAAAAAAATGACGCACATACTGTATGCGTCAAATTGTTTTTTCGCATAACAATAAAAACGGCACCCATTTTATGCAGGAAGTGATATAATAGGATATCCTGTTTACAGATTATGTACAGTGGGTGTACTTTCACTTTCACTTTGCAGTCTGTGATTCTTCTAGACTGTGTGGCTGTGTTCTGAGTTTTGTCCAGTCAAATTGTGCTTTTGTCTCCTGTGTGGTCCATTACGTGTTAGTTTGTGAATTAAATATTGTTGTTGTATTCTGTCTGAGTGTTCATTGTGTACTATTGTCCAGAATTGTATTGTCTTTGTTGTTTGTGGGAGTCTGTTGTGGGCAGTGATAGTTTGGGGATAGTTGGGCTCTTTTAGTAGTTTAGTTAACTTTTTTCTTATTCTACTTTCCCCCTATTCTCCTTTGTTCTTCTTTATCCCCTATTTCCCCTTTTTCTGTGCTAAAATGTTGGGTAGACCACGTCTTGGCAAGATGGGTGAGGAGGAGCTTGGGGGTTCACATGGCTGGTATGCCATTTCCTCCCCCTTATGATGGAGGCAGGTGGGGTGGGGAAAGGTTCTGCATCACTTGCAACGTGTGTATCGGAGCCAGAGGAATGACCACCAGCTGAAGCACCGCTGGACTGACCTCATCTCCAGGGAGCAAGATCTGCTGGACCACCTGGGAATTGTGATTGGTGGCCCTGTTGGTGAGTACAAATCATGTAAATGTGCACGATTAAAAGCTCTGTAGTGACATCAGATGATTTGTCTGCCGGCTATGTTGTTGGGTGTGTGGAATGCTTTGGAAACATACAGGGTCATTGATGCACTATGTTAAGGATCACAATTGCTAGCTGTCAGGAAGCAAGTGCTCTGCAAACTTACTGAATACTTTTTCTTAATGTAAGTTGGTGCCGCCTTTGTGTCAGACAGCAACACAAATCAAGAGCCAATTATGTATATGTAGGTCACATTTGCCAGTGAGGTATAGATTTTCCAAAACATTACCGACCTTTGTTGACGCAACAGCTAGACTGACTTTCGAAACACTACATGATGCAGAAAATGAGTGCATGCTTCACGTCAATTGTTGATAGCAATGTGGCCCAGACACACGTCTCATGTGTGTCTGGTGAGTGTGTAAGGAAAGCGATCAGGGAAGTTCTATAAATCTTAGGGATTATTGTGGTCCTTCATCATTTCGGATACATGTCAGATCTGTATTTGGAGACATAGGGAAAAAGTGCAAGGTGCTCTCAGCTAACATCTTACACTGGTATTTGCTGTTTGTTGTTCCACCTTTCGTTTAGGGATGGCATACCTTTGTCATGGCCACAACGGCTGGTTGACTGGTAATGCACTCCTCAAGGAAACTGGCTTTGGATGTCTCTCTTGGATACACATGATGAGACAAATACACTCCATTATTATGTCTGCTCACTAATGAAGGAGCATGCTTGCCACCACATGATAGTTAGGGCCACTGCATGTGTGTAGTTGTGTGTGTAAATTTCACTAGAGGCCCATGGTATGTAAAAGTTAGCCGTGCTATATCGGATGCAGTATCATCATGTCTGAGTGGATTTACTTACTTATGTAATCTTACACATAGTATTTGTCTTTGGAGTTGTTGGTCAGTGCACAGATTTTGAGCACATTTCTCCCTTCCATGCCTTACAGGTGGACCCACACCCTACACTGTGGGCGAGGTGGCTTCATTCGAGGACCCCGAAACTCCAGTAAGTGTTGAAATATCTGTTATGTGTTGTGTTTGCTGGTGATGTGTGATGGACTCCTGTGTGTTGAGCAAATAGCAAGTTGCGATGCGCTGGCCCATCATTTGTCTTGTTCCATGAGTTGGATTTCATTTTCTCACCATTTTAGAGTTGGCCAATCCTTATCCTATTGTCTTATTTAAGGATTCTAGGTCAGTCCTGTAGGCCCCGCAATGTGAATGGGGATGAGTCATGTGGATAACACTTGTATCAGGAAGAGTCGCACTGGACCTAATCTGTGATATAGACAGCCTCTCAGACCCACATTCTCCCAGAATGGGGTTGCAAAATGCTTACCCACAGACTTCTGCTTCCCTATTCACTAATGTACCGATTAAACTGTTGGTTGAACTTCCTAGCAGCATGTAGCTGCACATGTAGTGCTACGAGTATGTGGCACTTGAGTGCAATGGCCTAGGTGTGCATGCAAATCATGGCCAGGGGTGTTCTTGCATCTCTGTGTTAGTTGTAAGTCATAGCTTACTGGAAGTATATGATGTGGACAAAGGTCTGCATTGCCAGACATGTGTGGTGCCGGGATTGGTAAAGGGTTTGCTGTCTCCTATTTGTAGATACACCTTACCTGTGGTGTGTGTGTTGAGCCAAACACATGTTCAGCTTTCATAAGCTTCCTGGGTGCCCATGTTGTTTGAAAATGTTAGTTGTTTCTCCACCCCCCCACCCTCAAACACAGGCATGAGTTTGTGAATAGTATACCTAGGACTAATGATACAAGTTTGTTACACAGACATGTAAATCAGTGAATCTTTGGTCTGAACCTAGTATACACACTCAGGTTTAGGACATTAGTACTATACTAGCAAGTCCATTTACAACTTGCAGATCATGTGGCCCTAGATTTCCATCCCATACACTGACATTTGTAGCCCTGGCATTGGCGGAGGATGTGCAGCATGATTGTTAGCTGACAACTGGCAGAACTCTGATGCCAAAATCATGCCAGTTGTTGACCATCTTGTAGGGTTTGGGTGTGCTATGTGTGACATGACCTTTGTAGGCTGGCCTGCCATGTACTTCCTCAGAGATATTCAATGATCTGTATGATGATATGAGCTGTTACAAGTGCAGTAGATGTACTGTCTGATTTACTTCTTGTGCCATTTCACACAATGCAGTTCCTAATGGAATTTTTTTCATTTGTCTTCACAGCTGCTAATATGACACCCATCCAGGTGCGTGAATTCCAGAGGCGGGCAATGCGGTACCAACATATACTGCAGGTAGAGTTGGGGTACAGAAGGATGGCCCAAAGATACAGGACCGAACGGGCCTCCAGAACCTGGAGGCCATTCCCACAGGGTAGCCCTTCTTTGCCCACCATAGCCACCACCAGCACCACCACCACTACCACCCAGGTGGCACCACCAACAGCTGTGACAGTTGTGCCAAAAACATCAGGAAGTGCTCCAGGCCCTAGCAGTGGACCACCTTCAGGGCAGCCCACAGGCATTGACCATACACAGCCCCACACTTCCACCGCTGGTACACAGACCACCCCAGCTGCAACAATTGACCCTGCTGCTTTTGTGGACATGCAGTGCAAAATGGACTGCGTCCTCGGGAAAATGAGTCGCCTGCGGCAGGATGTTCGCCATATCAACCGGCGGGTGCGGTCCATTAAGCGGACCATCCAGAGGGTCAACCTCTAGACATTTTTGATGGACATGATTCCCTCCTCTTTCCTTTTTCTTACACTTTGTGGGTTTAGGGGGCTTAGTGTTAGGTTAGTATAGGCTGTTGGTTTAGTTAGTTTTAGTGGGTGGGGGTCCTGAGTATTTAAATTTTTTCTTTTTGAGTGTGTGGGTGGGTGGGTGGTGGGTCATGTTGGGGTTCTTGTGTGTTTTGAAAAAAATATATATATATTTTAAAAAAATCACAAATATATATATATTTGTTTAGTATAGGATAGTATGTGGTTAGGTTAGTATCTGTTGTCCTCCATGTGTCCCGTCTCATAAGGGGGGTGGGGAGTTGATGTTTAGAACATTTTGTTACATGTGATAAGTAAGTTTAGCTTAGGTTAGTTAGGGACAGTTGTGGGTAATGAATAGTTAGGGTAGATTAGGGTAGGTAAGGCTTTTCCCCGAGTTTTCTCTTGTTATTACCGTTTAATAAATATGTAGTAAACCCTTTACAGTATGTGTGAAATGCTTGTAGGTCAGGGCCTTGGCATAAGTGTACATGAATTCTGTCCTATGCTACGAACACATCTCAACTGAGTTGTAACATTGGCAGCTACCCCAGAGCTACCTTGCAAAGATTAGACCATTCATTTCAACCACCAATCACAGTTACTATGGATCCCAACGTTTTTTTTCATTAAGTATGTTTTCAATGTCAGATACAGGGCTTCCAGATTTATGATTGGGGACACTGTGTTATGTCTGACTGCAGTGTGATGTTCAAGGAAACCCTTATTAGCTGAGTGGTAGTAAGCACTCTTGTAGTATCGTGTTCCTGACTCACATAGATCATTTGTGACACTGTTCAGCATGCTTACTTATTTAGATGTAAACTCAGACACCTTCATTCATGCAGTTTGTTGATTGTTTGCTTAGATTTGTGGGCAATGTTATTTGTGTTCGTATTGCATGGTGCCAACATTTTGCTGCCACTATTTAATGGCTTAGATATCCCTTGAGGAAGCATTATTCTGTCCAACACAGCATTATGGTGTATGGTTTCTATTTTCATCAGATATTACCCTCAGGAAGGGCAGAGTATGGTGCAATCCAGGCCACTGTGCATAGTTAGCAGACTACATTATTTCAGGACAGTTGTATTGACAAGCTATGTAATTTGACAGGAGGCAAATTTCAGTGATCTACTGCAGGGTTAATGTGTTACATTACACAGAGATAAAGTGGTTGTGTAAGTGCTATTTATTGAAAAGTGCTGTAGTGCTATATGTACATTGTCCATGATTGTAAGTCCATTATAGTGACATCTTCCATTGTGATCCTACACAAGTGCTTAAGGAAAATGCGTTTGACATGTTGGGGTGATGTGTCAGACAGTGCAGAGGGACAGGATTTGCCAATTAGTAAGAGAGAGACAAGCACTGGGCAGGCTGACAAGATATATAGTGGTTTGCAGAACAGTCATTGAGTACAGTTGTTGCAAGACTGGCATGTTACAAAGCGCTGGACCTCGGTAATAGGTGGCCATGTGGCAGGGACTATTGCTTCCGGGTACTTTTACGTGTGAATGTGATCTGTTGCATGTCTTCTTCTTCCGATGTGTGTGTTGCCTCCTCTGTCTTTGGTGGTGGTGGTTGTGAAGGGGCAACACACACCTCAGTGTTAGAAGACGTAGAGTCAGACATCCCGGTCGCTGCTACCTGTGAAGGTCTTAAGGGCAGTACTGCTGCAAGGAGGATCTGCTGGTTCTTGAGAATAGCAGCCACATCACAATGGTAGGCAGCCAGGTCGGCCCTGAGGGGTTTAATGTTGCATTCGTGCACAAGTTGACAGGATTGCTGTTGTAGGTGTTGGGTCAACTGTGTTACAGCTGTGCTGATTTCCTTCAGCCTTTTTTCAAGTTCCTGCAAGATAGTTGTTCACCCTGGCATAGCTGCTGCCTGTTCTTCAGTTGACATCATGCACAAACGCACCCCCTCTAGGCTGGCTGCCATAGTTTGCATCCCCACCGCACCTCGTTGGCCAGCTCCCGCTGTACTCCGAGTACAGTTCTCTCAAAGCTGGGGCCTGTGTCATCTGAGTCCTCGGCTGTATTGGAGCTGGCAGGTCTTAAAATTGGGGTTGTGGGTGGGTCCTCTGTGATGGCTGCTTGTTCTGTGCTCCTCCTTGTGACAGAAGGTGGGGTCTGGAGGGTTCCAAGGACATCTTGGAGAGTCTGGTGGCTGACCATCATCCATGTCATCAGGGTAGTCCTGGACAGGCATATCCGCAGGAGATCCATCGTCCTCTGCAATGAAATAGGGTAAAATTAGTGTGTCTGTGTTGTGGCATTGGTGATGTGACATGCCTGCCTTGTGATGATTTCACATTGTGATCTTGTTTCCTGTTCATTGCTCCAGTCTTTCAGATGGGCATTCTCCTAGGCCTATGCCCCACCTGCATGTCACATGTATTGTGGTAAGTTATTGGACTTGTCGGCATCATCTCCTCTAGTGCTGTCTTAGGCCAAATAGTGCATTGCCACCTTCTTGTCCTACTCATCCCTCCATCTACATCCTTTCTCATGGTGAGACCTTTAACTGGCTGTGGGTGCTCTGATGGCACTAGCAGCACACTTAACAATCTGGACCTGCCCCAGTCTCTGATCTTTCACATCCACTTATATGTAGTTGAAATGTTGCGTATCCTATGCATAGCATTGTTATGGCACGATATGGATGTTAGCATTGGTAATGTGTACAGCTGTTGTTGGGGAATGTGTGGAGTTTGGATTGCCCTGATAGTCGTAGCAGTATCCTATTTCCTCCTCTGACTGTGCAGGTGTATTTCAGTGACCAGTTACATGTGTCTTCCCCCTCAATGCTGTTGACTGAGCAGTATGACATTTGGGATGTTGCATTGTGACCCAGGCACAAGGTGGACCCTGACATATGCAGCATGGGTGTGAACTTAGTGCTGTGTAGCTCCTAATGTTGATGACACTGGCTGATGTTTGCGGCAACTATGGGCATTCACAATTGACGGGACTGGGACATTTGTCTTGTTTCAGGGGATTGTTAAAGTTGTCATCCTCAACCCACTAACTTAGGTGTGTATGATCCATGGGGACGTTACTGCCATTGGCTACTTGAGCTGCACACACAGCGGAGGTGGTAGTGGCAACTGTTGTCACTGTTACATTCCAGTTGTCGTTATGGCTAGAAGTTGTTAATTGGGCCCTAGTTAATGTAGGGGGTATAGTGGCTGACATGTGACGGGATGTCTGTTTGATGTTGTGCCCTTCCCTCCTGGCGTGGCTTTACCTTTGCTACATCGTTGGCATGGCAGCATACCCCCATGGAACTGTTGATGGTGTTGTGTTATTATGTGCCCCAGCTTCTCTCTGTACAGGCCATGCCCCCATGCCATACCCCTTTACCCATGCCACTCCATGTGTATCATGGCTTCCATGCATTTTGTGGTCGGTATCCCCCCCCCGGTTGTAGTTGACATTAGTGCATTTTAATTCCCCATGCGACTTACCCTGCATGTGTGTTGTATCCTGGTAGTCTGCGCTGTCCTGTCCTTGAATCCTTGTGACGATCTCCTCAGGGATGACGGCTGCGACCATCACCTCCATGTGGTCAAGGGCCTCCTGGTGTGCTGGACTCCCACCTCCAGTCTGCAGTGCTGCCTTCCTGTTCGTGGCCATCTTTTCCTTGGTCCTGCGCTTGCAGTCATGCCAGCGTTTCTTGCACTCGATGACTGTTCTGCGTACTTCTGCCATACTGTTAATCTTGTCAACAATTTGTTGCCATATTGCCTCTCTCCTACTAATTGGCAACTTTGAGGTGACAAACAGTTGGTGCTGGTGTTCCGTCACCTCTTTCACCAGAATTTCCTGCTCCTCTGCACTGAAGCGACACTTTCTTTTCTTCTTCTCCCTGTCCTGGTTCTTGTGTGGGTCCTCCTGGCTGGTTCCTAGTCTGTTGTCATCTTCCTGGGGTCTGTACAGGCATCTGGGATCCATTTTGGCTCTCCTCTGCTGAAATGGCTGTGTTTGCAGGGAATTTTGACGCTATTGCGCCAAAAACCGCCCCATATCCGATTTGCAGTGTCTTAATTCGACCCACAGTCATTTCTGCCGCGTTAACGTCGCTTTGCTTTATGACTTGACGCTGCGGTGTGCGTAAAAAAAAATGACTTACATCTGTGGTTTGCGCCGCCGTGCGTCAAAGTATAAATTTGACGCCCACACGGCGCACCGAAATGGTGTTAGCCAGGGGTAATATTTTTGACGCAAAACCGCGCCGGTGCAGTTTTGCATCAAAAAGTATAAATATGGGCCTGAGTTCTTTGAAACAAATATGATGGACACTTATTGCCTTAATCTAAGTGTCCATCTAGATAACATGTGTTAGTATGAAATACAGCAGTACTATACAGACAGAAATAATGTAGATGAGAACATTGAGCAAGGAAAGTTTGGGATGACTTGCTCTGATTGATGTTTACTGAGACATGCAAAACCAAGTCTCATTCATCATTGTAAATTGAGCTGTCAAACAGATGAGAAAAGAGAATTCCTTTACCTGGCTCTTTTCCAGCTTGTTAAATCATAGAGTTCAGAAACTGAACTGCTAGGTGACATTGACTGTTACAAAGATGCTTTCAATGCAGTCACTTCTGTTAGTTTTCATTCATCTGAGGATGCAAGCGGTCTTCAGCACCGACTATGGTTTGTTTTGGAGGTAAACACATCATGGTTTTTTTAGGGGCATGGCCAAGATGGTGGCAACAGCAGACATGTAAAGCGCTGCTCTGCTGCAGCCTGTTCATCGGCCTCGCACATCCTGCACCAGGCAACAGCAGACCGCATTGTTTCGACCCCGGTGCCGTCAAGAAAGCGACCGGGGGTCGGATGAGGACACTTTGGGGCTGTCGGCACAGCAATTGGCAGGGCAGTGAAGATTGGGACCTGCAGAGTGGTGCAGCCGGACCCGAAGGTGAGAGGCCACTGGCCCAGTGAGACAGGGAGACTCTGATTGCGGCACCCTGGCAGAGCTCTGCCCTCCTTGGTGATATTGCAGCGCACACGTGGGGCAGGGAGCCGGTGGCAGAGAGAACCGGCCAAATGAGGGGGCTGGGGCAGCCCGGGCCATGGTGGTGCCACGGCTGGGTCGGGCCCGGGCCCCCCTGGGGGTTGATCACCGGGGGGGCCTCTGCTTGCGCCCCACTTGTTCGTCCCGTGCTCCCTCCAACCAGAGTACCGACCGACACCAGGACCCTGACGCGGGTGCTGGTCGCCCAACAAATACTGCGGGTCCACTTGCACCAATGCAGAAGCCAGAAACCGTGTTGGGAACAGCCTGGTGAGAGGAGTGGAGGAGCAGGGGGCGCGGGGTACCCAAGGGACGTAACAGGCAGGACTCCCTCCCCCAGAGTTGAAACAACGGACTCAGAGAGCCAAGACAACCTGATGGACTGGCTGTTCCCCTCGGGTGCGGGGGCTGACGGGGAGGGTCTGGGCCCTGGCGCTGGACCAAGACAAGATGGGATGGCATCGTAATGAGTGACAGTCCAATCAGTGAACAGAGGTAAGGGCCCCCACAGCCCCTGGGTGGAATCTGCAGTGCAACGGCTACAAGCGCTGCCCAACAAGAGGAACAGGAGGGAGGGAGGACAGAACATCTTGATGTGGAGGCCTCCCTATCAGAAGCCGCACCCTCATTTGCCAGGCATCACCCCCAGTACCAAGGGATGCAGTGGAAACCAAAGTGAAACGCGGGGACCCACCAGTGGGGTTCCAGCCAACACATGGAGAGCACCCAGACGGGGAGCGCTGAGGCACTGGACACCGGGTGCCACGTCCGGGTTAACTCTTCACAACCCAGGAGAGAAGACTGGAGAGAGGGGAGGGTGAAGCCCTGGCAGGCCCGACGGGCACTGCAGGGACAGGAAGAAAGATCCCCAAGTAAATAACATTGGAACCATCTGAGGAAGCTGCCCGTAAAGCAACGTGAGGAGGTCTCACGGTGACCTGGAAAAGTGACGGCAAGTCAACATAACTTAACTTAACATAGGGAAGGCCAGCAAAATAGAGAAAGAGGAATGGATCGGGATGTGTTAGTGGCAAGATCGGGCACCCTAGAACAACGTGCTGTATCCCCAACATCAACAGGAAGCTCTACTCTAGGTGACATACTTCAAGCAATAATGACCTCCTGCGTGGCCTTAGAAACAAAAATTGACACACCGGGGGGGCGAATTTGTGCTTCTAAAGGATGATCTTTGCCGTTTGGCTGAGAGGGTTACCACGGTGGAGAGAGAAGTAGCAGATATCCCAGCCGCCATGACAGGAGCGCAAGCACAATTAACGGAACTGGAGAACAAGGTCAGAATCTTAGAATAGAAACCAGATGATGCGGAGAATAGGTCCAGGCACAACAATATATGGATACGGGGGATACCCGAAAAAGCAGAAGGCCGGGACATGATTGCCTTCCTGATCTATGGCTCAAAGGTGAAATAGCGCCATCTGGGCTGTCGGCCTTTTTTGCACTGGAGAGAGCGCATAGAGTCCCACCACAACCACCTCTTTCAGGGGCTCCACCTAGAGCGATAATAGCATGACTCCTACATTATAAAGACAGGGACACAATCCTGGCACAAGCTTGGAAAAAAGTGACATAATGATGACCAATACTAGGGTAATGATATTCCTATACTACTAGAGAGAAATTCAAGCCCATCAGAACACTTTCCTGGCAGTGAAGCAGAAACTGAGACAAATGGGAGTAACTTACGCAATGATCAACCTGGCCCAGCTGAGGGTTCAGTCCCGGGGACTTGCACTCTTCTTCAACACCCCTCATGAAGTGTGGTCGTGGATCAAAACGCAGACACAGCAGGACTCACAGGACACTCAGACCTGGCAGACTCTGTGCCTGAAATGCACCAAACGCAAGAAGGGAGCGGGGCGTGGGACACCCCCCCCATGGCTGACGAAGTGCAACAGGCCCGACACCGGACGTTGTCAGACGTAGTGGCTTTTGGCAGGCGCCCACACTCCAACCCTACCACGAGTGGAAATAACTCCATGGACAGGGATGAAAACACGCATGTTGCCCTGAGTACCGGAACAAACCAGTCTGACACCACTGAACTATCAGACTCTGAGCAGGATCTTCCCATAGTCACACCCAGAACAGCAGATGATCTCCTCTGAATCCAGCAGCTAATGTGACCTTCGGTGAGAATGCTAGCGGTACATTGACAGAGTGGAAGGAAAACACACCAAAAAAAGAAAAATTCTTTGCAACTTGGAGTCTGTACTGGGGCAAGCAGCAAATGAGCCGGCTGAGCTGCAACATGGACAAAACACAGCGGACTGTGTCCTAAGGACTGGGGGCATCTTCACAGACACTATGCTGAGTCTGGGCTCCCCATAATCACGTATTGCTGGCTGACGTAACGGGCTGCACCGGCACATGACCCTCACCCACCCCTCATATGGCGAGGTAGCAGATACCAAGATGTTGGTGTCTATGAATACAGTTTGGACAGGAAAAGTTTTGCCAGTCCAGGGGAAGGGGAGTTGGGGAGTTAAGTTGATGTTTGTTCAATTTGGGAAAAGTGCACAATGCCACAAAATAAGGGAAATACATACACGACAAGCGAGTAACAGGCCCGACACTCCCTAGGGCGACCTGGTTTGGTAGCACAGAGTACAACTAACCGAAATTGTCACACAGTATGCAAGTTCCCAAGTGTTATATTATAATCTCCTGGAATGTGAGGGGTATCCATACACTAACTAAACAGTATAAAGTATTTTCATATCTGTTGTAGGAGGCTGGCCTGGTTTGTAGTGGGTACCTTGGCTACTTATACCTTATACCAGGTCCAGTTATCCCTTATTAGTGAAGTAGTAGTGTTCTAGCAGCTTAGGCTGATAGAGGTAGCTATAGCAGAACAGCTTAGGCTGAACTAGGAGACATGCAAAGCTCATGCAATACCACTTATAGTTACACAGTACTTATACACAACCACACTGGTGTCTAGTGGTTGCCGTAAGTATTGTGTGTGTGTCCTGTTATTTGTCTTCGTGTTATTTGTGCTGCTTTTTCACATTCTGTGCCTTTCTCTGTTTTTCTGACTCTGTCTCAGTTGCCTTTCTTGTGTTTGACTCTGCTTATTGCCTTTTTGTCTTTCTGACCGTCTTTGCTGTTTTTTCCTCTTTCCCGTTCCTGCCACTGCGTCTCCTGCAGCCCTGTCCCCCTAGCGCCCCCATTTGCCACCGCTCCCCACCTCCTGCCTCCCAGCTGCTCCTCCCTCCCACCTCCCCTTCTAATGGCACCCGCTGCGCGGGGCACAGAGTGACCCCTAACCTGTCTTGAGGCCAGGCTTCACTCTATACACGTTCCACAGCTCCCCCTATCTGCCACCGTGCCCCCAACCCCGACCCCGCCCTCGCTACTGCTGTGAGTTCGAGGCCCTCCACCACCAGCAAGTACCCGCCTGCGCATCATCCCTGGTGTCTAGTGGTTGCCATAAGTATTGTGTGTGTGTCCTGTTATTTGTATTCGTTGTATTTGTGCTGCTTTTTTCACATTCTGTGCCTTTCTGTTTTTTTGACTCTGTTTTAGTTGCCTTTCTTGTGTTTGACTCTGCTTATTGTCTTTTTGTCTTTCTGACTGTCTTTGCCATTTTTTCCTCTTTCCCGTTCCCGTTCCCACCGCTGCGTTCCCTGCAGCCCGCCCCCCTTGCCCCCCCATTTGCCACTGCTCACCGCCTCCCACCTCCCACCTCCCAGCTGCTCCTCCCACCGCACCAACAAACCAGGAGCAGGAATAGCCATAGTCCACAAGAGCTCCATCAGGATCTCAACCGACACCCACGACGCCCTAGATGCCGCGAACACCTGCACTTATAGATCTAGGTCAACGCCAACACCACCCTGAGAGGAACCCTTGTCTACAGATCCCCGGGTCCCCGCCCTCAATTCTGTGACACCATCGCCGACACAATCAGCATCCACGCCCTCACCTCCACGGACTACATGCTCCTTGGCGACCAGAATTTTCATCTAGAGAATACTGACAACAGCAACTCCTCAGCCTTACTGGACAACCTCGCCAACCTCGGCCTCAAGCAACTCGTAATAACGCCCACCCACTCTGCCAGTCACACATCTTCTCCACCAGCAGCCACATCACCTTCACCCACACCACCAAACTCCACTGGACCGACCACCGCGGTGTCCATTTCTCCTTTCAGAAACCCACTGTCCACCACCAACAGCATCAGACCCCTCACTGCAAGAGGAACAAGATCTCCAAGGACCAACTGATCTCCACCCTTGCCCCGCCACCCAACACCAGCGACCCCAATAACGCCACCCTCAACCTCAAGCAATGGCTCGACGACTGCGCCAACAACCTCGCTGCACTCAGAAAAACCACCAACACCTGCAGCAGCAAGAAAGCTCCCTGGTTCACTGCAGACCTTCAGGCCTCCAAGCGGGAATGCCGGAAAGCCGAGAACATCTGGCGCCAAGAACAAACAGAAAGCAACAATGCCACCCTCAAATCCGCCATCCGCAAACATCACCAGCTCATCCGGACCACCAAAAGATCTTTCTCCGAAGAACGAATTGACAACAACGCACACAATAGCAAGGAGCTCTTCAACATGATCAAGGAACTCACCAAAGCCAGCTCCCTACTCCCCTTCCCTGCGAAAGTCATTGAGAAGATAGTCAACAGCCAACTATCTAGCTTCCTGGAGGACAACAACCTACTCAACATCTCCCAGTCCGGCTTCCGCAAGAACCACAGCACCGAGACCACCCTTATCGCTGCCACCGACGACATCAGGAGCAGGATCGACAAAGGTAAAACCGTTGCCCTCATCCTCCTTGACCTTTCCGCAGCCTTCGACACCGTCTGTCACCACACACTTCGCACACGCCTCCAAGACGTTGGAATCCACCACAGAGCCCTGAACTGACTCACATCCTTCCTCTCTAGCAGAACCCAAAGAGTCCGCCCCCCAACCATTCCTGTCAAAAGCCACCAAGACCATGTGCGGAGTCCCCCAGGGATCCTCACTCAGCCCCACCCTCTTCAATGTCTACATGACACCGCTCGCCAACATCCTCCGATCCCACGGCCTCAACATCGTGTCTGCCTACACGGACGACACTCAGCTGATCCTCTCTCTCACGAAGGACCCCGCAACCACCAAGACCAACCTCCATACCGAACTTCACACCATCGCCAACTGGATGAAGGCAAGCTGCCTCAAACTGAACTCGGAGAAGACCGAGATCATCATCTTCGGCAGCATGGGACGACTCCTGGTGGCCTGCCACTCTGGGAGCTGCCCCAACACCCACCACCCACGCACACAACCTCAGCTTCATACTGGACTTATCACTCACTATGACCCAGCAAGTCAACACCATCTCATCCTCATGCTTTAATACCCTTTGCATGCTTCGCAAGACCTTCAGATTGATCCCCATTGATGCCAGAAGAACGGTCACCCATTCCCTCGTCAGCAGCAGACTGGACTACGGTAACGCACTCTATGGGGGAACAACGGTCAAGCTCCTGAGAAAACTCCAGCGTATCCAGAACGCCTCAGCACGACTCATCCTCAACCTCCCTCACCACGAACACATCTCAGCCCACCTCAGAGACCTCTACTGGCTACCCGTCAACAAAAGGATCATCTTTAAACTCCTGATCCACGCTCACAAGGCTCTCCATGATGCTGGACCTGCCTACCTCAATGAGCGTCTCAACTTCTACATTCCAACATGCCAGCTCCGCTCCGCCAACCTCGCCCTCGCCACGTCCCCCACGTCCACTGAACCACAACAGCGGCCGATCCTTCTTCCACCTTGCAACCAAAACCTGGAACTCCCTCCCCGTCAACCTACGTCTGACCCAGGACCTCCTGACCTTCAGGAAGCACCTCAAGACCTGGCTCATCGAGGAGTAGGACCCCCCCCGAGCGCCTTGAGATCCTACCGGGTGAGTAGCGCGCTTAACAAATTACTGATTGATTGATTGATTGATTGAAATACAATACTCAGTGTTACCAAAAATAAAGGTATTTATTTGGGTCACACAGTACCAAAAATATCTTATAGACAATACTCCTTCTGGAGGTAAGCATTATACACAATATACACACTAGACACCAAAATTAGACAAGTAAATAGTCATAGAACAATGCAAACAGTAGGAAATCCTATAGAATGAAATGGGAGAAAATAGGTCTAGGGGCAACACAAACCATATACTAAAAAAGTGGAATGTGAATCATGAATTCCCCCATAGACAAGTGTAGTGTGTGCAGAATTGCTGGGAGAGTAAGAATACAGTAAAGGTAAGTAAACTACCCCACCCCAGAGCCCAGAAAAGCAGGAGTAACGTACTGCAAGTTTCCTTAGGACACACTACACCTCGTTTTGGGGATTTTGCAGCAGCCAACCAAGACCTGCAAAGGAAGAGGACCAAGTCCAGAAGTTGAAAGAAGTTACAGGAAGGACAGGATCCCCTCCCAACCCAGAAGAGTCACTGGTCAGTTGAAGTCTGCAGAAATGCACCCTAGATAGATGCCAGTGGGTTCCTGCATGATGCAAAAGATGTCCCAAGGCGTGAAGATCGTTGTAGATGAGATTTCATGTTGGAAGGTGCTAACAAGCCTTGGCTATGGCAAAAGTGTGTTTTTCATCAAAATGGCGCTGGATGGACCCAGGAGGGACCTGTGTGAGGAGGAAAGGGGGGCTCTCAGCACTTTATAGAGCCCTCAGGATGCCAGCCAGCACTCCCAAAAGCTGCAGGATCTGGGTTCAAAGGAGGTGCAAAATGTGGTTGATGCAGCACAACAAAAGAAGGTCCCACGCCACCGGAGAACAACTCAGTGAGTTGAGCATCGCAGGGTGGAGTGCTGGGGACCTGGTCCAGGCTGTGCACAAAGGAATTTTGCAAAGAGTGCACAGAGGCCTTAGGAGGCGAAGAAGACACAAAACACAGGGGTACTGTCGTTCTGGGGGAAGGCAAGGTTTTACCTCCTCCAAATTGCGTCAGCAGGACCTCAGGACAGTCTATGTTGATGATGCCCACCCTCTTTGTCCTTAGGAGCGTGCTTGGCGGCGAGAGAGGAGTCCCATGGTAACGGTCGTCACCTTGGAAGGTGCCTGCTTGGAGCAGCGGAGTGACTCCGTCACTCCACATGAGATTTCTTCAGTCCTTCTGGTGCTGGATAAAGACAGGGAGTCCCCAGAGCATGCACACCATGGCAACTGTTGCAGTTGCTGACTTGGAGCTGAGGTTGCTGAAGAAAAGTGTCTCTTGTAGACACTTTGTTGCAGTTACAGAGTTTCTTGGAGCAGGCTGCGGTTGATCCGAGGTCAGAGGATGCTGAAGTTGTTGCAGAGGATTCCTGAACAAAACTTGCAAGCAGAATCTGAAGAGAACCCACAGGAGAGACCCTAAATAGCCCTGAGAGGGGAATTGGTTACCTTATCAGGTATGGACCTATCAGGAGGGATCTATGATATCACCTGCTGGCACTGGCCACTCAGAGCCCTCCAGAGTACCCCCACACCTTGCAAAGCAAGATGGCTGAAGTCTGGGACACACTGGAGGTGCTCTGGGCACCACCCCTGGGGTGGTGATGGACAGGGGAGTGGTCACTCCCCTTTCCTTTGTCCAGTTTCCCACCAGAGCAGGGGAGAAAGGGTCCCTGAATCGGTGTAGACTGGTTTATGCAAGGAGGGCACCATCTGTGCCCTTCAAAGCATTTCCAGAGGCTGGGGGAGGCTACCCCTCCCCAGCCTGTAACACCTGTTTCCAAAGGGAGAGGGTGTAACACCCTACTCTCAGAGGAAATGCTTTGTTCTGCCTTCCTGGGACTGGGCTGCCCACACCCCAAGAGGGCAGAACCCTGTCTGCGAGGTGGCAGCAGCTGTAGCTGCAGTGCAAGCCTCAGAGAGCTGGTTTGGCAGTACTGGAGGGTCCATGGTGGAGCCCCCAGGATGCACGGAATTGGCTCCCCAATACTACATTTGGAATGGGGTGACAATTCAATGATCATAGACATGTTACATGGCCACATTTAGAGTTACCATTGTGAAGCTACATATAGCTATTGACCTATATGTAGTGCACGCGTGTAATGGCATCCCCGCACTCACAAAGTCCGGGGAAATGGCCCTGAACTATGTGGGGGCACCTTTGCTAGTGCAAGGGTACCCTCACACTTAGTAGCTTTGCACCTAACCTTCAGCAAGTGAAGGTTGGACATATAGGGGACTTATAAGTTACTTAAGTGCATTGAAAATGGCTGTGAAATAGTGTGTGCACTATTTCATGAAGGCTGCAGTGGCAGGCCTGTGTAAGGGTTTGTCTGAGCTCCCTATGGGTGGCAAAATAAATGCTGCAGCCATATGGATCTCCTGGAACCCCAATGCCCTGGGTACCAAGGTCCAATATACTATGGGCCTATAAGGGGAGGTCCAGTATGCCAAATGAAATTGGTAAATGAAGTCACTGACCTACAGTGACAAATGTAAAAGCAGAGAGAGCATAAGCACTGAGGTTCTGATTAGCAGAGCCTCAGTGACACAGTTAGGCACTACACAGGCATACACATTAGGCCACAGACTATGAGCACTAGGGTCCTGGCTAGCAGGATCCCAGTGAGACAGGCAAAACACACTGACATAAAGTTTTTTGTCTATGAGCACTGGGGTTCTGGCTAACAGGATCCTAGTGACACATTAAAAACATGCTGACATACACTCACAAACAGGCCAAAAGTAGGGGTAACCATGCTAGCAAGAGGCTACTTTCTCACATCTGTCCCGTAGGGGAGCACACCTCACATTACTACAGGAAATGTATTTACTGCAGAAAGAAGGGAAAGCCCTACAAAGGAGGTGGAGGGGCCAGCTGTACCACAACATATTCGGCATTCACAAGAGGGGTTCTCATCTGGGTTAAACCGGGGCTCTCTTTTCAGTGTACGGATCATACGCTGAACTCACAGGGGCACTTTGTGGTACTTTGGGGTCACCTGGGCGGGAAAGACATCACTATCATTAACATTTATGTCCCCAATGTCAATCAGGCAGTGTTCTTTAATGAACTGTGCAGGCAGTTAGCTTCCTATACCAAGGGGAAGTACTGTTAGAAGGCAACTTCAACTGTGTAAGTGACCCCGACAATCAAGCCCCTATAGTAGAGATCCAAGCAGAACCGGGGCACACTGTCACTAGGCAAACTTAGATGAATGAGGCCTTCCATACCTTCTATGCAGGACTCTATAAAAGTAAATCACAAGTCACTTCATCTGAAATTAAAGCATTCCTGCAACCCCTAATCTTCCCTAGAATAGAGCTGGAAGAGGCAGAATCTTTGGGGGCGGGTAACACTCCCAGAGGCACGGGAAGTCATACATTTATCGAGAGGGAAAACACCAGTAACGGACGGGCTCCCGGTAGAGTTCTGTGCAACATTCATAGAGCAAGTAGCGCTTAAATTGGTCGCCGTATACAATGAGGCCAGACAGCTAGAAACCCTTCTGCCAACAACCAGGGAGGCAGTAATGGTCCCCTTATTAAAACTGGGGAAAATCTCTCACGACATGAAGGCTTACCACCCACTGTCCATTCTCAACACGGATTATCAAATTCTCAGTAAAATTTTAGCCTCCTGGCTGCTAACCCATAGCCAAAGTTGATCCACAGAGACCAAACGGGCTTTATCCCCCATTGTAACACAGCCCAAAATATCCGTTGGCTATTGCTGATACTAGAAAAAGCCCCAGCCATAGCGCTGCAGGCAGCAGTACTAACTATGGACATTGAAAAAGCATTTGACAGCTTAGAATGGAACTTCCTGAAGGAGGTGCTAGTAAGGTTTGGTCTGGACAATGGATTCTTACGCTGGGTCAAATGATTCTACACAGAGGCCTAAGCAAGAGTTAAAAGGGGTGCATACTTTTCGCCGAGTTTTGTAATAGAGCGCAGCACGCTGCAGGGTCGCCCATTGTCACCTCTATTGTTTGCCCTGGCAGTAGAGCCCTTGGCAATCCGAGCTCACCTGGGAAATGATTATAGGGGCCCGAAGATAGATACAGAGGAGCAACAATTTGCATTGATTGAGGATGACATTCTGATATTCTTACTTGATAGGGAGAGGGACCGGGCAGGAGCACAGTTATTACTGAGCTCCTTTGGAGAGATGTCAGTCCTCCGGGTCAACTGGGAGAAAAAACGATTGTTCCCGGTCTGCCCGGACGCTCCTCCTCCAGCGGTCCAGGAAAACATCCCCTGGGAACCGCATCAGATTACATATCTAGGAGTAAGAGTATACCATGACCACTCCGAAATGCTGCAAGGTAACATTGGCAGAGCATTGGGTTCCCTAAAGCAGGCTATGAATTTTTGGGAAACGCTGTCACTATCTGTAATGGGAAGAGTGGCCCTGCTAAAGACGGTAGCATTGCTGCAACTACTCTATTACTTTGGTACCCTACCTGTAAAAATCCTGCGTGTAGTGTTTAAGTAATTGGACAGTATGACCTTGTCCTTACTATGGAGCACAGGGTGCAAGAGAGTGGCATTTGCCACCTAGCAACGTCCCACTTCCACTGGCAGACTGGCGGCACCTAACTTTGAGGACTATTATGTGGCGGCACAGCTGCAATATGTCACACAGTGGCTGTGGAGCCAGCAGTACCCTCCAAATGAGAGACGTTTGGGTAAATCCTCAGTGACCAAACTTACCTGACTCCTCCTGGGGCTTAACAACCAAGGACCGTGGGAGACTAGGGAGCAAATGGTGATGGCATACTGCAGGAATAAATGCCTCCAAAGGACAGGGATCAAACGCCCTTACTCAGCGGAACTCCCACTTGATTCCTTAGCCACACTAGTCCACAGTGCTCACGAGATGGGATTACACCAGCTCAAGGAAGCAGGGGTGCGTAAGTTGGGAGACCTATATAGAGATGGGGCACTGCTCGGTTTCCAGGAATTGCAGGTGGAATTTGACCTTAGACCACAATTCTTCTTAGTACATGGGGCCATTCTAACTGCAATAAGGCAACACTGGGAAGCAGATATTGACAGACCCTTTGCAGATGGAGGTTGGGATTTCTTAATGGAAAGAGTGCCCAAAATCTCACGCAATGCCAGGTTTAAACTAATACACTTCTACGTCTTTCACAGGGCGTACCTCACTCCACACAGGCTGAATAAGATGTTCAGAACATCAGAGGTCAAATGTCCTAGATGCGGGGAGGAAGGGGCTACAATCCTACATATGTTCTTGAATTGTCTGCTACTCACTATATATTTGCAAGATGTAATAGACATCCTCTCCAAACTAGTGGAAAAGGAGATCCCCAGGGACCCCACTTACTGCCTGATGAGTGAATTCCCACATACGGCCAAGACTAAGGTTACAAGCAGTTTTCTCGACTTGGCGTTCATACTAGCCAAAGGGGAAATAACCTGTAATTGGAAAGCCACACAGAGCCCAAGAAAACTAGCATGGCACAAAGAACTCCTAAAGTGGGTAGATTATGAAGCAGCAGTACTGGCTCTAGATGTGCAGAAGCGAGGTTCCCAACGGAGAGGGCCAGGGGGTGGTCAATCCTAGTGTAAGAACTTAGACACTTGATGACACCATCGACTAACTCACCTTTGGGTACCCCCTGATTAGAGGCAATGAGGAAGGAAAAAACTGTGACATGGCAGAATAAGCATGAAGAGCAAGTATGGGGCAAGGCTTCGGCTTAGGGCTGGATGTGTGGCCGTGTACTGTCTAAGGTTATGCTGTACAGTTGAGAAAGGGGTATAAGACATGGGAGGAGGGATAAGGGTTGAGGAAGGAAACAGTGAACTCGGGCGGGATATGCCAAAAATACAATGAGATGTACACTGTGAATTTAACGCTGAATATTAACCATGTGGGTAAATGTGAATATCCAGATGTTGTTTAATAACAGCAATAAAATATGTTTAAAAAAACACATCATAGTTTTTGGTGACCTTCTACAGTTGAAACTCTTCAAAGGTTAACCAGTTTTTAAAAAACTTGTCCGTGAAGAAACTGAAAAGTCATTAGGGAGTATTGAAATGTCAACATATTGTTCAACTGCCAATACTCTGAGTTGACAGAAAATGTGAAACAGACAGCAGATCTAGAGTATGGGAATACATTAAAAAACATGATACTAGGAATAATTTGAAAGCTAGATAAGAAAGCTTTTGTTTCTCACATAGTAAGGTCCCTATTCTCACGTAAGAAGTTACAGCTTATGTAATGCAACACATTATGAAAACTCACAAAAACACTGTGGGGCATATTTATACTTCGTTTGCGCCAAATTTACGTCATTTTTTTCGATGCAAATTCGGCGCAAAACTAACGCCATATTTATACTTTGGCGTTAGACGCGTCTAGCGCCAAAGTATGAGGAAAGAGTGTCATTTTTTTGCGTGAACGCCTTCCTTGCGTTAATGAGATGCAAGGTAGGCGTTCCCGTCCCAAAAAATGACTGCGACACAAATGCGTCGTATTTATACTCCCGGGCAAAAATCACGCCCGGGAGTGGGCGGGGCAAAAAAACCTGCATTTGCGCCTCTTTTTAACGCCTGGGTCAGGGCAGGCGTTAAGGGACCTGTGGGCTCAAAATGAGCCCACAGCTGCCCTCCCATGCCCCCAGGGACCCCCCCTGCCACCCTTGCCCACCCCAGGAGGACACCCAAGGATGGAGGGACCCATCCCAGGGACATTCAGGTAAGTATATATATTTTTTTTTTTTTGGTATAGGGGGGCCTGATTTGTGCCCCCCTACATGCCTCAATGCCCAATGACCATGCCCAGGGGACATAAGTCCCCTGGGCATGGCCATTGGGCAAGGGGGCATGACTCCTGTCTTTACTAAGACAGGAGTCATGTAAATGGCGTCTGGGCGTCGTTAAAAATGGCGCAAATCTGGTGGAGGCGATTTTTTTGCGTCAACCTGACTTGCACCACTTTAAGACGCCCTAACGCCATTTTCCCCAACGCCGGCGCTGCCTGGTGTACGTGTTTTTTTTCCACGCACACCAGGCATCGCCGGTCTGCTAGCGCCGGCTAACGCCATTCAATAAATACGGCGCCCGCATGGCGCTTCAGAATGGCGTTAGCCGGCGCTAAACTTTTTGACGCTAAACTGCGTTAGCGCAGTTTAGCGTCAAAAAGTATAAATACGGGCCTAAATCTCTGTAACAATTGCAGAATAATTTAGTGACAAAATCTGAACATCGAGAAGAGATTAGTGAATGGTGCAATGGGGAATGTAATAGACTCTGTTGCATATCCCAACAGAATAGAATAAGAGTACATTCTGATTAAATTTGATCACATAAAGGGAGGAAAAAAATAGGAAGGTGTACTACCAGATTTCTCCTGGTAAACTATATGCATGCGAAAAGACAACAGATTCTTCTATGATTGGCCTATGCTGTCACCATTCACAAATCTCAAGGATTACGTTTGGATGCAGTTATGGTAAACATAGGTTACAAAGGGCCAGATGTATCAAAGGGTTTTACCGATTCTGTGTCTATGGGAAAATGTGTTTATCACATATGAAGACATTTGAGGGTTGCATCTTCTTGATTTTGATGAGAGCAGAGGAAATGCTGACTCATCTTGTGTGTTAGACTACAGACACTTGCAAGGGATGAATGTTCCTAATCTGAGTTTATATCCCATTATGGACAAGCATCCAATTTACAGAGTGCACAGACGTTCTGAGAGTGTACATTTTTCAAAAGTTTCAAAAGAAAGTGAAGAATCTACAAAGACTTCAAAAAAGTTAAAAACTAATGGAGTCATAAATGTAACAGGTGTTCTATTTTCTAAAACTTCTGCGGTTTCATTTTTCTGTAATGTAGTAGTTAATATTCTATGCCACATACAACCAGTGGTTAAAAACATTGTTCAACACAAGCAGAAATCTTTATGTCAAGCTTTAACAACTCTTTTAAATTTTGTACATACTGAAAAACACTTGAATAACTCTACTACATTTATACGTGACATTGATGACCATCGTAATGGTGGTACATTGTTCATTTTGAACATGCAACAAGATGCACTACAGTATTTAATGGTAGTGCTAAATGTGTTAGAAAATGAGTGAATTGCAGTTAACCCCTACAGTGCCTTGGACGAGCTGGTCTCTCCCTCGGCCACGGCCACGGTTCCCATGTGCCAGGCACGAGACCAGTTCATCCTGCACTGGGCCAACGGGGGAAGTGCTCCCCCCTTGGGCCTCTCACACACACCCCTGTCAAGGATGGAAGAGGAATCACTTCCCCTTCCACCCTGAGCCCCCCCAGTGACGTCTGATGACGTCAGCACGCGATCGCGTGTTGACCTCATCAGAGGTCACCTCCTATGGCGCTGGAAGCATGCTTCCAGCGTGATGCAGAAGAGAAATGCTCTGCATTTCTCTTCCGCTTGGGAGGAGGGGGCAGGCAGAGACATCGAAAGAAAGGAAAGGCTTTTCCTTTCTTTCGATGTCATTCTGAGCGGCAGCAGAAAAACCCACTAGACACCAGGCATTTGTTTTTTAATGAACCTGGCATAAGGGTAGCAACCCCTTTGGCAAGGATCGCTCCCCAGGAGGAAATATTTTTGGGAAGATCGCCTATATTGATTAGGCCGATCTGCCCCAAGAGGTGCAGAAGCCATTGGCATAAGGGGACTGACCCCTTTGGCAAGGGTCACTCCTCAGGAGGCAATAATTTGATTAAGCCTATTCTGCCCCCCTGGGAGCAGATTGGCCTATATTGATTAGGGTGATCTGCCCCCGGGGGGCAGAAGGCACTAGACACCAGGGATTTTTTTTAATTTGTTTACATTGATAAGGGGAGCGACCCCTTAGGCAAGGTTCGCTCCCCTGGGGGCAAATTTATTTTAGGACATTTCTGCTCCCCTTGGGAGCAGATCGGTCTATTTTTACAATGCTTATCTGCCCCCCCAGGGTGGCAGAAACCCCACCAGACACCAGGGAAGAAGTTGTTTTAAAAAAAGAGGGTGGGGCTATGGCCATACCCCCACCCCAAATAAATGGGGACAAAATTGCTCTGCCCACCGGTGGGCGGATAGGGCAATTACCCCCGATCCACTCCCAGGGGGGGCAGGAAGCCTACTAGATGCCAGGGAATTTAAAAAAAAATAGTAGGCTGGTGGCTACCAACCAGTATGGGCATGGTTATGCCCCCGCCCCAACTGAAGGGGGTAACAGTCTTTCAGCTCTCCCCTGCACACTAAAACATGTTATCCCACGGCAAGCAAGAGGACATTTGATTATTTGGGGTTTTGGTTTTACATGTGGGCCATGAGAGCTTGGCTCACTCTCAAAATCATCCCACTTGGAATGGTGAGGGCAGCACATTTTGGACCTTGGGATGCTGCCATGTAGAAAAATCCACAAGACCTAGACACATCTGAAAACTAAACATCTGGGTGAGTCCAGGGTGGTGTTCTTCACATGCACCCTGCACCATTTTCTTACCCACAATGACCTGTAAACCTCCAATTTCGCTGGAAATCACACGTTTCCCACATTTTTGTGATGGAACCTTCTGGAATTTGCAGGAATCCACAAAGTTCCTACCACCCAGCATTGTCGCATCTATACCGATAAAAATTCTGCCCCACTTGTCAGCATAATTTTTTTTTTTTTCAAACTGCCCTTTTAGATCCGCCGTGGTTCCCCCCCTCAATTTTGACCTGTTTTTGGTTCCTCCCTGTCACAGGAACTTGGCCCATCTACACAAGTGAGGTATCATTTTTATCGGAACGCAGAAGGGAACATTGGGTGGTAGGAAATTTGACCTGGTTCGTTGATCCCACTCAGAAATGTGGGAAAAATTAGATTTTTTTGGGCTAAATTTGAGCTTTGCTGAGGTCTGGGTAAGAAAACACTGGGGGATCCAAGCAAGTCACACCTCCCTGGATTCCCTTGGGGGTCTAGTTTTCAGAATTTTTGGGGTTTGGTAGGTTTCCCTAGATGGCTGCTGAGCACAGGACCAAAAACACAGGTGCCCCCCCTCCCCCAAAAAACAGGTAGTTTTGTATTTGATAATTTTGATGTGTCCAGATAGTGTATTGGGGCATTTCCCTTCACGGGCAATTGGCCTATGCACACAAGTGAGGTATCATTTTTATCAGGCGACTTGGGGGAATGCTAGGTGGAAGAAAATGTGTGGCTCCTCTCCGATTCCAGAACTTTCTGTCACCGAAATGTGAGGAAAAAGTGTTTTTTGGCAAATGTTGAGGTTTGCAAAGGATTCTGGGTAACAGAACCTGGTGAGAGCCCCACAAGTCACCCATATTGGATTCCCCTAGGTGTCTAGTTTTCAGAAATGTATACGTTTGGTAGGTTTCCCTAGGTGCCGGCTGAGCTAGAGGCCCAAACCCACAGCTAGGCACTTTGCAAAAAACAGCTGTTTTCTTTGAGAAAATGTGATGTGTCCATGTTGTGTTTTGAGGCATTTCCTGTTGCGGGCACTAGGCCTACCCACACAAGTGAGGTACCATTTTTATCAGGAGACTTGGGGGAACGCTGGGTGGAACATGTGTGGCTCCTCTCAGACACCAGAACTTTCTGCCACCGAAATGTGAGGAAAAAGTGTTTTTTTGGGCCAAATTTTGAGGTTTGAAAAGGATTCTGTGTAACAGAACCTGGTGAGAGCACCACACGTCACCCCATCCTGGATTACCCTAGGTGTCTAGGGGACAAAGCTTTGGTAGGTTTTCTAGGTGCCGGCTGAGCTAGAGATCAAAATCCACAGCTAATCACTTTCCAAAAAACACGTCAGTTTTCAATGTAAAAATGTGATGTATCCATGTTGCATTTCCTGTCGCGGGCATTAGGCCTACCCACGCAAGTGAGGTACCATTTTTATTGGGAGGCTTGGGGGAACACAGAATAGCAAAACAAGCGTTAGTGCTCCATGTCTTTCTCTACATTTTTTCCTTCCAAATGTAAGACAGTGTGTGAAAAAGACGTCTAATTGAGAAATGTCCTGGAATTCACATGCTAGTATGGGCGCCGCGGAATTGAGAGATGTGCAAATAACCACTGCTTCTCAAGACCTTATCTTGTGCCCATTTTGGAAATACAAAGATTTCCTTGATACCTTTTTTTATTCTTTATATTTCAGCAAATTAATTGCTCTATACCCGGTATACAATGAAAACCGATTGCAAGGTGAAGCTCATTTATTGCCTCTGGGGACCTAAGGGTCTTAATGAACCTACAAGCCCTATATATCCCGCAACCAGAAGCGTCCAGCAGACATAAAGGTGTATTGCCTTAAAAAATCTGACATTGCAGGAAAAAGTTACAGAGTGAAACGTGGAGAAAAATGGCTGTTTTTTTCACCTCAATTTCAATATTTTTTTTTCAGCTGTTATTTTTTGTAAGAAAAACCTTGTAGGATCTACACAAATGTCCCCTTGCTGAATTCAGAATGTTGTCTACTTTTCAGAAATGTTTTGCTTTCCGGGATCCAGCATTGGTTTCACAACCATTTCTGTCACTAACTGGAAGGAGGCTAAAAGCACAAAATATAGTAAAAATGGGTTATGGCAAAATTGTGTTAAAAACTGTATTTTTCTGATTCAAGTCTTCTTGTTCCGGAAAATTCAGACAGTGAAATGCGCGATGGAGCTGTGCCTGGGGGCCCATGCACTGCCCATGCCAAGTGCATGGGCAGTGCAGGGGCCCCCAGGGGCACCCCAAGTCCCCCTTACTGCCAGCCTTTCCATAGCGGTGTTTACCGCCGTGGCCAGGCTGGAGGTCAGGGACTCATAATCCCCAGGGCAGCTGTGCTTGCACCGCTGCCCTGGGGATTATGACCGCCAGGTGAAATCCTGGCGGTATGGTGGAGGGGCCAGAAGTATGGCCCTGGCTATTGCGCCACAGTCATAATAGCTGGCGGAACACCGCAAGCCTATTGGCGGTGTTACCACCAGCTTACCCCCGGCCACCATGGTCATAATGAGGCCCACAGTGTTTTCTCATAAATCGAAGTGATGTATTTTTCCCCGCAATTGTATGATGGATTGCATTTCATTAAACTAAACACAATGTTAGTATGATGGTATATATACATTTCACATATTACATCAGGGTTTATTCACTGTAGGTGTAAAATGTATCATAAAAAAGAAATGTCTCACAAAAGTAAACTGTTGGAAAATGGGTTATTGGTAGGGCAGGTAGGTACCTACACCTAGCAACAAGCCACTAACCTCCACATAGCTACAGTTAGGTCTCAGTAAATTAATCCCAGCTCAACCCTTGGTAGCTTGGCAACGAGCGTCAAGGCTTTACTTAGGAGACAAAGTGTAAAGTATTCAAATATCACAAAACAGTAATTAAATAAAACACAGGAAACAGTTTAAAAATCCAAAACCAATTTATAAAAATAGTTTATATTTTTATCTTTAAATTGACACAAAAACGATAAAAATCGGTTCAGGGGAACCGGAGATATGAATTTTTAAAGAATTATGACTTTTCTAGCGCTTAGAAACAAAAAGCGCCAATCGGGTCATCTGGTTGCACCTCGACCGGGGCAAAGTCAAACTTTCAGGCCGACCGCGATGGAGCCCTGCTCGGCTACAGGTCGCGGGAGGCCTCGGTTAAAAAGTTACCTTCTGACTTAGTCTTTATTTTGAAGTTTTTCTTCACCGGGACGAACCTGCCAGTTGAATCCGACCTCCTGGAGCCCTTGTCCGGATACGCGATGTGGGTTTCCTCGGTGGAGACTTTTACCTTCGGACTTAGTCGTTTTTTCGAGATGAAAATCCTTCGACCGGGGTAAACCTGGATCTTGATCCGACGTCCATGGAGCCCTTCTCGGATACGATGGCTGGGAGGTCCCGGTCAACTTTTTACGTTCGGACTTAGTCTCTTTTTTGGATGTTTTTCTTTACCGGGACGAACCACGAAGTCAGGCCGGGTCGCGGTTGAGGCAAGCCGGCTAGAATTTCCGCGGCGGGTCGGTCCCTCTCTGGAGCTTTTTTCCAAAAATTCTCAAATCTTTTCCAAACTTCTGGGGCTTCACCCAGATGTTCTTTTAAGGTTCTTTTGGGGTCCACAGCTCACCCCAAGGGTCCAGAAGTTCTGTGATGGTCCTTGGGGGGTGCGGACTTCAACTCCCAGAATGCACCTGGCGCAAACTCCTTTTTGGCCACTGGACAGTGGTCAGCTGGTCGCTTTCTTCAGGAGTTGGTGCAGGGGACTCTGGTTTAGCAATTTTTCACCTGTTACAAACAGGGAGTCCCTCCTTGAACCAGTTGAAGCCAGGCAAAGTCCTTCTTGTGGTGAAGCCCAAGTGTGCAGCTGGTGCAGTCCTTCTGAGTGCAGGGTCCAGGTGCAGGCCAGGGGTCCAGCAGGGCAGTCCTTCTTCTTCTTTAGTTCCTTTCTTGTTGAATTCTGGAGGGGATCTGAGGTGTGGGTGCAGGTCTGCCAGTTTTATCCTTGCTCCTGGGTGAAAAGCAAGGGGGCCCTGGTTCTCCAATCAGGGACAGGGTCGTCCCCCTGTGATGACCACTTCCTGGGAAGTGTGGCAAAAATCCATCCCAGAAGGCAACAGTCTCTAAAAATCCAACATGGATGAATCTGATTTTTGGAGGTTACATCTGGCTGAGCCCACCCACTGGTGTGGCTAAAAATCATAAACACACCCCTCTCCTGCCCTCTCCTAATCTAATCAAGGGGGCACCTAATTGTCTGTGGTTGCAGGATGTGGGGGTGTTGCTGGGTGCTGCAAATGTCCTTCTCTGCCTTTGAAGACCAGTTTGGCAGCCCTCCCCCTTCTTGCCTCACCATCTGCTGAGGGGAGATTCTCTCCCCCAAGCACATTCCTTTGTGTGAAGCCTGGCCACTTCATACCTCATCAAGGCAGCCTGGCAGAAGCTGCTGCAGGCTGGCCAATCAGAGCACAGCAGCAAAAACAATGCAGAGCTGAAATTGGCAACTTTTTAGGTAAAGTCTAAACTTTTTACCTGAACTAGTTATATTAAATCCAACAACTGGAAGTTGTAGGATTTATTACAACAATTAATTTGATACCAAATTCTTGGTATGCAACATTTAAGGAGACTTTAAAATTTAAAATAAAGTCTGCCCATTCTAGCCTATGAAGGCCATTTACTTCAATGAGGGAAAAACGAATTTGGCTGTTTTTACCTCACCAGGGCTTATACATCTATGTTTATAAAGTCCCTGCTTATAGTTACATGGCACCCAGCCCTAGGGGCACATAGGGCACACCTTTGGGGTGACTTATATGTAAAAATAAGGTAGTTTAAGACTTTGGAAGTACCTTTAATTCCAAAGTCGAATTTGCATATAACTTTAATTTAAAAGCAGCCAGCAAGGCAGGCTTGCTTTTAAAATGACACTGGGCACCTCAGTAATGCACCTAGGTGTGCACCACCTATGCTGTGGTCCCTAAACCTACATGCCCTACCATATACTAGGTGTTAGACCTGACAGCCTTGGGGTAGTCACCCCTAACTTTTTGCCTGCCTCCCTCCTCATTTTTGGATACTGTTTTTGCTGGTTTTTAGACTCTGCGCACTTTACCACTGCTAACCAGTGATAAAGTGTATATGCTCTCTCTCTGTAAACATGGTAACTTTGGATCATAACTGATTGAACTATTTAATCTACTTATAAGTCCCCAGTCATGTGCACTCCAGGTGCCTAGGGCATATAGATTAAATGCTACTAGTGGACCCGCAGCACGGATTGTGCCACCCACTTAAGTAGCTCCTTTTCCTTGTCCCAGGCCTACCATTGCTAGGCCTGTGTGTGCAGTTTCACTGCCACCTCGACTTGGCATTTAAAAGTACTTGCCAAGCCTAGAACTCCCCTTTTTCTGCATATAAGTCACCCTTAATGTGTGCCCTGGGTATCCCCTAGAGCAGGGTGCTGTGTAGGTAAAAGACAGGACATGTACCTGTGTAGTTATATGTCCTGGTAGTGTAAAACTCCTAAATTCGTTTTTGCACTACTGGGAGACCTGCTCCCTTCATAGGCTAACATTGGGGCTGCCCTCATACACTGTTGAAGTGGCAGCTGCTGATCTGAAAGGAGCAGGGAGGTCATATTTAGTATGGCCAGAATGGTAATACAAAATCCTACTGACTGGTGAAGTCGGATTTAATATTACTATTCTAGAAGTGCCACTTTTAGAAAGTGAGCATTTCTTTGCACTTAAATCCTTCTGTGCCTTACAATCCACGTCTGGCTAGGTTTAGTTGACAGCTCCTTGTGCATTCACTCAGACACACCCCAAACACAGGGTACTCAGCCTCACTTGCATACATCTGCATTTTGAATGGGTCTTCCTGGGCTGGGAGGGTGGAGGGCCTGCCCTCACACAAAGGACTGCCACACCCCCTACTGGGACCCTGGCAGACAGGATTGAACTGAAAGGGGACCTGGTGCACTTCTTAGCCACTCTTTGAAGTCTCCCCCACTTCAAAGGCACATTTGGGTATAAAACAGGGCCTCTGCCCTACCTCATCAGACACTTGCTGGAGAAGAAACCGGAACCAGAAACTACATCCTGCCAAGAAGAACTGCCTGGCTGCTCAAAGGACTCACCTGTCTGCTTTCTACAAAGGACTGCTGTCTTGCTGTTGCCCTGCTGCCTTGCTGAACTCTTGTCTGGCTGTGAAAGTGCTCTCCAAGGGCTTGGATAGAGCTTGCCTCCTGTTCCTTGAAGTCTCAGGACCAAAAAGACTTCTTCCTTTCACTTGGACGCTCCGTGCGCCGAAACTTTCGACGCACAGCTTGTTTCGCGGCGAGAAAAACGCCGCACACCGACGCTGATCGACGCGACGCCCTCGGGGCGATCGAGACTTCGACGCACAACCTCGCAAGGACAAAGCCGCTCGACTTTCCAGGAGAAATCGACGCGACACCCACCGTGAGTGCGAAACTTTGACGCACGGCCTCGCAAGGACAACGCCGCCCGACTTCCAAGGAGAAATCGACGCGACGCCTGCCGTGAGACCAAACTTTCGACGCACGGCCTCGCAAGGACAACGCCGCCCGACTTCCAAGGTGAAATCGACGCGACGCTTACCGTGAGATCGAAACTTCGACGCGCAGCCCCGCAGAACGACGCGCAGCCGGAGAACAAGCAGGAGAATCCACGCACAGACCCGGGACATCTGGTAATCCCCGCGATCCACAAAAAGAGACTGTCTGCGCGCCGGAAAACGACGCCCGACTTCCCCGCGTGGAAAAGACCGACGCAAGTCTGTGTGTGCTGAGGAGAAATCGACGCACACACCCCTTTTTCCACGCATCTCTTCTCCTGTGGCCCTCTAAGGAGATTTTCCACCAGAAACCAGGTACTTTGTGCTTGAAAGACACTGTATTGCATTCTAAAGACTTAAGACACTCTATATCACTTCCCTGTGATATTTCTACAATTTTCCATTGCAACTTTATTCTTTTTGACCTACAATTATCCTGATAAATATTATATATTTTTCTAAACACTGTGTGGTGTATTTTTGTGGTGCTATATGGTGGTATTGTATGATTTATTGCACAAATACTTTACACATTGCCTTCTAAGTTAAGCCTGACTGCTCGTGCCAAGCTACCAGAGGGTGGGCACAGGATAATCTTGGATAGTGTGTGACTTACCCTGACTAGAGTGAGGGCTTTTGCTTGGACAGGAAGTAACCTGACTGCCAACCAAAAACCCCATTTCTAACATTGGTGATCAGCGGTGAGGATAGGACTTGTATTTGTGCAGTGACATACAGTAGCTAAGTATTTCACTACATACCCACAGTTGAAGGTCAACTTGGTGTTTATCTCTTTTTGAAAATCCGTTTTTTCCTGACAATTTTCAAAAACTAAATCCTCACTCAACATGTCTCTGACTGGGTCTCAGACAGGGGACTTTGACCTAGTCCAGTTGGATACATACACGGTCAAACAACTAAGAGGATTCTGCAGGGCATTAAGGGTACCCACCCAAGGGGCCTCCAGAAAGGAGGACTTTCAAGTGGCGCTGAGGGCCTGGGCAGAAGCCCATTTAGAGGATGATGAGGAAGAGGAGCCAGAAAATGGCCCCTCAGAAGGATTTCCACTATCTATGGATGGTGGTACCACTGCAATTGTGCACCCTTCCAGACCAGGGAGCAGTGTCTCCATGCAAAGCCTGACCGCAGAGGAAAGGAGAGAAGAAAGGGAGTTCCAATTGCAAATGGCGAAACTGAAAATTGAGGCACAACAGGAGGAGAAGAGGGCAGAAAGAGAAGCCAAACAAGCTGAGGCTGAAAGAGCAGCCAAACAGATTGAAGCTGAAAGAACAGCCAAACAAGTGGAAGCTGAAAGAGCGTTGGCTGAAAAGAAACTATTGTTGGCTCATGAACTGAGTCTCAAGGAGCTGGAGATCAAGGCAAGACAGTCTGAATCCAGCAATAATGGTGGCAGCATACAGACAGGACCTGCTGGAGAAAAGAAGGTTCGTATACCCAAAAATGTGGTGCCCAGTTTTGTGGTGGGAGATGACATAGATAAATGGTTAGCTGCTTATGAAGTTGCACTAAGGGCTCATGAGGTTCCTGAAGGGCAATGGGGGGTAGCTATGTGGGGTTATGTGCCGCCATTGGGGAGGGACACACTTCTCACATTGGATCCACCGGATCAAAACACATACCCACTCCAGAAAGCCACTTTAATTGCCAAGTTTGGGCTGACCCCTGAGGGATACCGTCAGAGGTTCAGGGACAGCACCAAACAATCCACACAAACATGGGTAGATTTCTTTGATTTCTCTAGTAAGGCACTGAATGGATGGGTGCGGGGCAACAAAGTAGCAGATTATAAAGGTTTATATGACTTGATCCTGAGAGAGCATATGCTTAATGTTACTTATACCGATTTGCGCCAGCACCTAGTGGATAGTAAGCTGACTGATCCCAGGAAGCTTGCTGAGGAGGCGGACCTCTGGGTTAGCACCAGAGTGTCCAAAAAGGTACCTGGGGGGGACTCCCACAAAGGTGGTCAGGGTTCCCAACAGAAGAAAGAGGGGGGAGATAAACTTACAGATAAGGAACTCTCTAAAGGCCCCCAAAAGAATTCCCAGGGAGGGGGTGGCAACCCTTCCTTTTCCAAATTTGGGAAGAAACCAGGGACATTTGACAGGTCAGGAAAATCTAGCCCCAAATGCATGGAGTGTTACCAATATGGTCACTACAAAGGCGACCCACAGTGCCCCAAGAGGGCACCGTCCACTACCGGACAGGCACCTGGGTTGACTAGTGTAGCACTCGGGGGGGAGATGGACCCCACTAGCTTTGGGGAGCAGGTAGAGATTTCCCTAGTGTCCCTGGGGGAAGGAGAAATGATGTCCAAGGTCCACATGCCTAAAAATACTTCCAAGTACCGGCAGTGGGTCCTCATTGATGGGCAGAAGGTGGAGGCTCTGCGTGACACAGGAGCCAGTATGACTACTATCAAGAGTCAGCTGGTGTCCACAGAGCAGATAATCCCGAATACATTCCACCAGGTCATAGTCGCTGACAACCGCGAGAGTCACCTACCGGTGGCTCGGGTTCCCTTTGAGTGGGGGGGGGTCTCTGGTACTCTGAAAGTAGCTGTGAGTCCTGCCATGCCTGTAGATTGTCTGTTAGGCAATGATCTAGAGCATACTGCTTGGAAAGAAGTAGAGCTCAGATCTCACCTGGAAATGTTAGGGTTACCTGAGTGGGTCTGCATGACCACCCGGTCCATGGCTGACCGAGAGGGAAGTCAAGGGCCCCTGGAGCCTGGAACGATGGCCCAGGGAGCTGCCAAGAGGAGGGACGAGGGGCGCGGGAAACCGGCCCCAGAAGTTCCCACAGTGGCTGACGGGGCTCCTGAGGAGGAGACTCCCGAGCCAACTGGGGAAGACATTGCCACCCTAGGTGACTTACCGGAGCTTGCTGGCTGGCAAGTTGAGGGTGGACCCACCAGGGAGGAATTCTGCCAGGCGCAGAAAGAGTGTCCCACTCTAGAAGGGTTGAGGAAACAAGCCTTAAACCAGGCAGCAGGTGACGCCTCTGGCAATCACCACCTATATTGGGAGAATGATCTCCTCTACAGTGAGCCTAGGGTTCCGGTCTTTGGGGCAGCACGTGTGCTGGTGGTCCCCCAATGTTACCGAGCCTTCCTACTGGGTCTGGCTCACGACATTCCCCTGGCAGGACATTTGGGACAAGACAAGACCTTCAACAGGCTTGTCAACCACTTTCACTGGCCCAAAATGAGGACACACTCAGACAAATTCTGCAGGGCTTGTCCTACCTGCCAGGCTAGTGGTAAAGCAGGAAAGAGGGTTAAAATCCCCCTGATTCCACTTCCTGTCGTTGGCACCCCCTTTGAAAGGGTGGGCGTCGACATTGTTGGCCCCTTGGACCCCAAAACTGCCTTAGGCAACAGGTTTATCCTGGTTTTGGTGGACCATGCCACCCGGTACCCAGAGGCAATCCCTCTGAGGACCGTAACTGCATCGGTGGTAGCCAGAACCCTGATGGGGATATTTACCCGTGTGGGGTTCCCCAAGGAGATAGTGTCTGACAGAGGCACTAACTTCATGTCCGCGTACATGAAGCATCTGTGGGATGCGTGTGGTGTAACCTACAAGTTCACCACACCCTATCACCCCCAGTCTAATGGGCTTGTGGAGAGATTCAACAAGACCCTGAAAGGCATGATTGGTGGCCTCCCTGAGGCCATGAGGCGTAAATGGGACGTCCTCTTACCATGCCTTCTCTTTGCTTACAGAGAGGTCCCCCAGAGGGGGGTAGGGTTCAGTCCCTTTGAGCTTCTCTATGGGTACCCCGTCAGGGGACCCTTAAGCATTGTCAAGGAGGGCTTGGAGAACGCTCCAAAGACACCCCCTCAGGACGTGGTCAGCTACATGTTGGCCCTCCGCAATCAGATGACCCGCTTCTGGAAAGAGGCCCAAAGTAACCTGGAGGCCAGTCAAGAGGTGATGAAACAATGGTATGACCAGAAGGCCACTCTGGTAGAGTTTCAACCTGGAGACAAAGTGTGGGTAATGGAGCCAGTAGAGCCCAGAGCTCTCCAAGACCGCTGGTCTGGCCCATTTGAAATAAAGGAGCGGAAAGGGGAGGCCACTTACCTAGTGGACCTCCAAACCCCTAGGAACCCCCTAAGGGTGCTCCACGTGAACCGACTAAAAGCTCATTTTGAGAGGTCGGAGATCAACATGCTTCTGGTCACAGATGAAGGAATGGAAGAGGAGAGTGAACCTCTCCCTGACCTCCTCTCTGCCCAAGAAGGTGATGGGTCCGTAAGCGGGGTCATTCTGTCTGACTCCCTGACTCTAAACCAGAAAGGAGACTGCTATGAGCTGTTGGAGCAGTTCTCCCCCCTCTTCTCCCTTACTCCGGGACTGACCCACCTCTGTGTTCATGATATTGACACCGGTGACAGTCTCCCTGTGAAAAACAAAATTTACAGGTTGTCAGATAAGGTGAAGGCCAGCATCAAGGAGGAGGTCTCCAAGATGTTGACGCTAGGGGTTATTGAGAAGTCCAGTAGTCCCTGGGCCAGCCCAGTGGTGTTGGTCCCCAAGGCTACTGCCCCAGGCGCGAAGCCAGAACTCCGGTTCTGCGTGGACTACCGGGGTCTCAACTCAGTCACACGGACTGATGCTCACCCCATCCCCCGAGCTGATGAGCTCGTGGACAGGCTAGGCGCTGCCCAGTTCCTGAGTACGTTTGATCTTACTTCAGGGTACTGGCAGATCGCCCTGACTGAGGGGGCTAAGGAAAGGTCCGCCTTTTCCACCCCTGACGGCCATTACCAGTTCCGGGTGATGCCGTTTGGATTGAAAAATGCCCCCGCTACCTTCCAACGGTTGGTTAACGGGGTCCTGGCTGGCAAGGATGCCTTCTGTGCAGCCTACCTGGATGACATAGCTGTCTACAGTTCCAGCTGGGAGGAACACCTGCTCCACCTCAAGGAGGTGCTTCAGGCCCTGCAACAGGCAGGCCTGACCATCAAGGCTAGTAAGTGCCAGATTGGGCAGGGTTCCGTGGTGTACTTGGGACACCTAGTAGGTGGTGGCAAGGTGCAGCCACTCCAGGCCAAGATCGAAACTATCAAGGCCTGGCAACCACCTCGAACCCAGACTGAGGTGAGGGCATTCTTAGGCCTCACCGGCTACTACCGCAGGTTTGTCAAGGGCTATGGTACCATTGTGTCCCCCTTGACCCAACTCACGTCCAAGAAGCAACCTAGGTTGGTGAATTGGACAGAGGCTTGTCAGAAAGCCTTTGACGCCCTAAAGGAAGCCATGTGCACGGCCCCCGTGCTCAAGGCCCCTGACTACTCCCAGGAATTTATCGTGCAGACAGACGCTTCAGAGCATGGCATAGGGGCAGTCCTAGCACAGCTAAATGAGGAGGGCCAAGATCAACCGGTAGTCTTTATTAGCAGAAGGCTATTACCACGGGAACAGAGGTGGAGTGCTATTGAAAGAGAAGCTTTTGCTGTGGTCTGGGCACTGAAGAAGCTGAGGCCCTACCTGTTTGGGACTCACTTCCTAGTTCAGACAGACCACAGGCCCCTCAGATGGCTCATGCAGATGAGGGGTGAGAATCCAAAACTTCTGAGGTGGTCCATTTCCCTACAGGGGATGGACTTTACGGTGGAACATCGCCCAGGGGTTGACCACGCCAATGCTGATGGTCTCTCCAGGTACTTCCGCCTTAGCGATGAGAGCTCCCAGGAGGTCGGGTAGCTCTCCCCACTTTCAGCTGGGGGGGACACATGTTAGACCTGACAGCCTTGGGGTAGTCACCCCTAACTTTTTGCCTGCCTCCCTCCTCATTTTTGGATACTGTTTTTGCTGGTTTTTAGACTCTGCGCACTTTACCACTGCTAACCAGTGATAAAGTGTATATGCTCTCTCTCTGTAAACATGGTAACTTTGGATCATAACTGATTGAACTATTTAATCTACTTATAAGTCCCCAGTCATGTGCACTCCAGGTGCCTAGGGCATATAGATTAAATGCTACTAGTGGACCCGCAGCACGGATTGTGCCACCCACTTAAGTAGCTCCTTTTCCTTGTCCCAGGCCTACCATTGCTAGGCCTGTGTGTGCAGTTTCACTGCCACCTCGACTTGGCATTTAAAAGTACTTGCCAAGCCTAGAACTCCCCTTTTTCTGCATATAAGTCACCCTTAATGTGTGCCCTGGGTATCCCCTAGAGCAGGGTGCTGTGTAGGTATAAGACAGGACATGTACCTGTGTAGTTATATGTCCTGGTAGTGTAAAACTCCTAAATTCGTTTTTGCACTACTGGGAGACCTGCTCCCTTCATAGGCTAACATTGGGGCTGCCCTCATACACTGTTGAAGTGGCAGCTGCTGATCTGAAAGGAGCAGGGAGGTCATATTTAGTATGGCCAGAATGGTAATACAAAATCCTACTGACTGGTGAAGTCGGATTTAATATTACTATTCTAGAAGTGCCACTTTTAGAAAGTGAGCATTTCTTTGCACTTAAATCCTTCTGTGCCTTACAATCCACGTCTGGCTAGGTTTAGTTGACAGCTCCTTGTGCATTCACTCAGACACACCCCAAACACAGGGTACTCAGCCTCACTTGCATACATCTGCATTTTGAATGGGTCTTCCTGGGCTGGGAGGGTGGAGGGCCTGCCCTCACACAAAGGACTGCCACACCCCCTACTGGGACCCTGGCAGACAGGATTGAACTGAAAGGGGACCTGGTGCACTTCTTAGCCACTCTTTGAAGTCTCCCCCACTTCAAAGGCACATTTGGGTATAAAACAGGGCCTCTGCCCTACCTCATCAGACACTTGCTGGAGAAGAAACCGGAACCAGAAACTACATCCTGCCAAGAAGAACTGCCTGGCTGCTCAAAGGACTCACCTGTCTGCTTTCTACAAAGGACTGCTGTCTTGCTGTTGCCCTGCTGCCTTGCTGAACTCTTGTCTGGCTGTGAAAGTGCTCTCCAAGGGCTTGGATAGAGCTTGCCTCCTGTTCCTTGAAGTCTCAGGACCAAAAAGACTTCTTCCTTTCACTTAGACGCTCCGTGCGCCGAAACTTTCGACGCACAGCTTGTTTCGCGGCGAGAAAAACGCCGCACACCGACGCTGATCGACGCGACGCCCTCGGGGCGATCGAGACTTCGACGCACAACCTCGCAAGGACAAAGCCGCTCGACTTTCCAGGAGAAATCGACGCGACACCCACCGTGAGTGCGAAACTTTGACGCACGGCCTCGCAAGGACAACGCCGCCCGACTTCCAAGGAGAAATCGACGCGACGCCTGCCGTGAGACCAAACTTTCGACGCACGGCCTCGCAAGGACAACGCCGCCCGACTTCCAAGGTGAAATCGACGCGACGCTTACCGTGAGATCGAAACTTCGACGCGCAGCCCCGCAGAACGACGCGCAGCCGGAGAACAAGCAGGAGAATCCACGCACAGACCCGGGACATCTGGTAATCCCCGCGATCCACAAAAAGAGACTGTCTGCGCGCCGGAAAACGACGCCCGACTTCCCCGCGTGGAAAAGACCGACGCAAGTCTGTGTGTGCTGAGGAGAAATCGACGCACACACCCCTTTTTCCACGCATCTCTTCTCCTGTGGCCCTCTAAGGAGATTTTCCACCAGAAACCAGGTACTTTGTGCTTGAAAGACACTGTATTGCATTCTAAAGACTTAAGACACTCTATATCACTTCCCTGTGATATTTCTACAATTTTCCATTGCAACTTTATTCTTTTTGACCTACAATTATCCTGATAAATATTATATATTTTTCTAAACACTGTGTGGTGTATTTTTGTGGTGCTATATGGTGGTATTGTATGATTTATTGCACAAATACTTTACACATTGCCTTCTAAGTTAAGCCTGACTGCTCGTGCCAAGCTACCAGAGGGTGGGCACAGGATAATCTTGGATAGTGTGTGACTTACCCTGACTAGAGTGAGGGCTTTTGCTTGGACAGGAAGTAACCTGACTGCCAACCAAAAACCCCATTTCTAACACTAGGGACTTATAGATAGGTTAACTTAGACAATTATAATTAGCCTAATTTGCATATCCATTTTACACAGAGCACAGGCCCTGGGACTGGTTAGCAGTACCCAGGGCACCATCAGAGTCAGGAAAACACCAGCATAAAGTGGAAAATGGGGGCAAAAAGTTAGGGGGCCTCTGCAATCAGCCCTGTTTTCCCACATAAACCAGGAAGCAATGCCTCCTTGGACTGAATGTGGAGGACTGCCTCCTTGGCTCTTGCAAGCTCTTGTACATTCTTGTGAAAGTCACCAGCTCTGGAGGCCTTCTCCACCTCTCCTGACAGTCTTGCAAGAGATTTTAGGGAAGGAAACAGTGCAAATAACATGGATCATAATAGTAGAGGGTATCTCTAAGAAGAGCTGTTTTGTTAACAGTTTTCAACAGCTATAGAAGCAGCTCCTAGTCCACCTGGTCAGCACTACAGTTCCCCCATTGCTGAGTTTCCAGTCACAGTTTCCAGACTGTACCAATAGCCTGCATTTTTTGGTAACCTTCTGTTCTGTTGCTTTTACCACTGCTGTATCTCTTCTGTTTTGTTGTTTACTTTCCATTTCTACACCACTCCAGACATTTTTTCCTTCTTCCTTCCCTCTGGCCTCCTGCTTTCTGCCAGCCTCTCCTACCTTCCAGAACTTCTTATGGAGACCCAGCACCAAAGCCAAGACTGCCTGTGCCTGTCCATGTCTGGACTGTGCCCAGCACCAGGATCCCTGTCTCAACCACCACCTGCAGATATGTTGCCTATGGAGCTCCAAGCCCTTGATGCAGGATGCTGCAATAAAGACTGCTACCACAGCTCTCCTCAGTCCTGCAGCACCAAAACTCCAGCATGCACGGTGGCCACCACCACGCCTATCACGACCACCCCAGACCATCTCCATTGCCTCCTGCTTAATGTACGATCTCTATGCAAGCATGGCACTGAAATCTGGGACACCATCAACTCCCTCACCCCGACATCATTTTCCTCACCGAGACCTGGCACAACTCTGCATCCATGCCCAACATCGCCTCAGCAATGCACAACAGCTATAAGAATACACACTGACACCGTATCAACAAGCACATAGGTGGAATCGCCTTCATCCACAAGGAAACCATCCACTACACCACCACCACAGACAACATCACCCCAATCATGCAACACCTTAACTTCCAACTCTGAACCGACGGCAAAACCAACATCAGAGGCACCCTCACCTACAGACCTCCAGGACCTCGCCCCAGCTTCTGCAACGCCTTTACTGACTTCTTCCCTCCTTTCACCGTTGACTCCAAAAACGACATCTTCCCTGACAATCTCAACTTTTACCTTGACAACCCCAATGACACCAACACTGCCAACCTCTTCAAAAGCATGAGCAACATCGGCCTCACCCAACTGGTCACCAACCCCACTCACATCGCAGGGCACGTACTCAACCCCATCTTCATGGCCAGCGGCTGAATCAAGTACAGCCATATCACTGAGCTTATTTGGATTGACCACTCTATCATCCACTTCACCATCTCAAGACTCCTGTCACTGCCCTCAAGCCATCCTGCGTATCACACTGCAGCTGGGACAAGATCTCAGAGTGCCAATGGACTGATGCCCTCAACACCTCCTACCCCACACTGCAACCAACCTGGAACAGGCAGTCACGAACTTCTATGCCTGGATCACAGACTGCTCTGAGTCATCACCAGCAAACCCACCAAACCCAAATACACCACCAACCAAGCCAGTTGGTGCATGACAGAACTAAGAACTACTTAGGCACCTGCAAATGACTCTAAAAGAAATGGCACACTAACATGGAGCCCACAGATGGCACAACATTCAAAACTGCCCTCAGCCAATACCACAGACTCCTGAAAAAGGTACAAAAGAAGCACCCTGGTCAACTTGGATCAAAGCAAGCTCCAACTACAACAACAAACTCTTCAACATCATCAGAGAGTTAGCCAGCCCCTCTCCGCTGAGAATGTCATCGTCCCTTTACAGGAAATCTACAACTCCCTGACAGAAGTCTTCCATGATAACATCTGCATGATCTACAGAAAATTTCCAACCCCGACCCACAACCTCCTCAGCCGCCTCAACCCCACGAATGAGGACCACAACCACCTGCTCACCACCTGGGACCAGCTCACCATGCAAGACACCTCAGCAATCTTGTCTTCTGTCCACTCAGGAGCACCCACAGACCCATGCCTCCACTACATCTTCAACCAAGGAGTAAGATGATCAGCAGCAAGATCACCACCATCCTCAAAGCACCGATTACCATGGCCACCTGCTCCAAAAACCGGAAGCACACAGAAGTCAAGTCCTTACTCAAGAGACCATCCGCCAACCCCAACAAACGTAAGAACTACTGCCCCATCTCTATGCACCCCTTTCCAGCCAAAGTGCCCAAGAAAGCCATCACCCGCAAGCTGACAGAACACTTGGAGATCAACAAAGTTCTGGACGCTTCCCACTCTGGATTCTGTGCCAACCGCAGTGCCAAAACCACCCTGGTTGAAACCACAGATGACATCAGATCCCTCCTCGACCAAGGAAAATCAACAGCCCTGATCCCCCTCAACCTCTCAGCAGTGTTCAACACAGTATCACACCACACCCTGCTCAAAAGGTTTCACAACATCGGAATCCAACGAGAGGACCTCAAGTGGATCACCTCTGTCTCACAGGTACAACCCAGAGAATCCACCATCCACCCTTCACCTCTGAGCCCAAGAAAACCATCTGCTGTGTCCCTCAATGTACGTCCCTCAGCCCTATTCAGTTCAACAACTACATGACTCCCTCAGCAAAAATTGTCAAATCACATGGACTGAACATCACATCCTACACTGATGACACCCAGCTCATCCTCTCACTGTCAAAAGATTCCTCCGCCATGTTTACCAACTTCTACAGGTGCATGATGAACATCACCAACTGGATAAGAGGTAACTGCCTACATCTTAAAACAGTGAGGAAAGAAGTGCTGATCTTCAGGAACAACACCCTTCCCTGGAATTACGCCTAGTCGCCCCCCGAACTAGGACCCTCAACCCCTTTGACTGACCACACCCACTACCATGGCATCACCCTGCCCTGTAAGCTTGGCATGAAAAGACAGATCAATGCAGTCCCATCCACCTGCTTCCTCACCCTTTGCATGCTCCACAAGATTTTCAAGTGGCTCCCATATACACCAGGTGCACTGTCACACATGCCCAGGTCACTAGTCATCTGGACTCTGGCAACACACTCTAAGTAGGGAGCACCTCATACCTCCTAAAGAGACTGCAAACAATGCATAACTCTGCAGCCAGACTCATCCTAGACCTCCCTAAACAGACCCTCATCATTCCCCACCTCAAGACATTCCACTGTATCCTCATTCAGAAGAGATGCTAGTTCAAGATGTTGACTCACACCTTCAAAGCCCTTCACAATCAGGGACCAACATACATCACCCACCAACTGAACTTCCACCTTCCCACCAGAAACCTGTGCTCCGCCACCTGCTGCCTTGCCCACATTACCCACATCTGCCACAGCAACAGTAGACGATGCTCCTTCTCCAACCTTGCTGCAAAGTCCTGGAGAACTTTCATGTCACCTATGGACCTCACCACCTATGTTGGAATTCAGAAAAGGACTCAAGACCTGGATGTTCAACTGAGCTCCCTGCAGCAGTTCTCCCAGCGCCTGGATACCCTCACAATTGATTAGCCACACTATACAAATCCAGATTGAAATTGTTTGTATTTTCAAATATTTTTGTCTTTTGGTTTTTAAAAGGTGCAGCAAAAACAAACAACCTAAGTTGCTAAACAAACACCAACCGCATCTCCCTAAAAACAAAACGGAGAAATCTTACAAAAAATGATTTAAAAAACTACTCCCTAGGGGGCACTTGTGCTTTTGAGCAAGCTTGTCCTGGGCAGACCTGCCTGTCTCTGATGAAAAACTGATCTGCTTGCAAAAGCAGCAAAATAGCACTTTATTTAAAAAAAACAGGGATACTGTCCCCCTGTATATTTAAAAGCCGAGCAGGCATAGTATCTCCCGAAGCAAATGATGTTGAAGCCACTGTAGAGTTGTCTAGTTCTGCAGCACAAGTCAACTCTGCCCATGCAAGCATTTGCGGATGCATGGACCGCAGGTGTCTCCACGGCCCTTTGGTACTCATACTATATTGTTTATATTTGCTCCCCCGGCTAAACTCTTTGCTGCAAAGTTTACAGGTGACAAACTTCACTGAAACCTTCTTGGCACCTGACGTCATTTAAAAATAAAATACCACACCAAGGACTCCTTGCGTGGCTGAAGTGTCTGAGCTAGCGCAGATGCTCTAGGTTCTGATTCAGAAGAATATATCTTTCTGTTCAAACCTAAACAGGAAAGGACAGCAAGCAAATATGTGTACTCTCACCTTAACTCCAATAGTGAAATGAAGCAAAAAGACTGGAGTGTTCTTTTCATAAATAAGACATCCACATTAACTAATCAGAATCCTTTCCTTGAGTGTGCTTCCTCTCCTGGGCCCCTCCTGGGCCTCTCTTGAGAAACAGTGAATAAGTACTTACTTTATATCTCCTATAGAACAGTACACAATTCATTTTCCTACCATAAACAACATGTCTAATATTCTATTTTGTTGAAAATGACACTAAAACACTGTAATTAACTTAATTCTAAATATACCTTCTCGCGTTTGGGTAGTGAGAGCCAAACAGGAAGTACAGTCCGGCAGTCCACACCAGAGGATTGTGCATCAGGCTTCTGTGAGCATCTCATGAAAGTGATGACTTTTAAAATATAAAGAAAAATACAACTGCCTTTTATCCACTGCACTATGATATAGTAGCATTAAATAGTAACTGAGAACACAATAAAGAACTATGTAGAATAGATGACATAACTTTACAATCTAGTGTGTCTCCTGCAAGCTTCTCACGATCCTGTTGAGAAATTATTAACACTTCCAAAATAAAAGACTGCTGGTGACATCTCCCATTATCAGAGTTACAATAACTGAGCAAATAAACAATTTGCACTAAATATTCATCTGTTTAATACTCACACACATCTTACAAAGATTTTGCCAATGTCAACGATATCGTGTACAGTTACAATAAACAAATTCCTTTACTAAAATAATGTCTGAATACAACAGATATTATACAGTGATTCTATCATACATACACTCACAAAAATAATGTACTTTAAGGAACAACCTTAAAATTTAACAAAAAAACTGAATTTAAAGTAACGTTATAGTTAGGTGTAATACAAATATCTGTTTTTGTTTGGGAAAAACCTTAGAAATTCAGTGATGTCATCAGTGATGTCATTTGAGATGTCATCAGTGATGTCATATGTGATGTCATAGAATATGTCATGAGTAATATCATATGTGAGATCATAAGCAGTGTATGGTAGAGGCACAAGGTATAGTTAATGCTACTAACTATAGCTGCTGCATTTCTGTGCCACGGTAGATGGCCCATCGTGCCACCATCCAGTCTATCCATTGTGTGGCTGTCTGGCTGGAATACAAAATGGCCAACTGCCATGCAAACATTATCATGGGATCCAGGAGTAGGCTACAGGAACCAAATGGTAAGAACAAAATGTAAACTTTCTAAAAGTGGCATTTCAGAATTTTGACTTAAAATCCAACTTTACCATTCAAGTGGGTTTTAAATTACAAATATTTAGAGACCAAACTCAATATTCCTGCTTACTCCCAGCCAAAGGTTATCACTCATTAAATGTAATAAGGAAACCCAATGTTATCCTATGGGACTGGTAAACCTTGCAGTAGTGGAAAACAAACGTAAAAGTTTTTTACTATCAGGACATGTAAACTTGAAAGTACTTGTCCAAGTTTTTAGATACACTGAACCCTTCCCTATTGGATGTTTAGGACTTACTCTAGGGGTGACGTATATGCACTGAAAAGTAAAGTTTAGGCCTTGCAAATGGTTTACTTTGCCAGGTTGAAATAGCAGTTTACAACTACCCACACACTTCAATGCCAATTTCACCATGCTCAAAAGAGAGAGTACAAATACTGGTTAGCAGTGGAAAAGTGCACAGAGCACTAAAAGCCAACAAAAATGGGCTCAGAAAACAGGAGGGGTGAAGGTAAAATGTTTGGGGGTGACCCTGCAGAACGGGCCAAGCCCAACAGCATTTTTAATTGCCTAAAACTTTAGAGCTGTTTGATAAAACTGCATGAAATTTGGCAGGCAGTTACAAGTTACACCAGTGCAGTTATTTCAGTTTTTGTGCAAATCTGCAGGGGAAGGGGAGTTAAAGGAGAGATGAAAACATTTTTCATTAAGTCAGAACTTCATTAAAATTGGTGCAGTTCCATCACACAGTGCTGGCGAGTTAGCATTTTCAGTCCACTGTTAGCTTTGTACGTTTCTTACATGCCCATCAAGGGAATTGAGATTTCAAAGTGGGTGAAACTAGTTTTCATCTGGTAATAAATCTGGCATGTTTTAGTCCACAGGGAAATGTGGCACACTTTTACCAGTATAGCTTATTGTTAGTAATATCAGGTTTTGTGCAAGTCTGTCGCGGGAGACAAACATAAATAGTAGGTCATTTAAAGTTTCATTCACCAATAACGTTGGAAATGTTCAAGTAATCTGCTTGAATTTGCAGCTAGCAAATTACTCCAATCGTAAAAAAGTCATGCCCTGCAGCCATCCCATACTGCTGAAGCGTATACGGGTTGTAGGGCTTTTCCAAAGGCTATGCACAGCTCAGACTGGGTACATGGCACTTTAATCCTGTAACTCGTAAAATAAATCACTGAAATAAAGGTTAAAGTCAGTTATGGTTCAGTGAACACAAAACCCCACATTTTGTTCCTTGTACTTATACTTTTTAGGTCTGTATTTTGACTGTACTGTCAAAACATCGTTTTCTTCCAATATTAATTAGAGTGTGCTTTGGGACTGACCATTTCCACCATTAACTTAATTCATTGGCTCGAGAGCCTGAAATGGACTACATGAGGTATGAGCTTGCAAATATAGTCCTCCCTGTCCGCTTCTGCTGGCTCGCTTCCACGTTTCGCATTCTAATGTACTAAGGCTGCATGCATTAGCGCATTAAACTCCCAGCTATTGGCTTTCCAACTGTTTGCTTTTTACATTATTTTTCTAAATTGCGTACTGCATGTGACAGGATACGTGTTATAGTGTGCATAAGCCATAACTGACACATTTCGGTGCTTCTTCAGTTGTATTTTTACTGTATCATAGCTAATTTCATCTGTATTTTTTCAGCGAATTGCACGATTTTTTATGATGAAAAACAGTTGAATGACTGAGTGTACTATTTGTGGAACACTTTGGCTACCCCAAATAGGACGTACTGATTCTGAAAGGAAAGCAACGGAGAGCCAGAAGGAGACTGTGAATAGAGCAGAAAAACTGATTGTGTTAAAAAATACGTAAAAGGTGAAGGTTTCTAAAAAGGTTTTAGCCAAACTAAAACTGGATAACGCAGCCAGAGGAGCCATAAACAAATAAATAAATAAGATATATATATATATATATATATATATATATATATATATATATATATATATATATATATATTTAAAGAAGTATAAGGCTTACAGAAGTTGATGTTGTGAGGCATTCAGAAAAAAACAGGGCACAGACTAATCTCAAACTGAAAATAAATAGTGAAGCCATTAAAGGGCAGAATAGCAGTCTTCGCAGCAATGAGGAACGTGATATTGTGTCGAATGCTGCCAACATGTCAAGTAACATGAGGGGCAGTGAACAATCACTGGTCCATAATTGCTCTGAGCAATCCATGACTGTTAGCAATGCAGTTCAAATGCAGTGCTGGGTTTAGACCATGATTGAGAGTATGTTAAGTACGGAGGTAGTTTCTAAGTCATTGGTATAGTGTGAATACACATGCTTTTCCATGATATTGACTGGAAAAAGTAGTAAGGAGATGAGCCGCTAATTGCTTAAGCGTGCAAGGTCCGTTTTTGCCCATTTTAATAGTCAAATTATGGTAGAATGCTTCAGGGATTAGGTACCCTTGCAGTAGGCAGCGACAGATATGCCACATGAATCAGATTGGGAATGATAGTTTAAGAACCCACGGAGAAAATATGTAGGGTGCTGGAATTCTTAGAGCATTCAGATATGGTGCTCAAAAGCACTTCTGAACATCGAATGGAGTGAGAGGGAGACGCTCTTTGAGAGATGCACCTGTTTAAGTCAAAGAATCAGAACTGAACGGGTTAAAGAGTCGATTTAGTGTTGGTTGGGAAACAGAATAAATATAAGATATTTTCTCACAAAAAAGGTAGGAAAACCCCCATTTAATTCAAGAACGTACAAAAATATCTACATATTGCAGGTATAGTTAGGATTCCAAGGTATATAAATTCTTCAAAATTTTGGTGGCTAATAACTTTGCCCCGTTTGATGCACCTCCATGAAACTTTCCAAACCTATTGCTCTCTTTACATTGGCAGGAGATGGAAAGTTTGGCTATGATTTATAAACGGCGTGCGAAGATAAAAGGGAAGTCCCAAAACGTGATTTTTTCAGCAATGCATTTTCCATAAACGTTTGTATCTCGCATAGCGTGAAAATGACTGAATGGATTGACAAGAAAATTTGGCAGGATGCCATGCAAATGATCCTTCTAGGCAGTACTGGTAAGTAGGGTAAGTATTTTTAAGTTTTAAGCAATGACACTGCTGTAGGAAAGTACCATCTTGCCTGGCATGTTACCCCCATTTTTACATGTATGTCAGTTTGTTTTTGCCTGTCTCACTGAGATCCTACTAGCCAGGACTCCAGTGCTCATAGTTTGTGGCCTGAATGTGTGTACCTGTGTAGTGACTAACTGTGTCACTGAGGCTCTGCTAACCAAAACCTCAGTGCTTATGCTCTCTTTGCCTTTAAATTTGTCACTATAGGCTACTGACCACTTTTACCAATTTCAATTGGCACACTGGAACACCAGTATAATTCCCTAGTATATGGTACCTAGGTACTCAGGGTATTGGGGTTCCAGGAGATCCCTATGGGCTGCAGCATTTCTTTTGCCACCCATAGGGAGCTCACACAAACCTTTACACAGGACTGCCACTGAACCTGAGTGAAATAACACACATGTTATTTCACAGCCATTTCCACTGCACTTAAGTAACTTATAAGTCACCTATATGTCTAACCTTCACTTGCTGAAGGTTAGGTGCAAAGTTACTAAGTGTGAGGGCACCCTTGCACTAGCAAAGGTGCCCCCACATAGTTCACGGCCATTTCCCCGGACATTGTGAGTGCGGGGACACCATTACACGAGTGCACTACATATAGGTCAATACCTATATGTAGCTTCACAATGGTAACTCCGAATATGGCCATGTAACATGTCTAAGATCATGGAATTGTCCCCCCATGCCAAAGCTGGTATTGGGGTGCCAATCCCATGCATCCCCGGGACTCCACTATGGACCCCAGGTACTGGCAAACCAGCTCTCTGGGGTTTTCTCTGCAGCTACCTCTGCTGCCACCCCACAGATAGGGTTCTGCCCTCCTGGGGTCTGGGCAGCCCAGTCCTAGGAAGGCAGAACAAAGAATTTCCTCTGAGAGAGGATGTTACACTCTCTCCCTTTGGAAATAGGTGTTAAAGGCTGGGGAGGGGTAGCCTCTCCCAGCCTCTGGAAATGCTTGGAAGGGCACAGATGGTTCCCTCCTTGCATAAACCAGTCTACGCCATTTTAGAGAACCCCCAGTCCCTGCTCTGGCACCAAACTGGACAAAGGAAAAGGGAGTGACCACTCCCCTGTCCATCACCACCCCAGCGGTGGTGCCCAGAGCTTCTCCAGTGTGTCCCAGACCTCTGCCATCTTGGATCCAGAGGTGTGAGGGCACTCTGGAGGCCTCTGAGTGGCCAGTGCCAGCAGGTGATGTCAGAGACCCCTCCTGATAGGTGCTTACCTGACTAGGTGGCCAATCCTCCTCTGAGGGCAATTTAGGGTCTCTCCTGTGGGCTTTTCCTCAGATAACGATTTGCAAGATTTCACCAGAGTTCCTTTGCATCTCTCTCTTCGACTTCTGCCAAGGATGGACCGCTGACTGCTCCAGGACACCTACAAAACAGCAACAAAGTAGCAAGACGACTACCAGTGACATTGTGGCGCCTAATCCTGACGGCTTTCTCAACTGTTTCCTGGTGGTGCATGCTTTGGGGGCTGCCTGCCTTCATCCTGCACTGGAAACCATGAAGAAATCTCCAGTGGGTCGACGGAATCTTCCCCCTGCTCCAGCAGGCACCAAACTTCAGTGTCACCAGTACTCTGGGACCCCGCTCATCCTGATGAGATTGACCCCTGGAACACAGGTGGTGGACCCAAGTGACCCAGACTGTCCAGTGGTCCAACTGTCCAAATTTGGAGGAGGTAAGTCCTTGCCTCCCCTCCCCAGATTGTAATCTTGTGCACCGCATGAACTGCAGCTACTAGGGCTTCTGTGCACATTTCCAAGAAATCCTTTGTGCACAGCCAAGCTCAGGTCCTCAGCACTCTGTTCTGCAATGCTCAGCTCTCTGAGTCGATCTCAGGCTTCGTGGGACCCTCCTTCGCAGTGTTGAGATGACTGCCATGTTCAGACTTCTTGAACCCATGTTTAAGTGCTTCTGTGGGTGCTACCTTCTTGTGCATGGGCTCTGTAAGTTGCTGAGGGCCTCCTCTGTCTCCTCTCCCAAGTGGCGAGATCCTGATCCTTCCTGTGCCCATTCAGCACCCTTTTTCTTCAACCACAACTCTTGCAGCTAGCATGGCTTGTTGGCGGTCTTTTGCCAAAGAAACAACTCTACATCCTCCATGCAGGGGACATCTCCTGCACGAAGAAAAAGTTCATAGCACCTTTCGTTGTTGCAGAATCTTCAGCTTCTTCCATCCACAGGCAGTCCTTTTGCACCTTCATCTGGGGTTTACTGGGCTACTGGCCCCCTGGACACTTTCTCGACTCTTGGACTTGGTCCCCTTCCTTTGCTGGTCTTCAGGACACATTTTCTTTTTATATATATAAATTCAGGAACAGAGTGAGCCCAGCGCACATTCCAGAAGTTGGTACACAAAAGGTACTTTTGATTTGTATATCTAGGGATGTATTTACAGGGAAAATCTGCAATATTGGTTGGGTTGTCAGCGTGATTTATACTTGAACAAGGGGCAAGATTTGACTATTGTACATGTGGGTCTGCTGTTAAAGGTCTGATGAATTTTGATTACTTGTTTTTTTTTGCACATATTTTAATTATTTGCAATATAGTGTAGTATACTTAGAAGATTGCTTCTTTTTTATGTAATACAGACTTGTAGTTTTTGATTTTGAGCTAAAATCATATTCATTTCTATCTGGGTGACAGAGTTAGCCACTAAGAGATGGAGCTTCTAATGAGATGTGTATTAAATAATAATTGGCATGATGTGATAAAAAGATAATTTTTGTGCTGCTGACAGATTCCCTTACCATGGGTTTTTTGTCTGCCTTTGAATTTAAGAAGGACAAATGATTACAAAGATAATTGAATCATCGACTGAGGATGTTGATCTTGTTTGACAGTGGCCTTCGACTGTAGAAAGGCTTTAGTGTTTGAAATTGCATGAATAAGTTGGAATTTAGTCTTGTATCTCATTACAATAAAAATTTGATAGGAATGTGCATTTTACATTTTATTTTATTATTCAACATTTTAGCTGCTTTAATATTTTGAGGACAGTTGTCCTCATCATACTTGCATTTTTGCACATTTGCCACACTTGGTCTGTAATTGCCTGTCAGAACAGGTACGCATTTAGTTGAATTCTGCCCTGGTCTTTTGGACTGGGAGGGTTATAAATGACCGAGCTGTCGTGACCACGCAGCAAACACGCGCAGCGGGCGACTGATGGTGTGCTTCAACACGCCTGAGGCAAGCCCATCTGTGCCATGCCCATGTCGCACAGAGGGCTGGAACCCATGGTCCTCTTGTACCAGGAAAGGTACCCATTCTACTGTATTCCAGGGATGAACATCTGGCTGTTAATTCAGAAGGTGTGAGCATGCACTGTACTATTATTCAACTATCTCTTATTCCGGATTTGGTGCAATGCCCAAATTGCAATCTGACTTTTACTAACGTCAAAAATCAAGACCTGTACAGACCGGCCTTAGCTCATTGCTGATCTTTGCTTGAAGTATTTAATTGTGCCTTGATCAATGCTAGGTCCATTATTAGACACAAAATCAGATTCTCAGAGTTGTTAGTAACACATAAATTAGACGTAATATTTTTCACTTAAACATGGGTAGAAAACACATCCGGTCCCAACTTGGCTCAGACAGTCCCTGCTGGCTAGACAATTATGAATGTAGATAGAGTAAGTAAGAGAGGGGACTGTCTGGCCATTGAGGCAAGTGACAATTTTCCCATAAGCTACTCTTCAGATTTAAGTTGTTTGACCTTGAAACCCTCTTTTTTCAAAATCACTAAACATTACACCTTTAGAGGTTCACTGATAAATTGTCCCCCTGGGCCCAGAGCACCCTTTGTAAAAAGTTTTGGCCCTCTGTTGGAATCCAGCATTAAATCTGATGATAATGACACTGTTTTCTTGACTGATTTAATGACTAGCTTAGGATTCACCAGCTGGTCAAATTTCCCACCCACCTCGTAGGGTATACATTGGATGGTATTTTCTCCAACAACCCTCACCTTCACGTATTGGACTCTTTAACATGAATGAGGTCTGATCATAAAGCTGTAATGTTTTCGATTAGTCATCCTTAAACTTCTTCCAGGAGTGGCATGAATCCCCAAGGCACAGGGCCTGGCAGAAAGTCAATCCATCTGCCCTGTATTCTGCTCTATCAGACATCTCATCTGAAATCATTCCTGGTCTTAGGTCTGATCTCAACTGAAGTATGCAAAATCATTCTGCCTGATTACAAATGGCAATTGCACCAGAAAACATTTTCTCAAACCATAGGAAAATTCCCTCAGAACCTCAGTTCTTGGAAAACCTGAGAGCCCAGAAACAACTCTGCGAAGGATTCCTTTGATAGAGAGCTCTGTAGGCAATCCATCGCAGAATATAAAAAGATGATATTAGAGGAACAAACTAAATATTTCTTTAGTAAGATACTACAATACAATAATTTGGCAAAAGAGCTTTTTCAACACTGTAAAAAGCTTAGCAAAATTGCCTGTACCTAAAAGTAACAGCTGCAGTCAAGAGGTTTGTAACATCTTAGCTACTTTTTTCCAAGCAATGCTAAAAGAAGTTTATTACTTTTTTATAACTACTAGTCACACACCTGCTACCTCCCCATCAGTCAAGGGAGGGCATTAGACAAGTGCTGCTTTCGATACATTTCCCCTTCTTAGCACTGAGCAGGTCTCGAACCCAATCAAAATCACTAAATCTGAATCTCCTCTAGACCAACTGCCCTTCTTGTCCCAGAATTCCTAAGCTCTCAACGGACTAATGGCATCATAATGAGGCTAGTGGTAGGACCGCTGTGGCTGTGGCAGTCGGACTGTGACAATACAGCATTGAGAGGCAGACCCGCCCAAAGACCGCCATCCCTGCCATGATCACAGATACCGTCGGGGTGATGGTGGTCAGACTTGTAAGCAGCCAGGGTGAAGCTGAACTCAGCGCTGCCTGGCTGATTACAACTCCTCTTTCCACCAGCCTTTTCACGGCAGGTACCCCATCATAAAAAGGCTGGTGGAAAGCCAATGCTGGTGGTCACAGAGGGGCCCTTGCACTGACCTGCACCATCAGAAAGCACACTGTCTGCTTTGCAAACAGTGCGCATTCCGAGGGTGCTGGTCGGCCTCCTCTGTGCTGTGAAATAGCACTCAGCTCCTTTAAGGGAGTCTAGTGCTATCTTGTAGCACTGTTCCTGCCAGTCTGACCAGCGGGAGCATTGTAAAAGGGCGGGGGGAAGCCACTGCCATGGCGTGGTGTCCTTCCCATGAAGTTTGGGGGTCCCATTATAGCCATCCAAAGAAAAGTCCTTCACAAACTACAAGTTCTACAGAATGCATCAACCTGACTTTTTCTGGGAATCTGAAAATATCAACCTGTGCCTCAGGAATTGATCAGGCTTCATTGGCTTCCAGTGGTAAAGAGGATAGAATTTAAGGCTCTCTGTCTAGCTTTCAAGGAACTGCATAACATTGGTCCTGATTATCTCCAGGAAAGATTTATCTGGCATGACCTATCCAGAAAACTTAGGGGCAGATTTATGGATAGTGGCGCTGCACCGAGTGCAGCGCTACTTTCCCTGCGACCCTAGAACCCCCCTACCACCACTATGTGAATGCCATATTTAAAATACGGCGCACCATGGCGCAGGGTAGGGGACAATAGCATCTTTTTTCATGATGCTATTGATGTACTCTGCAGGAGTAGCCCCAAAATATTCTGAAGAATGGAAGCCCCCTTTTAATGCATGCTCTTGAGCAGGCGTTGTAAGTGCAGTAAAAAATGGCACAAAGAAATCTCATAGATTTCCTTAGGCCATTTTTCCGGCTCCCTTAATGGGGGAATGCCTCCTTTGCATACATTATGCATGTATTGCACCACCCTGTAAATAAGGCTTGGGGATTTCAGCCTCTCTGAGCCACATTAACGTCAAAAACAATTACAAGGTGGCTCTATGGCATTATACATATGCCTCTTAGATCATCAGATGCAAAGAGCTTAGTGCTCTCAAGGAACAAATGAGTATCATGGGGGGGGCAGAAGCTTTCTGCTGAGAACGGTATAGCTAAGGAACTCTCTCCCCATGGATTTAAAGAACTGCTCAGACCTATTGGCCTTTAGGAAAGCTCTCAAGACTTGGCTTTTTGATCAGAAGAGTTGCATCTTTTTATGGCTCCCACAGATGACAGCTGCAGCACCAAAGCACCTCTGGTCTTTCGAGGGCTATACAAAATGTAAATCAAATCAAATGTCAGTAGAGTGACTTTTTTGTTATTCTTTATAGAATAATTCTGCTAGCTGGGTTGGAATTAGGGTGGTGATTGTCTGACTAAATATGTATGTGCATTTCATAGGTACGTTGTCTCTCATCTGTTATTAACTGATATTGTGTATATTAGTCAATGAAGGTATGTTGGTCATGTTTTAATCTTGCTACTTAGTTTGGTCAGCGAGTACCAATTAATTGGAAGGGTACCTTCACCCTCTTGGGTTTTTCTAAGGTTGCTTAAACCACTTTTTGATTTATTACTTTCAGCATAATTCAGGTTTCATTACATGCCTAATTGATATGGAAACACATCTTTCTACATTATTCATCAATAGAATATTCTATATTTTTTAAGCAAATAAGATTCACGGTGAAGGAGCATAAAAAAGCGAAAATATACACAAATTATAATGTTTTCTGACAACATTTCATGTTGAAGTTACTGCTTGTATCATAGTAATGAATGTTTTTTTTGTTAAATTAGTCAATTATTGATAGTTTTGGTATTTCTGTACATTCTGTGATTAGTGTAACCATATTGATTGGTAGCATTTTTTTAAAACAGCTCTGAAAATTACTGTGTTGTGAAGTGCATGTTGGCTGTACATTCGGATACTGATGTTTGTTTTTGAACCTTGAGACAGAAGGTTCTATATTCATGTTGAAGAATGGAATAAATCTTCTTTTCTGTTGTTCAATGGATCGACTGTGATGGGCATTGTTTTTAAATATGTGTGTGTGTGTATAAAGAATAAGGGGATGTCTAAGTTAGGTGAAAATGTAAATTAAAACATACCGTTCTAAAATAACAAAACCACTGAAAATCACCAGTTATTGTCATCTTAAGTAATTATAACCAATGAACTAAAAAGACTATAGCTTGTGTTCTCGCCATGTACTGCTAATTACATTACTCTTGACATGTTCTATGGCATCATTGATAACACTGAAACACCCGAAATGACATCATTGATGACAGAAGTGTGCATGGCGGTGGAGAAAGTCCATGAGTCCTGTAATGGGGGCTGAAACATCTATATTAGTGTTGCGCCCGGCTAATCATAACAAATGGTCTCATGAAATTCATTCAAGATGGCCAACTGGAAAAAAGGCCCTTGCTGCAAATCAGATTGCTCCATTATTTGAAGCTGCATGTCTGTGGTAACCTCTCAAGACTCTTGAATACTCACTCATCCAGATATCAATTAATTTCTGAAGAAACTCCTGAGTGGATTTACACTAAGTCACAAAAAGCACTCTTTGTGGGTAAATATCTAGCTTTCTTCTAAATTGGGTTTAATTCAGTTTACCAGTTTGGGCTGTAGTGCTCTTTAAGGGGCTCATTACGAGTTTGGCAGTCTGACCGTCAAACCCATTGTATTGCGATGTTTCCACTGGGCTGACCAGCGGAAACATCGTATTACTGTTAGTGCCCTAAAGCGAGCCGAGGCCAATGCCGTTGCACAACAGAAACCTTGGAATGAGTACTGCCTGAGGAGCAGACAGTGCGCAGTCTGAGAGTGCTCGAGGGGGGGCCCTGCTCTGCCCATGCCTGTGGCTCCCAGCCTTTCCATGGTCAGCCATGGGAAGGCTGGTAGAAAGTGGAGTGGTGATCAGCACCATAGTTCCACCATCTGCACCTCCATGGCTGACCACGACTCTGACTGCCACAGCTCGTCAGGATACAGTCGGACCACCAGGGTTGGAATCTGGTGGTTGGACTGACAGGAGTGTGGCGGTCTGACCACCAACATGACTTTGGCAGTCTTAAGCCTGCAAAACTCATAACAAGGCCCTAAATTTCCCTATGGAAATTGCATGGGTAAATTGCATTTTAGGACCCCACACCTTTTTTCTTGGCCCCTACTTGATAGATCACCCCAAAACATTCAAGGAAAAAGCGAGCTGGATGAAACTTTCTTGGAAAGGTTTCTGAAGATTTGTCAACAGGCACTAAAGTTCTTAGCAAAATATGTTGCTGCCTATTAATCAACTTGCTTGGCCACTCTCAGATACCATGTTTTTACATGCTTAACTTCAACATTTCAAAAACTACTGAAGAGATTTACACCAAATTACAAAAAGTGCGCTATCTGAAAAAACATCTAGCTGTCTGCCAAATTTATTGTAATTCTGTTGGGCCGTTTTTTCCATATTGCTGTTCAGTTTTACCATGAATGGGTAAACATGTTTTTGGATAACCCTTTTTCTCTGCCCCAGCTTGACAGATCATCCTAAATCATTCCAGGAAGGAGTTGAGGTGGATAAGACTTTTTTGAAAAGTTTTTTTAATCTTTATTGGATGGAGCTAAAGATATTAGTAAAATAAAAAATATATATTTCCTATTAAAATGTGGTCCTAACTGTAAATCCCCAGAGGCAACAAAAGATACAGAAAATCCCTAAAATTCCTGATATGTTCTAAAGAAGAATTGTAAACTGTCTTAATGCTATAAATGTTTCTTTACCCATTCCACAACTGAGGCACATTCTTCTGCTGTGCATTTAACAAAATAATCACCAAGAAATGAAAAACCTTTGAAATAACAGCTTCTGTTGCACGTCTCTTTACTTTGTCAAAAAATAAGATCTAATGGACCAACATGGTGCCAAAAAATTGAATACACAGGTTTAAGCAAAGGACGAATCCATTGTATATAAAAAATTTATTTTTTTAAACCAAATCGGCATTGAAGAGTACATATATGCAAACAAGAAATTTCTTTTTGCAAATATTTCTTAACTTGGCCCACACGTTTTGCATACTCTCCTGGAGTTTATAATAAAAAGACAACAGTGTGACAATATCAGTGTAACACTTTGTTCTCTCATATCTTTACTGGACACATTTAAGATCTGCACACACAAAGTCTTTCTTTCAAATGCAAAAAACGTACTTACACTTAAGTTACTCTTCTATTGTGATGTTGTAATTTGACAAGTAAGAATGTGGCAATAGCAGTGCAAAGTTCTTGTTTAAAACAATGCCAGTTGGCCTGTATATCTTCAGTTTGTCAGGAGAATTAACCGGAAGGCTATAATAAATACAAAGAAAAGTATGAGCCTAAATACAAATGTCAAACTGTACACAGTTTAGCAAAAGCTAGTGCTTCAAAAATGTTTAATATTTTTGTCCCTGTTGTATCAGTTTACACTATTTAAGTAAAGCATTTCAAAAAGTAATATTTCTAAAAAGCCTTTTAAGGAATTCATGTCATTCTGAAAGCAAACTACAGTAAATCAGAGAATGCCATTATTTGCTGTATTACAGGCTAAAACAAGCAGCAGGGACTTCCTAAAGAAAAAATACATAAATTGCAAACCCACAGGCCTCTTTAATGTAAAAGTTCTTCTTTGTAGTTTTTTTAGAGGGAAGCGCAAGGGGCTTGTAAATATGCCCCTAAGTGAAGTAAACAAACAAGCATGGTTACTGTCTGATGTGTGTAGCATTGTTCATAAAACATATTGAGTTGAGAAGGCCCCAACAAAACTTGGGGCATATTTATACTCTGTCTGCGCCGAATTTGCATCAAAACTTTTGACGCAAATTCAGCACAAACCTTACACCATATTTATATTTTGACGCCTGGTCCCGCAAATGCCAAAATTCAGCCGTGTGCATCATTTTCTGGATGCATGAAACCGCCTTGCGTTAATGACATGCAAGGTAGGCGTTCCCGTCCAAAAAATGACTTAAACACCCGTGGGATATATTTATCCTACCGTGCAAAAATGGTGCACGGCTGCGAGGCGGAGCCGGAAAATGACACACAGACCGATTTGTGTAAAAAAATAACACCTGGGTAAGGGCAGGCGTTAAAATGGGGCAAACACACCACTACTTAAGGAAAACACACAGAAGCAACATCAGAGCACAAAAAGGAAGACATGGGGGTGATATTCATCCAGCATGCATGAAGACGCAGAGCACAGGACCTACAGCAGCAACTTCCACCACACCAGCAGGGACCCCAAAGGCAACGCAGAAGGCAGGAGAGGATATTCAGGACCAGGAAAACCCTTCTGGGCCTCAGGGAACATGACATCATCCAGAGGTACAGACTAAACTGTCAAGCCATTCAGCAGCTGCTGCGCCACACTGAGCCACAGTTGGCACCCAGCTTGCAGACACCCCACATCATTTCACCAGAGACCAAGCTGCTAGCTGTCCTCCACACGTTGGCAAGTGGCTCGTTTCAAACCATTGGTGCCCTGGTTGCCGGGATCTCACAGCCCTCATTCTCTGCCTTCCTACCCAAGGTATTGGATGCCATCATCTCCCTCACACCCCGCCACATCAGCTTCCCCAACACACAGCAGAAGCAGCAGGAGACCAAACAGGGCTTCTACCAAATCAACGGCTTCCCACACGAGCTTGGTGCCATTGACTGCACACATGTACGGATTGTGCCACCTGCTGCAACCGAGCATCCATACCGCAACAGGAAGCACACACACTCCATCAATGTGCTGGCCATTGTGGATCACCGGGCATTGATCACCAACATCGTGGCAAAGTATCCTGGGAGTGTTCATTCATCTTCCGTCACTGCACCATCAATCAACACTTCCAGGATGGACGATTTGGAAATGGCCTACTTGTTGGTAAGTACAGAAAGCCAGTTATATACACACAGCACAGCAACCATGTAGGACACACAACGCATACACCACTACATTGACACGTGGCCAGGAAGACACTGAGGTTGTGACACTGCTAGTCATGTTTGATATCCTGACACATTGGGATACACACCTATGGACAAATGACAGATGCAAATAACAATAGATGCCACTCCACAGACACAAGAGAACAATTTAAAACCACACAGTGACAATGACATGTCCTAAACTGCCAGTACAACTTGCAAGATGAATCTTCCAACATCACATCAATAACACTCAATCCCACACCCTTCCAAACATTATGTACTGTGTAAGGGGTATGCAATGTGTTTCACTGCAGGTCTAACATCATGACACACATAGCATGATGATGATGGCTCCAATGAATGGGGCATGGAATCATTGAGGCTGTACCAACATCACACATCGCTCCTGGTCTGACATTGCCCACTACCAATAAGCAAGTGGACTGTGCTAAGAACACATATTGATGTGACAATATTGCAAAGTGCACATTGCTACACATACAGATTGAGACAATTACACATATGCACAACAGACGTACAGGCATATGGATCTTCTGACACTTAAACCTTCACCCCCGCAACCAAGTTAGCCAGCTTACCTGGACCAGGTTCAGTAGTGTAGGTACACATTTGAACATGACCCAACTCGGTGAGGGCAGATAAATAGGTTTGCATAGAACTTGTCACCCATGGGATATTTGTGCATTGTCAATTGTCAACATGTCAGTGCTGCCAACTTATGGAGATGTATTGTACATTGTCACCTAGCCAAATCAAAGGGCCTCACTGATGTTGAATAAATTCTATTGCATATGTTAAATTGGATGGGATGTCCAGGCCAAATAGATGTAACCGTGTTACCACCACTGTGGAATTGATTCTGTGTATGGAAGTATCATGTCACCCCCAGTTAAGACACATGGACACCTCTTTCACATGACATAATGTATGGGAGTACACAATGTACTGCAAGTCTATAAAAATACCGCTGACATTCGGTCAATCAGCCAAACACCAGTTCAGATAATGAACCATCCCAATGCTGATGGTACATCCTAGAAGCCCAGGATTCCACACAATAACACAAACACAGATGAGTCACAGACAACACAGGATAACAACTGCCATGCAAAGTGATAATGATAATGCTGGCTCCATCAAACTTTTTCACTCATTTTCTCTTTCAGCTGATCAGAGGTATGGGATCCAGCCATGGATCATGACCCCATTTGCAAACCCAAGCACTACAGCAGAGCGTGCCTATAATGAGGAAACGCACCATAGTAGAGAGGACCTTTGGCATCCTGAAGTCAAGATTCCGGTGCCTCGACATCACAGGAGGCAGCCTCATATACTCACCTGAAATGGTGTGCAAGATCATTTTGACCTGTGCCATCCTGCACAACATTTGTGTAAGGAGGAACATTCTCCTCTATGAACCAGACCCACAAATGCCTGAAGAGGAAGATGTTGTCCATCAACAGGAGGGGGACCATCCAAACACTGCAGCAGGCTTGTGTTGGAGACAACACATTGTACAAAACTTCTTTTAACTCTAGTCACCATCACTACTGTCTTACCATATGTCATTAAACACCTCACTTCATCACTAAATCATGTTCTGGGTAATTATTTATGCATCACATGATTCCTAGGAATCATAATCAGAGTTTAGCCTCATGGAGCATTGCAGAATATACAGATTAGGATACTGAAAAAGCCACTTCACATTTGATGGGTGTGAATGTACACCCAACTTCACACACAGTGTAAATGACATATATCCTGTCCATTTCACATTTGAAAGGCAATATCAGAGTAGCACACATGTTGGCAACATGGCTCATTGCAGCATATGGCAGCATGTGGCACACAACTAAGAGACCATCAATCATAAGGTAACAAACTGCTTCATGCATGAGGCAGTGGATGTGCTAATGCATTGGTAACAGGAATGTATGACCAGACCCTTAACAGCAGTAGGTGTGACATCAGCTATCTCTGCAAGGAGCATGTGTGACAAGAAGTCCATCTAAGCTGAAAATGGATAGCACGAGTGCCCCAAGTATAACAAGCACGGCTCACAAGACATGCCCTGAGCAGCCCATCCCAGGTTATAAGTCCTGCCACAGGCATGTTTTCAGTCTCTCCCCACCCTTCTGTAGGGGGCCCTGTAACTGGACTATTTGTACCCTGATAATCCTTCATCTACACACACCCAGACTCACATTCTGACTCCAGTGTGCTTCCCTCTTTAGTATGGCATGCCATAGTCCTAGTTCATCTGTCTGCATGGACTTCAAGTCTGATAATGCACTGCCTGGAAGTCTGTAGGACCTGTAATCACCTGTCCATTGCTTCCCATGTGAAAGGTACTGTTGGCCCTTTGAACTTGATTCTCACCTACAGGACTTGTGAGAGACTGAAGCTGCACATACCTGTGAGCACTTCCATGCAGACCAGCCATTTGATCCTGCACTGCCCTTGCTGCTGCCTGGAACGGTTTAGTAGCTGGCATTTTATCTATATCCTTGTTGTGCATTGCCGTATAAATCACTTGTGTAACACAGGCCTTGGGTTATTGTGTAACGTTACAGCCCACAGTACAAATACAGTTTTCATTTTCCACAGTGTTGTTCCAGCTTTTCCTAGTCAGAGTCTGCTCACTGTGTATTTGCCTTGTTCATTTTAGTTCCTGACAGAGCCTCCATCCTGTTAGCCTGAGTGGTTCCTGTATTTGTGTTACCATAAAGGTTCCCTGTGGCTACATTTGTCTCATAGTTGCTTTCAATGCCCTCACTTTCCTCCTGGGGTATTGTGTCTGATAGGTCTACGGTGAATCCTCAAATAAATTGTATAGTGTAATCAGTTTACTTATCGTATCATGGTCTGGGACATGTATTCAAAGAGCCTAATCCCGGCCCTATCTCTTGTCTGGGTTTCATGCATGCAGGAGCGACAAACAGTGACAGTGTACCATGGCTGTATGCATGGATTGGGTATGGTGCCTCCAGCACAACAAACAACATTTTCTAACATGCATGAAAGGACAAACATGTTTGTGCCCTGATGGTCCACACACAGATTCACATTGGCTGCAACCCAATGATGGTGCTTGCGTGATGACTAGCTGTGATATTAATCAGCACAGAGGCACTGATGTTCCCGGTTGCAGTGGGAATTTTAGAGGCCACCCTGTGTACAAATGTTGTGATGAAACCTGCTGGTTTTAAATTACTGATCCATTAACTTTGTGAGCAGACCAAGGTTGCCCTGTTGTCAGTTTCATAAAACTTCTGCAGTGCCATTTCTGGACTATCCCCATGTGTGTTGTCAAATCCTCTTTGGCTTTCGGTCAATTCTGCTCTGAAGGATACTCTGTTAATGCAGGAAATGGCTCCACAAACTCATGACTAGACCTGGACGTAACTGTGACAACATGGAGGCCAAAAATGACACAGGGTACACATGGCCACACACTTGAACTGGACACCTTTGTGCAATTAACAACTGGAAATATATGAACACATGCAGCTTGGTCCGCTGGTCCTCCACTGCCACAAGAGAAACATAGGTCATTTATATGACTCAAACTGTGGAGTGACATTACATTTTTTGATTGGTTTTGGGACTCTGTGTCACAAACACTGTACCCACATAGCATTTGCAAATGCCTGACTCATGGGTAGTATCCAACATTCCAGTACATGTAATGGCTTACTCTTGTAACACTGCCATTATCAACCATCCTCTATCTATCCTGTGCATAGTTTGTCATGGAAGATGTTTTGTCCCAAAAGTCAGGGAAGTTCACACAGCATTAGTTGCTACGTGTATGACAAACACATATCCTGACTCATTTCCACACTGAATAGCATCTGATGGTTATCCACATTTATAACACATGCATACAAGCACATTAATGAAAGCACACAGAGGCCCAACTAAAATTGAAATAGCCAATTCACAGACATTGACACACAGGCAATGAGTTAATGTATTAAGTTGCGTAGCCTTGCTATCCTCTATTGACGCACAACCTGCTCAAACTGGGTAATACTAATTTGTATTAAAAAAGTTTGGGTATCTATTGCATCAGTGAAGAGTACTCATCCGGTATAACAACTGGAGTATCATGGTCTGCAGTAATGTGATCTGCCACATGTGCCCAAAGACAATGCAGGTGCAAACAGCCCATCTCTGTACAGTTACAGCTGTCATTTACTTTAAAAATGTGAGAAATGACTCAAACCCAGTAAAAGACATACATTTTGACGCAAATACGTAAAAAAGACACATATGCATCAAAAACTGCTGCATATGCGTAGAAAAATGGTGCTCACAGCCATGATACATCCATTGGCTCCGAGCGGTAATTCCTACACTGTTCCCCATGAAATTGGTTACCAATGCTAAATATTTTGAACTATGGATGCGGGGTAATTTTTAAGCCCTTGAGTTAAAAACAAATTGACGCACAGACTGTAAACGTCATAAAAGTTTGACGCATCATAATAAAAACGCAACCCATTTGAGGGAGGAAGTGATGTAATGGGATATCCTGTTTACAGAATTGGTACAGTGAGTGTACTTTCACTTTGCAGTCTGTGATTTTTCTAGACTGTGTGGCTGTGCTTAGAGTTTTGTCTGTCCCAATTGTGCTTTTGTCTCCTGTGTGACATCCTATTTGTCATCTGTTTTATTTGTAATTGTCTCAGTTGTTCATTGTAAGTGTTTATTTGTCATATTTGGTGTCTAATTTTGCCTTTGTACTGTTGGGAGTCTGTTGTGGGTATTGTTAGTTTGGGGATAGTTGGGCTGTTTGAGGGTTACTTTTCTTTCATTTTCCTCCCTCCTTTCCTCTGTACCTTTCTTTTTCGAATTATTTCTGTCATGTTGGGTGAGCCACGCCTGGGGAGTATGAGTGCGGAGGAACTGGGGGCATTCATTTGACTGGTGTGCCACTTCCTCCTCTTGATGATTGAAGCAGAGGGCAGGGTGATACAGGGATATCACACAGAGGCGAGGAGGCTCCGGTGGTCAAAGGTGTTGTACCATCTACGTTGCATCTTCAACACACCCCGCAACGACCACCAACTGAAGCACCGCTGGGCTGGGCTGACCTTGTTGCCAGAGAACATGACCTGCTGGACCACCTGGGTATTGTGATTGGTGGCCCTGTTGGTGAGTACAATTCAGAGTAATGTGCACATTTACATGCTCTGTAGTGACAGTAGCAGATTTGTTGATATGCTGCAGGCAATGTTTTTGGACATGTGGGATGCAAGTTAAACATACAGTGGCCCTGAGTTATACAATAATTGCTACAAATTACTGTCATTTGTTGACGCAACAGCTGCACAAACGTACAAAACACAACTTGATCTTGTAAATTAATGCTGACTTCACGTCAATAGATGATGCTAATGCGGCTCAAACATATGTTTTATCCATGGTCTGTGAGTGTACCAGGAAAGAGATGTTTTTCACAAGCTAAAGCAAAGAATTCATGTGTTCCCCAATTATTTTGAATACATGTTTGAACTGTATTCTGGCTTATATGTACCAATTTCTTTCTAACCTCCGGTAATATCTTAGGCTGATAGTTTGACTTGTTTGTGTGGCAATTAAATTAGGAATAGATGCCACAGTAATGCACACGGGACCATATCTAAATGTTTGCTGCTACTTTCCATAGCTGTAGCGTAAAACATGAAGCAAATGATACAAATTGAGGGATAACAACTATCCCTGGCTCTCTGTTCATTGCACCTGTGTGTTTTAAATTGGTCTTGGGCACAATAGCTGGAACAGAGCTGATGCATTTCCCATCTGTGTTACTCTATAGCCATGCACTTCTCATAAGTTATTGGGTCATCATGGGATACCCGACGTTGGGGAATGCATGGTCACAATGTATTACTTGAATGATGTTGTGCAAGGGACCCCTGACCAATTCCATCATACATATAAAGTTCCCTAATACTTTTCTAGTTTACATTTGGTACACCTCCTGCTGATCTAGTGCAGCATATGTACAATAGCTAACTTCCTAGTATGGAGCCCATCACAGACATGGGTGTATGCTAAGATCAGAAGACCAGCATTCCTGTGACTGCTGCCATTCCAAAGGTACATCCAAATTGAAACCTACATCATCATGATTGACACAGTAGGACATTTGCTACACCATGTTTCAATAATGGGACAGTGTAAGTTTGTTGTATAGCCGCTGATCTCCCAACTTGGCAAATGTAAGATGATGAATGTGGCTAACTGTGATTTCCAAAACCCAAAATGGGTACACAGGGCAAAGAGTGACACATTTTAGGTGCAATGACTACACCTGTGCCCATGCATTCTGTCATGGATGACCACAATATACACTGTCAGCATATATTTCTTTGTTGTATTACATTTTGAAAAATGGCCAATCCATGTTTTACCTCCGATTGTCACTAAGTAACGCACAGGATCCCTGCCATTATGGAGTCATAGAGGGCATACGTGGCTCAGGGTACACTGTAAACGTAGCATATGTAACCTACACACAACTTAGGCCCTACATGTAAGGGACATAGAAAGCATAATAAATCATGGCCTTCACTCAACCCACATGAGCATCACACAGTAACTGATTGTCCCTTGATGCACAAGCCACAATACCTGAGTGACTGGTATTGCAGTGTTCCAGGAATGTGGCTATGCATATCTCTCATTACAACAAATGATGAAAAGAGTACACTCCATAAATGAGTCTGCAACCAAATGAGGGATCATGTTTGTCACCACATGATCGTTAGGGCCACTGCATGTGTGCAGATGTGTGTGTATCACTCATTGGAGTGACAGGGTCTATACATGTTTGCAGTGATATGTATGTTGGAGTATCATCATGCCTGAGGGGCTGTACTTTCAGATATAATGTCACACACAGTAATTTTATTTGAAAGTGTTGTAGAGTGCACAGACATTGACACATTTCGCCTTTCTATGCTTTACAGGTGGACCTGCCTCTTACACAATTGGCCAAGTGGCTCGATTCGCGGACCCAGACATATCCAGTAAGTGTTGATATTTCTGTTCTGTGTTGTGTTTGCAGCTGTTGTGTGATTGACTCCTGTGTGTTGGACACATAGAAAGGTATGATGTGTTGGCACATGATCTGATATGTAACTTTACTGGAGTTTCACTTTTTCTTCCATATTTGAGTTGGACATTCAGTAGCGTACAGTCATATTTTGGGATTGTAGTGCAGCCCTGTATAGGGTGACATTTGCTGTTAAATTTCTTGTAAAGAAAATTTAGCAGAGGGCCATTTTCATGATTTAGTCAGCAAGTCATTCCCTGAATCTCACAGAATAGGGATGCCAAAGTATTACCCACAGATTTGAGCCTCCCTGTTCGCTAATGAACATGTTCCACTGTATGTTTGACTTCCTAGCAGCATCTAGCTCCACATGTTGTGCTACGTATATGTGGCACTTGAGTACAATGTCATAGGTGTGCATGCAGCTCATGCCCAGATGTGCGCTTGCATCTATCTGCTTTTTGGAGGACAGGTATTGGTGGTATCAAATGATGTTATGTTGACAATTGTCTGCAATTACAAACATAACTGTGAATGGAATTGTCCAAGGTTTGTGTCTATCTTAGTTGGACACCCTCCTTACCTGTGGTGGACTGACTAAACCCATGTACAGCTGTACAAAGCTTCCTGGGTGTCCTTGATGTTTGAAAGGACGTGTTGCTTGTCCATCCCCCCTGAGGCACAGGTTTAGGGTAATAAAACATGTGTACCTCGGTGTGGTGATCCAAGTGTAGTACACAGACATGTAAATCTGTAAATCATTTGTCCCAACCTAGGATACCCACTCTTGATTGGCAACTGCACACCATCCTGGCAATTCCATTTACAAATCACACATCTTGTGGCCCTTGATTGCCATCAAGAAGATAGTTATTAGTTGGCATGTCACATGTGGAGGACTTGCAGCATTTGTTACATGACTAATGGCAGAACCATGATGCTTAGATCATTTAGGTTGGTACACATCTTTTAGAGCATTGCTGTGCTGTTAGATAGGACATGTGTAGGCTGCGTTGGCATGTACTTCCTCAGAGAGAATCTGTGATCTGTATGGTGATATGGCCTGTTTCAGCTACATTAAATGTATTGCCTGATTCTCATCAGTAGCTGTATAACACAATGATGTACCTAATTTTTGGATTTATCTTTTTTAACAGCAGCCAATATGGATGCCAGCCAGACCTGTGAATTTCAGAGGAGGGCGATGCGTTACTGCCACATTCTGGATGTAGAGTCTGGGTTCCGCCACATGGCACGGCGTTATCGCCATGAAAGAGCCTCAGAGGTGTGGAGGGCATTTGCCCAAGGGGGGCCCTTCTGTGTCCACAACAGCCGCCACCACCAGCACCACCACTACGACCCAGGTGGCACCAAGGATGACAACCACCACTGCAGGCCCATCAACTTCCTCAGCTCCTGGACCACTGACAGCAGCACCTGCACCTCCCCCTCCAAGCTTGGCACCACCAACTGGACAACCCTCGACAACTGGCACTCAGACCACTCCTGCTGCAGTCATTGACACTGGTGATTTTCGTGCTATGCAAAGTGACATGCAACGGATGTTGCACAGACTGGACAGGCTGCAGCAGGAGGTGTCGCAGATAAATAATAGAGTGCATGCTACTAAGAAGACCCTACGGAGGGCAAACTTGTGAATTTGATACCCTCACCCATGATTCCCCTCCCTCCTCTTTCCTGGTTCTTTTAATTGGTGGGTTTAGGGGGCTTAGTGTTAGGTTAGAATAGGCTGTTAGTTTAGTTAGTAGTAGTGGGTTGGGGGTGGAGGGATTGATATTTTTACATGTTTTTTATGTGGGTGGGTGGGCGATGATGTTGGGGTTTTTGTGTACTAAATAAAAAAAAAATATATATATATATATATTAAAAATATATATATATATATTTGTTTAGTATAAGATAGTATGTGTTTAGGTTAGTATATGTTGTCCTCCATGTGTCCCGTCATGTAAGGGGGGTGGGGGGTTGATGTTTAGAGTGTTTAGTTAAATGTGATAAGTAAGTTTAGCTTAGGGTAGTTCGGGACAGTTGTGGGTAATGTGTAGTTAGGATAGGTTAGGTTAGTTAAGGTGTTTCCCCAAGTTTTAGCATCCTATTTTGACATTTTAATAAATACGTAGGTACTCCTTTACAGTATGTGTCATATGCTTGGGGATCAGGGCCTTGGCATGGGTGAACAGTGTCAATTTAGTATTTGCATTTGTGTTCCAGCCTGCATCCAAATCTCAATTGAGCAGTCACATTGGCAGCTACACCAAAGCTACTTCGCCAGGAATCTGCCATCCATTGCACCCACCATTCAAGGTAACTATGGTTCCCAATGTGTTGTTAAGTTTGGGAGTATGTTTTCAATCTGACATACTTTGAGACCAGATTTAGTATTGAGGACACTGTGTTACGTCTGCCTGCAGCCTGATGTTCATGTGAACCCTGATAAGGTGAGTGATGGTATAATCTCATGTAGTATAGTATAAATAACTCACATCTATCATTTGTTACATTGTACAGGCAGGATACTTATTTGTATGTACACTCATACTCATCCATTCCTGCTGTATGGTGTGTGTGATGACAAATTTGAGTCAAATGCCACATATGTAAAAATTGTCTGGAAGAAAAATTTGAAGACAATGATTTTCTACTTAGACATCCCTTTAAGAAGACTTATTCTGTCCAACACAGCATTTTACTGTAATGTTTCTATTTACCTCAGAATTAACCCCCAGGAAGGACAGATGATGGTACAATCCAGACCATAGTTATCAGCCAACAATCTTTCAAGGCAGTTGTATTGACATTCTATGTGCATTGACATGAGGCAATCATCACTAATCTCCCTCACGTTTGATGTGTCACATTACACAGAGACAAAGTGGTTGTGTAAGTGCTATTTATTTTAAAGTGCTGTAGTGCTATATTCATATTGTCCAGGATTGTGAGTCCATTAGTGTGACACCTTCCATTGTGATCCTACACAAGTGCAAAAGGACATGTCATTGGACATGCTGGGGTGAAGTATCATACAGTGCAGAGAGACATGAATTGCCAATGAGGTAGTGAGAGACAATCACAGGGCATAGTGACAAGGTAAACAGTGGGCTGGAGAACAGTGCTTGTGAGCAGCTTTTGTAAGACTGGCATGTTACAAAGCGCAGGACCTTGGTTATAAGTGCCCATGTGGCAGGGACTAGTGCTACTGGGTACTCTTACGGGTGAAGGTGATCTGTTCCACGTCTTCATCTTCTGATGTGTGTGTTGTCTCCTCTGCCCTTGGTGGTGGTGGGGTTGAAGGGGCAACACATGCTTCAGTGTTTGAAGACGTGGAGTCAGAAATCCTGGTAACTGCCAACTGTGGGTCTATTAAGGGCAGTACTGAGCAAGGAGGAGCTGTTGGTTGTTAAGGATAGCAGCAACATCACTGTGGTAGGCAGCCAGGTCGGCCCTGAGGGGGTCAATATTGCATTCGAGCACGCGTTGAAAGGTTTGTTGTTGGAGGTGTTGTGTCAACTCTCTTACTGCTGTGCTGATTTCCTTCACATTTTGTTGAAGTTCTTGCAAGATTGATGTTCTCCCTTGCATAGCTGCTGCCTGTTCTGCAGTTGACATCATGCATGAACGCACCCCCTCTAGGCTGGCTGCCATATTTTGCATCCCCACCGCACCTCCTTAGCCAGCTCCCGCTGTACTCTAACTACAGTCCTCTCAAAACTGGTGCCAGTGTCGTCAGAGTCCTCAGCCGGGTTGGAGCTGGCAGGTCATACAATTGGGGTGGTGGGTGGGTCCTCTGTGATGGCTGCTGTATCTGTGCTCCTCCTTGCAACTGAAGGTGGGGTCTGGAGGGTTCCAAGGACATCTTGGAGGGTCTGCGGGCTGATGTTCGTCAGCTCGTCATCCACATCATCAGGGAAGTCCAGGACAGGCATATCCACAGGAGAGCCATCGTCCTCTGCAATGAGATATAGTACAATTAGTGTGTCTGTGTTGTGGCTTTTGTAATGTGACGTGCCTGACTTCATATTAGTTGCACATTGTGATATTGGTTTCTGTTCATTGTTCCTGTCTTTAATATTAACATTCTCCCAGGTAAATGCCCCACCTTAATGTCACATGTAGTGTGGGCAGTTTGGCGAATTGTCTGCGTCACATCCTCTAGGTGTAGGTTCTGCCCAAATTGTATGTTGCCACCTTCTTGTCCTACTTAACCCTCCGTCTACTTCCATTCTCATGTTGTGGCCTTGCACTGGCTGTGGGTGTTCTGATGGCACTTGCACCACACTTAACAATGTGGAACTGCCCCAGTCTCTGATATTTCACATCCAGTTATATGTTGCTGAGACCTAGCATATACTATGTATAGCATTGGCATGGCACACTACAGATGTCAGCATTGGTAGTGTGTAATGTTGATGTTGGGGAATGTGTGATACATTGGATTGCACTGATGGTCCTAGCAGTATTCCATTTCCTCGTCTGATTGTGCGGGTGTATTTCACTAGCCGTTAACATATGTCCTCCCCCTCAATGCTGTTGTCCGAGCAGTATCACAGTTGGGATGTTGCATGGTGTCATTGCAGCTATTGTGACCCAGGCACAGGGTGGACCCTGACATATGCAGCATGGGTATGACATTACTGCTGTGTACCTCATAATGTTTATGACAATGGCTGATGTTTGTAGCAACTATGGACATTCACATTTGACAGGTGTAGCACATTTTTATTGATCACAGGGGATTGATAACGTTGTCATCCTGAACCCTCCACTTTGGGTGTGTTTGTCCATTGGCACATAACTGCCATTAGCTACTTGACCTGTACACACAGCAGAGGTTGTAGTGGCAACTGTTGTCAATGTTAAATTCCACTTGCGGATATGGCCTGAGACTGTTAATTGAGCCCTAGTTCATGTAGGGAGAATACCAGCTGTCGTGTGACAGCAGGCCAGTTTTACGTTGTACCCTACCCTCCTGGACTGGCTTTTCCTTTCCATCATCCTTGGCATGGCAGCATACCCCAATGCAAAGGTTGTTGGTGTAGTGTAGTACTGTGCCCCAGGTTTGCCCTGCACATCCCATTGCTGTGCCCCTTTGCCCATTCCACTCCCTGAATATGATGACTTCCATGCATTCTGTAGTAGGTATGTCGCTCCTGCTTACAGTTTACAAATAGGCATTTGAGTTCCCCATGCCACTTACCCTGCATCTGTGTTGTCTCCTGGTAGTCTGTGCTGTCCGTGAATCCCTGTGATGACGGCTGCCACCATCTCCTCCATGTGGTCCAGGGCCTCCTGCGGTGATAGACTCCCACTTCCAGTCTGCAGTGCTGCCTTCCTGTTCCTGGCCATCTTTTCCTTGGTCCTGCGCTTGCAGTCATGCCAGCGTTTCTTGCAGTCGATGACTGTTCTCCGTACTTCTGCCACACTGTTTATCTTGTCAACAATTTGTTGCCAAATTGCCTGTCTCCTACCAATTGGCAATATAGAGGTGATAAAAAGATGGTGATGGTGTTCTGTCACCTCTTTCACCAGTATTTCCTGCTCCTCTGCACTGAACCAACACTTCCTTTTCTTCTTCTCTCTCTCCTGGGTCTTGTGTGGGTCCTCCTGGCTGGTTCCTGGTCGGTTGTCATCTTCCTGTGGTCTCTCAAAGCTTCTGGGATCCATTTTGGCTCTCCTTTGCACATTTTGCTGTGTTTGTACCGCTTTTTTACGCAATTGCGTCAGAAAATGGCGCCTATCCAGTTTGCGATGTCGTAAACCGGATCAAAGTCATTTTCGCCGCATTAATGTCATTTTTCTTTACGACGTGACACATTGGTTTGATTAAAAAAAATGACTCACACCGGTGGTTTGCACCGCAGTGCGTCAAAGTATAAATTTGACACCTGAGCAGGGCTAAGAAATGGCGTTAGCCGGCATTAAAAATTTGGATGCAAAACTGTGTCGCAGTTTTGCGTCAAAAAGTATAAATATGGGCCTTAATACCTTGCAGATTGTGGTCTATCAAGTTCTTCTGTTCACATAGCCATCAAAGCCAGGCACCCTTGCACAATGTAGCAAGGAAGGATGGTTTGGTACATTGTCTGCACTCTGTTCACGTGAGACCAGATTTGTCTAATATTAACCGTAAACACTGCAACATGGCATACTAATGTTAATCATTAAGCCATGTCAGATTTGCAATATGCTATCTATTCAACGTGCAGACAATACCAAACATTTGTGAGGTCAATGTACTGTGCGTTATATGTACACAGTGTGCATGTTCAAAATTCACAGAGCAATGTACAATGTTTTTGTCTTGTAGGTACACCAGCACCATATACCAATGCTGAGGTGGACACTCCTGGGGATTCCAATGCTACCAGTGAGTATCACTTGAATGTTTTCTGTGCTCTGTTAGGAATGTATATGATCTCTGATAATGGCTGCATTCAGATTTGTAAGAGGTATTATCATTCATCTGAAAACGAAAACAATTTTTCTTACATGTTACATCACAAATGAAGTAGGACAAAGTTGCATGTGCAACAGATAGGGAAAATGTCAATGTGCATATATTGCCAATGTATGCAGGCCTATATGATGGATGACCCAGAATCTGCTGTGGTGATGTTTTCCCAGCTATGGTGCAGATGCTTATGGCACATGTACCACCACCAGCTCCAAGACCAACAGATGATGATAAAATCAAAAATCTCTCATTCATACCATGGACAGAAAGTAACAAATATTTTCCAAAATTATCTGCCATAAAATTTAGCTAAGATTTTCAAGACACAGTGTGTTTGTCCAAGCCCAAATTTCATCAGGACACAGGTGTGGGTGGGGTGTAACACAAACCCCATACAACAGTACCAATAGTCAACATTAAGGGGGTCATTCTGACCCTGGCGGTCATGGACCGCCAGGGCCAACGACCGCGGGAGCACCGCCAACAGGCTGGCGGTGCTCCCATGGGCATTCTGACCGCGGCGGTACAGCCGCGGTCAGAAACGGGAAACGGGCGGTGCCCCGCCGGTTTCCCGCTGCCCTGGGGAATCCTCCATGGCGGCGCTGCAGGCAGCGCCGCCATGGGGATTCCGACCCCCTTACCGCCAGCCTGGCTCTGGCGGTTTTGACCGCCAGAACCTGGCTGGCGGTAACGGGTGTCGTGGGGCCCCCTAACAGGGCCCCACCAAGATTTTCAGTGTCTGCCAAGCAGACACTGAAAATTGCGACGGGTGCAACTGCACCCGTCGCACCCCTTCCACTCCACCGGCTCCATTCGGAGCCGGCATCCTCATGGAAGGGGGTTTCCCGCTGGGCTGGCGGGCGGCCTTCTGGCGGTCGCCCGCCAGCCCAGCGGGAAACTCAGAATGACCGCCGCGGTCTTTCGACCGCGGTACGGTCTTCTGGCGGTTCCCGCCAGGCGGGCGGCTTCCGCCACCCGCGGAGGTCAGAATGACCCCCTATATGTTTAGGGGAAGCTATACATAGTGAACATTTGTTCAGATTTAATAGTCCTCCTATTGTGTGTTTGCATCATACTATGCCCCAATCATGAAGAATAGTTTTCTCTTTGCTACCACAATTGGTAAAGTGTGGAGGATTAAAGGCATGTTTAGAGATTCATTCCATTGAAACAGCAAAATGTTTTCGGAACTATACATGTACCAGTAGCTAGTCATCTAGCCAAATACTGGAATCCAATAAAATTATGTGACCATGTGAGCAGCCTAGGCATCACGAAACAAGATTCCTTCCAAAAATAAGTGCTGTGTTTATATCTGTGAGGTGGCAAACTCAAAATGTACTATTTATTAGAGCAATACAAGTGGCCAAATGGCATTTCCCTGCGTGGTGCTGTGAGCTTGTTAGTAAAATGTCCATAGCAATCATTCACTTAGGCTCATCACTTAACCCACATTTATCATGATGTTCAGCAACTGTCATCAAGCATCATAGGTACCTGAGCATTCCTCAGAGTATGGCACATCAGTGACACGTAAGATGGGGTGACAGAGAAGAATTTTGCAAAATGCTGTGGTGGTTTTAAGGTTGTAGGAGAGACCCTCTATGTGAACATGACTTTGGATAGTTCAAGTTCAATCTGCCTGTGTAGAACATTGCTAGTGTAGTTGTCCACATGACAGTGCACAGGCATTTTGTCTGGCGGGACCACAGAGATTGTGAAGATTTTACCTCAATATACAGAACATGTATTACTAGATATGGCCCGTCACCAGATCACAGATTGTAATGCAGTTAAATGCGTGACTCATGCCCTCATATGAGGAGATGTGAATCAAGGTAACATTTCATAATGACACATATGGACAGACACTAGGATATGTAAAGGGCCAAATGGTATTGCTTGAAGTTCCTTGCATGAGCTATGCAATAAGGTTCCAAGTATTTCTGTCAATATTGGAGAAGTGTCCAACAGGTCTGCTTAATTGAAGGTAGCTAGCTGCTCTCCATCTATGTTTCAAATACTTGGCTCAGAGTCAGTCTATGCTGAAATTTGTGTGGCCTTGTGTATTTTGCCATATCAGTTATGCAATGCTAAGACACAATGCCTGTACTTGCTAGACATTACTCATTTCAGATAAGTTAGTGGCCACAGAACATACCCTCTTGCTTCCTGCATAACAAGCCCCAAGGAGTACCATGGTGGACCATGTTTACCATCCCATGTGTACACAACATCAAAGTTCCTAATCAGTCATAGTGTAATAACAGGTATACGTTTATTTGGGCAGACACTACCATTTCATGTATCTACAATGCCAACACCTGAGTACTTTTGCATTGTTACATTAGAAGAAGTATATGTTTCTTATGATGGTTAGTCATTTTTCGATAAATAAACCTTTTTTTTGACCGGACAAGCCACATTTGATGTTTTTTTATAACTTAAGCCTAATATTGATGACAACACGAACAATTTCAGTTAGTATTTCCTTCCTTTCCAACAGACAACATGGTGCCTGACAAAGAAAAAGCCTATGCTATAAGGTCATAAAGATACCACCACATCAAGCACATTGCCTAGACCTACCGGCACATGGGGCTCATGTATGTTTAAGGGAAGGCAGCTAGGACCTGGAAGTCTGCACCTCGGTGCTGGACAAGGCAAGCACCAGCAAGGATGCAAATGTGCTTCATGGTGGTGGATCAGTCATGGTTCTGAGCACCTTTACAGCTCAGCCAGCCCAAGCATCACAGCCCATGACCACAACCACAGGACAGCCATCAGATTTTGAAAAACAGGCCCTTAAACACCTTTCAAACCTTAAACTATGTGTGACTGGCATTGAACCACAAGTTACCACTTTACTGCAGATGATACTGACAGTGCAGCAGTTGGTGTATAGGATTGCCATTTAGATTTAGCCCTCCCTTGGACATTTTGCCTTACCACTATTTTTATATCTTGCTTTTAGATATTAGTATGTAGCATAAGTTAGGATAGGTTGTAGCATAGGGATAGGTTTGTTTAGTATTAGAAATTTTAACATTTTATTAGTGATTTGTTGTTAGGTTGGGATATGGGTGGGTACATTATTAAGTGGGTGGGGGTTGATGTTTAGGATATGTTTATAATACAAATAAAAAATACAAACAAATATATATTTATTTAGGTTTTAATGTTTAGGTAGTTTGTGTATAGATGTGGTTTATGTTGGTATTGTGGAAATATGTGTATTAAGTGGCCTGTTGTGGTATATGTGTAGAGTAGTCTTAGTTAAGGTAGGTAGGTTAAGATAGATTTAAGTTAAGGTAGTGTAGGTTAGTTGGCATAGGGTTGTTTAGTCATAGTTCAGAATAGATAAGTTAGTTACAGCAGTGTACTTAATTTTAGATATTAGAAGTTTTATACTGATAATAATAAACAGTGTTTCCTACTTTCATAACTGCATAATGATTAAATGTGTAAGAGTTGTTAATTATGCTTAGGTTGTATTAAGCACAAGCTGTAGGATTTCCAGGCAGTGTTTGTTTACATGTGTGACTAGGTGAAACGCCTATGAACAAGATCTTGTTAAGTTTGAAATAAAGTCACTTAAGGGATCTTCAAACATTATTGTGCACTGCAACTGGCACTCTTGCTGTAAATAGACACACAGCCCAAAACAGGTATTCACTTACTGTTGCACTGTGTGTGTAAGTTATGCTAAATGTATTTTACAGATGATTATGTCAAACCATTGTGACTAATCAAAGATGTGTTGGGTAACACACTGATGCCAGCCACCTATACACTCTTTCTTGCACCGTTTTATTGTTACATCAGTGTTGTTTGATAGCTAGTGTGCAAGGAATTGGCCCCTGACTGGGTGGAACCTTCATTCAGCCTTACCATTGACCTGATTGCTAATTGTTGGACTGCATGTGACCTCAGGTAACTACTTGCTAGTTTAGATGCACATAGGGTTCATATTAACTATTCCCCTGGTCCTGTGTGCATTTATTTTTCCATGTGTCTATAAAACACAATTCCCTTTAGATAGTAGATAGTGTATTTAGGGTCAGCACATCCACCATGGCCTACTCATTATAATCAGCAACAACACACGGGTGTCAAGGGTAGAGCATCCCGCGGTCTAGGACCCGTCCCCACTAGCGTTTCCATAACGACTACCCACGATTCCCATATGATGTCACCAGTTGTAATCCCTTCCTGTGCAAAGTCACGTGTGTTGAGCTCCCCGTGTGGTAGAGCACATTAAGCTGCGGGGACAGGTCGATGGTGGTTACGCTGTAACACCATCATGCATCATATGAAGAATGAGACTTGAACTTTTACAAACACTATTCTCAGTTCCACGGGGCGGCAGCCATCTTTGGGTGTGGCCGCTCTATAAATAGCAGCCACACCCTTCTAGGCTTGCTCGCTATTCTGCAGTCTGCCTTGGAGCTGGAGCGAGTTCTGCTCTGCGTGTTCTTTGCTATTCTCTGCAAAGATTTAACGAGTAGGTCATACTCGTTCAGGTAAGCCTTTTCTTGGAAGTGTTCTTCGCTCGCCCTTCATTAGGATACTTTGAATCCTCGGTCTTTTGGAATCTTCAGGTGGCACGTGTCTCTCTTCTGTTCTGGTTTCCGGAATCGAGGGGGAGCGTTTTGTCTACTCGTAAGCTCTTCCATTGACACATTTTCAGCTGAGAATGTAATTTATTGATTTCTCAAAAGGCAAAAGTGAAACATTGTATTTTCGTTTTATTCAGTCTCAGCGCACGAACGATTCTTAACCTTTGCTTCGTAAATATTGTCAAGAGGCCATTACTTTTTGGCGCCTGCTTTGGGCTACAGTTTTTCTTTGTTATTTCTAATGAAGGCCTTTCTATCCTAGTTTATCTTGTATTATGGAAATTAGGTCATTCGACATTTGTAGAGTGCTTAAGGACTTAGGTTGTTTATAAAAAATCTTTATTAGGAAAGTAACATATACATATAGATGTATATATATTTTCATTGCAGTGAAATTGGAAAGAATTGGACTGTGGTTGTTTTTGAACTCTCGAACATTTTCTCAATTGCACAATTTGATGACGATAATCATTGTTTGTGTTGAAGGATAGCAACTGAGTCATTGCGTTTGTGTTTGTACTAAACTTTTTTGTTTTTCGGATCTCCCTCCTGCTGTTCCCTTCCTAATTTCCCTTCCCCTCGCCTGGCATCTCCTAGGCTCAGTGCTATTAAAGCATTCTGATTTGGTGCTGCCGGGAAGTGGGAAATCCTGTTCAGCAACCTGCAGATTCTGAGGAAAGGGTGATCACGACAGAATAGTGAGCTCACAAATTTAATTTCCTCTTGATCTGTGTGGGAGCTCTGCAAGATGGCTACGCTAGATACCTTAATGCAAGTGATTACGCAAATGCAAAGGGATTTGGTAGAATCAAAGAATGCCACTGCTGATTTGGTTAGTAAAATGACTCAATTGCAAATTAAGGTGGACGGAACAGGAGCCACACCTCAAACACGACCAACGCCCGCGACACCCGCAAATATTGCTGTGAATGTACCTACGCAAATTCCATTAGCTGCACCAGAAAGATTTTCGGGAGATGCCAGCAAGGTTCAAATATTTCTTCCACAAGTAGAATTACACTTTACATGCCAACCTGCTGCATCCCCGGACTCACAATCCATAATTGCATTTCTCATTTCTTATTTAACTGGTGATGCAGCTACTTGGGTGGTTCCTTTGGTGCGGCAAGATAGCCCATTGTTATATAATTGGCGTTTGTTTGTAGATGAGTTTGAAAAGGTTTTTGATAGGCGAGCAGTGACCATGTCTGCAGATAAAGAACTGTTAGAATTATGACAGGGTAACAAGGACCTAATCACATACCTATCTCATTTCAACCGGTTAGTGGTAGAAACCGCCTGGCCTGAGGAGAAGAGGTCAGCAATTTTTTACCAAGGTCTGAAAGAGGAACTAAAAGATGTTCTGGCCCAAATCGATCCACAACCAAAAAGCTGTACAGACTTGATAAATTTAACTCTCAGATTAGATCACAGAATTACAGAAAGAAAGGGGGACAAGAAAAGGCCAGAACGATCCTCTTGGCGTATGGATAAATATAAAAACCCATCATCATCCTCAGACAATCCAACAGAACCAATGGAAATTGGGATCATTCGACAACCCCTAACCAAAGAAGAAAAAGATACACGACGACGCAAGGGTCAATGTCTATACTGTGGGAAAAAAGGCCACTTTGTAAGAGAATGCCAACTAAAACCCACGAATAAGATGGATTCAAACACCAGTACAAGACAAAAAGTTGCAACTTTGGAAACTCTCGAGGAAAACTCGACAGTGCCAGGTGACAAGTGCAATGGCATGTTACTTAACACAGGTCCAATTGGAAACTGGCCAGTTTGTAAGAGAATGCCAATTAAAACCCACAAATAAGATGGATTCAAACACCAGTACAAGACAAAAAGTTGCAACTTTGGAAACTCTCGAGGAAAACTCGACAGTGCCAGGTGACAACTGCAATGGCATGTTACTTAACACAGGTCCAATTGGAAACTGGCCAAGGGCCACAGACAAATGTTACTGGGAAGTCCTACATCTGAAAGTGGGAAAATCCACTTCTTCCTCCTCTGATGTATAGTGTGCCTCCCCTGAGAGTGGTAATTTGTGCAGGAGGCATCTGAGGCACACACACATCAGGGGATAAAGGTATGGCTCCCCTGTCTTCAGCAGTTTTTGCCTGTGCCAACAAGGAAGGTAGCACAGCAGTGAGATGGGCCTGCAGGCTTGTCAGTACAGCAACGCCACGGTGAAAGGCACCCATTGTTGTATTAAAGGACCCCAGCTTCTGCTCCATAACTTGAAGGATGGTGCGTATAGGCCCCAGCTGGGGTACAACCTCACTGGTGTCACATTGCCTCTTCCTCATGACACCAGCGATGTCAGCCAGTGACTGTTCCAGTTTCTGGAGCAGAGTATTGGTGCCTCTAATAGCATCAGAGGTGTGCTTATTGTGACTGATGCACTTACAGACTAACTCTGGGGTACCCACAATGGTCTCCATCCCTACCCGCACCACATCCAACATCAGCCCCTGGACTCCTACTGTTTGACATTAAAATACAACTCCGGGTCCTCTAAGACCAGGGCTGACCTGGGACTTGCAGATAGGGTAGGTTGGGTTGTAAGCAGTTCCTCTGGAGTCCCAATGACGCTGTCAGCCCCTCCCACTCCCGGAGAAGTTGAGACAAGGTAGTCTAGGATTTGCTGAAACATGTCTTCGTCCATGGAAGGCAGGATGCCATTAGCAGCAGGTTGGTCATCCTGGACAGGCAGCTGGTCAGGAGGACTTCTTTCTCCCTCTGCAATCAAATGGATATATCTTGATATTGTTCAATGCTAGATTTTGACAGGAGTTATCTGGCTGACATACAGTATTTATCCTCATCCACTTTCATCTTAACATTGATGCGTAGTACCTATGTGACTTGTATATATTAAGGGGAAGTAGAACTATAGTTGCCTTTCATATGGCAGTATCTGTGCATTGCTCACATGCCACTGTGTGACAAGGGGGTTTGTTTGGGTCATACCACAAATTGCAACACAGTTACACAGTTTGCTGGCCTGGCCTGGCCTGCCCTGCCAGGGCAGATATGTTGCGGTAAGGTACATGTCTAGTTGGAGATTGTCACTTCTTTTCATGGTGGCTATGCCTAATGTTTTTTTCATTTATTTACAGCACTATCATGCACATTGCTACTGAATTCCCTGATTGTCATTCTCCTGCTTTGAATTGAGATTTCTTCTTCCATCTCCCTCCTGATATGTGCAACATCTTCACCAGGTACACATCACATCTAAGATGTAGTACACCTATGCCCTCTTCTATGTCAACCCTTCCCAGCTGCAACAGATGTGTGACACAATCAAACACAGCAGTGCGTGTGTATACCTCAGGCTACCTTGCAGTACACATGCAACTTTTCATCTCCTTGCCATGTAATGTGCCCTCATTCAAACACAGTGATGGTTCAAGGTGCTCAGTCACACCTACATTGAACAGCACTACCAGGGGCCCACCAATCTCACACACCATCTATTGTTTGGTGAAACACAAATCTCCATATGTATGCATGACTTGCATCACTCCCCTGAGAATGTTTACATACCGGGATTTAGGGTGTTGGCTACCATGTCAGGCTACACCTGTGTGCTTATAGCCCACAGATCAGTGCAGCTGTGTGTAATGTGTTTTAATGCTAGGGACTAATGGACGTATTTACAAGCCTCATGCATCACCAGTGCAACACTTGTTTTGACTCTCCAGCAGCAGAGAGGGCAGACCCATATAAATATAAGGGCTATTTGTCTGTCTTTAATGGAGGATGGCAAGGCAGTGAAAATGGCTGTGCTGCCTTACTCTGCATCTGAGGGGCATTCCATGAGGGTTGTGGTGGGTTTTCCACCGCAACACCCATGGGATTTGACTTGTTTCCAGACTCGTTTCCAGATTTAAATGGGAGGTAAACCTAGAAATGTGTCAAAACCATACACCTCCAGAGGGCAGGCATAACATATAGTTATTTCTCCTGTTTTTTACCTCTTTCCATGTGTGCTGCATTCTACTGTACAGATAGGAAAAGGAACATGCCTCCATGGATTGTTTTTGTGTAGGATGTTTTGCTATCCTGCACAAAGCCAATCCTGTATTCAACACACGCACCCTTGCAACATGGTGCAAGTGTGCCAGTGTTAATACTAGGAAGCCATAAGGGCATCAGCACTGGGGGAAGGACAAGAATGCACCATTTTCTTTTTAAATACAGTGCATTTCTGCCCTTTCCCTGTGGCACAGGGCAGCACAGCATGGTCACTTGCTGTGCTCCCCAGGGCCACTATTGTTATACATATGCCCCTCTGAATATGGTTCTGCACATGGGGCCAGATGTAGCAAAAATAAAAATTGCGACTCGCATTTTGCGAGTTGATGCGAGTCGCAAAATGCGAGTCGCAAATTGGAATGCCAGAAAAAAAAGCGATCCGATTTTGCGACTCGCAGCCGGACTCGCAACGCTGTGTGCGAGTCCGCAGTTAGCGAGGTTGCTGTTTGCGAGTGTGCAAAAACGAACTCGCAATTAGCGAGTGGGTGTCGCAAATTGCGAATACCTTCAAAATTGCAGATGCAGCAGAACACTCCAGAAAGCATACCAGAACACTCTGGAAACACTTCCTGGCACATGATGATGGCATCACAGCCAGGAAGTTAACAAATACACCTGGGAGGAGGGCTCAACAGTGAGCAGTGTCTTTGCCACTCACAGTAGGGTGCTGAGGAGTGGTAGGCACAGCACCATGGACGCAGCAGAGACCAGCCAGGCTGGCAGGAGGGGCAGGAGATCATAGATAACAGCCAGGACAGATTAATGTGGCACATGGCGTTAATGTGCCACATGACTGGTTGGCATTTTCCTGCCCATGGACAATTTCAACTTGTATATAGTTTCTTCATGACATTAATAAAACAGTTATTTTTGTTCCACTTAACAAATGGTTAATAGGTGAGTATGGTGGGAGTTGACACGTACCGTCCAAAATATTGCGTTGCAATGTGGTCCCGTCTCAGTCTGCCTTGATTAGCTAGACTCCTATCCCCATGATGGCGATGTGGTTGTTCTTGCTCTTCATCATCAGGATCTGGGTCTGCAGGGGTGAGAGGTAGCCCACGTCGGGTGGCTATGTTGTGGAGGATGGCGCATGCGACCACAATTTTGAAAGCGGTAATGGGGGTGTATTGGAGGGCGCCTCCACTGCGGTAGAGGCATCTGAATCTTGCCTTCAGCAGTCCGAAGGTGCGCTCGATCAGGTTCCTGGTCCTCTTATGCGCACTGTTGTATTGCCTCTCTGATTCAGTTCTGGGTGTTAAAAACGGAGTCATGATCCAAGGCCTGAGAGCATATGCACTGTCACCTGTTGGGCACAAAAGTACACGGTTAGGAAGTCCAGATTGTCGTGCACAGTGACCTGTGTGTATGTCTGCAAGTGTCTGTGGCTCTACCTAGGAGGTAACCGTCTCCAAATTCCCCACGTTCCAGGCGTTGATGTATCCCACTATGCCTAAAAATGTATGAGTCATGGGTACTGCCAGGAAACTTAGCTACGATGTCCGTGATGACATAATGGGCATCACAAACAACCTGTATGTTGAGTGAGTGGGTACACTTCCTGTTGCGGAAAATGTGTTCCAGATTAGCAGGGGGGCATATTTGAATGTGTGTCCCATCTACACACCCTATGACATGAGGAAAGTGGGCAATGCGGTAAAAGTCCAGCTTGGTGCTGTTAATTTCTGCCTCATTCCTTGGTAAGTATATGAAGTGAGACATGTGCGTAACTAAGGCATCTAGGAATGCCCTGAGGAACCTTGACACTGCACTTTGGGATACCCCACCTGCCACGGCAATGACCCCCTGATAGCTCCCTGAGGCCAAGAGGTGCAGTGCGCATAGTACTTGCACATGCGTAGGGATGGCGCAGCCACGCAGAGTCTTGTGTTCTAGCTGTGGTTTCAGTAAATCTATTAATTCTAGAATGGCTGTCATAGATCTCCGCTTCAGTTTGCTGAAAAAGAGTCTGCCTGGTTCTATATATCTTCTCCTGTCTGTGGCCCCTCCTCCTCCTCTGCTGGGCTGCGTAGACTCTCCTCCTCACTGCTATCAGGTATATCTCCGCCATCTTGAGTAACCCAGATGCCTTCTCGGTCCCCTTTTATACTTTTGTAATGGTTACCACCTGCTCTGAGTTAGTGGTAAATGGGACATGCAAACTGGGCTTTTTGCGACTAGTCGCAATTTGCGAGTTGCAATTGCATAAGGTTTGCGACTCGCAAATTGCGACTTGCAATTTGCGGGTCGCAAAATGGGGTCGCACCGGATGCGACTCGCAAACGAGTCCCATCGCTTTTTGCGAGTCGGAAATGGGCTTTTTGCATCCCATTTCCGATTTTGCACTGTCGCAAATTGCGAATCGGCCCGTTTGCGAGTCGCAATCGTTTGCTACATCTGGCCCATGGTCCTGTGTGGTGATACTTCACATGCCCAACACCCGACTCCCCTCTCAGGTGAGTAATTGATCCCCTGACAACCCCATTCCATTTAATTGCTTTGCAGTCCAGACAGTGGCATAGCTAAGGCCCCTGCAGCCCCCGCGGTGCGGGTGCCCCCGAGCTCCAGTGGGCCGTCTCAGCACAGAACAGTGTGCATGAGCAGCAAGCCTCTGACTGGGTCCAGGGGGAATGAACCCCCTCCGGGTACTTTGCATGGGGCCCCCTCAAGTTTCATTATGCCACTGAGTCCAGATTTGGCTGCATGGCCACAAGAGAAACCCACTAGTCTCATAGTGCAAGGAGGCATGCACTAGCCAAGTCAGGGTGGTCTGGGTTCCAGTGTCCTGCCATGTTGTGGTGTTCCAGTCCAGATCTTTTGCTTGATATTGTGGGACTTGTAGTCCTGGACACTGATGCTATACATTGCCCAACAAATTCCAAGATCCAACAGTGAAGCTGGACTGGTGCAGCACATCACACATGGACCAAACACACATGAAGGGTGTGGACTGGACCATGCAACATGTGAGCGTTTTTTTTGTAAGTTGCATTTCTATGATGTGTGACCTAACATGTGGCCATTTGCATCCCTTTTCCTTACACTCAGCACATTGCAGTGCAGAAACATAGCATTTTGCACTGTTGAGCCCGACATATTTGATGAAATTGTCCCTTGTAGCCATTTACCCTGTCTGTCTTATTGGTCCTTATAGCTTGCACTGTCGTGTCCTTCCACTCCTGTCATCAACTTGACTTAGATGACTGATGCCACCAGCTCCTCCAAGGATGTCAGCTCCTCTTGGAACTCAAGTCCTCCTCCTGATGTCCCCATGGTTGCCTTCAAGTTGCTAGCCAGTTTCCTCTTAGTCCTGCACTTGTAGTCATGCCTGTGATTCTTACAGTCTGTCACTGTCCTTTTGTCTTGCCCTACACTCTTTTATCCACTATGGACTTTCAAATAGGTGTTCGTATGGCCTCATCCCTAATGGCAATTTGAGGTGACAAAGAGTTGATTTTCATGCTTTGTCAACTCTGTTATAAGTATTTGATTCCCTTCCTCATTAAGATTACTCTTCCTCTTCCCCTGGGACTCTGCCTGGACATCCTGGCTGGTGCTGGGGTTGTTGAGGATGTTACCCTGGCTGCTGCTGTCTTTCATTTCTATGTATGAGACCTTTTTTTGTTAAATGAGTCACTTTTTGGATGGATATCTGATGCGTTATGCACTCAAAAGTGATGCAAGTCTGCATTGCCTTGCTTTGCGTGCTGCAAATCATTTGTGCTTCACTTTTGCAGCACATGCGTCAGTTTTCCTTAGGCCATCCCTCTCACCAAGGCATAATTTTTTTGCCTCACCATGGGACCTTGCGCCATGGTACGCCATCTCAGAAATAAGATGCATCCATGGCGTAGGAAAGTGTTGTAAGAAAGCACAAGTTTTTCTGATGCATAGCAGATTGAGTGCAAGGCGATTCATCGCTACTTGTAAATATGCCCCTCATGTTTACACGCCATGTTTATATACAACAATCAAAGGCAAGAGCGAAGCAGCCTAACATTTCTATTATGATGAAAGCAGGCCCATGAACAAGGAAAGAGGACCCCACCTGGCAGCACAAGATTCCCATTTTCATGCTGAGACTGTAGATCAGGAATGTAGTAATGAAACTGGATTGGAATTACAACCCAAGGATATCACCAAGCCAAAAATCAAGTTAATTCCACTCTAAAAGACTCTGATTTTGGGGCAGATAGTGCACAAGATTCTCTTCTCAGCTTGAACTGCTACAACCTGCCTATTGAACATTTGCCCCAGACAATTATTACGGACGTAAAAACCTTAAAAACAATTCAAGAGGCAGTAGCTCGAGCTCTTCAAGCACAGATGTTAGAGATTGATAAGAAACTGCACAGGTCTCCACCCTGATGTTTGACGTACAGAGCCGAGTCTCTGATTGTGTGAAAAATCACAAATCAAAAGCATGCCTTTGCATTGGACAAAGAGTCTTCTTCCTTAAAGAAGCAGCTAGGAAAACAGGATGAGAACAGAACTGATTTACAGCTGAATTAGAACAGGCCATCCCAAGTCATAAAGGGAATGTAACCATCACAAGGGCACACTGTGTTCCATTTCAAGCACTCACAAACAATAGATAAAAAAAAAAAAGTGCATTTTTGAGATTTCCGAAATAAAGAAAGAATATTGTCAATGGCGATCAAACAAAAGGAATTCAAAATAGCAAATGGCTCTTATGTTCAGCTATTTTCAGTTAATGGTTTAAGAATGAAAGTGACACCCAACAAGGGATGGGATGCCTGTTTTTCTCTTCGCATAGTCCTTTCCTAGAGGAAGAAAGATGCATAGTATTTTGAGTTTTTTCTCTTTCTTCTTTCTTCCAGGATCCAGAAAATGTAGAGTGGGCAGCTATGTGACTCCACCTCAAGGGAGTCTGACATGCTCTGAAAGAGCACCATAAGGGCGGAGTGTTGCCCCACCTGCTCTGAGCACAGCAGGTAAATGCAATGCCATTTTACTTTGTCCCCTGCTCCCACTGTGTCCAGCGTGGATGTGAGGGAAGAGGGAGGGGATGGTTCTTGAGATTGCAGGATCAGTGCTGCCCCTGCCTGTTCGCATGGCAGATTGGCTTGTTGTCTTGTGACTGCCAGCCTGCCTTGTGCACCACTGAACCCGCAATCCGGGTGCTGTGAAACAGTAGGGAGATTGCTGGCACAGGCCCCTATGCTAAGGGCTGGGTTAGCCTGTTCCAACCAATCTTAGAGCTGCTCTCATGCTAAAAAAAGCATGTGAGCAGCTCCCATACTGGTTGGATTTGCGTTCCAGAAGGCAGGAAGGAAATCCTTCCTTTTCCTGCTTGTCGTCGCTAGAATCCTGCCGGAGAGAAGAAACACGCCGGACAGGATGCAGCATATATGGTGAGTTTTTTGCTCCGAGCCTCACCTTGTTTTCATGCTGCTAGCCTCCACTATATAAGACTGGGCACTCTAGTGAGGCACTGCAGGACTTCTCCAGGAGATGGGTAAGAGGTTATGGAAAGGAGGTGATGGGTGGTTAGGGTGTGGCCAACAGGGGGAGGGAAGAGGGAAGGAAGGAGTTAAAAAAGGGGATAAACAGGCTCAGGATAAAACATGGATTCATGTTGAAAGACAATATTTTTTATAGATGAAGCTGATTAAAATATCATCAATAAAAATAAATGTGAGTAATAATCCCCACAACGGCAAAGCTATGTTAGGCTAGGCTCTTGTGCAAAATATACCTGTGTTGGTATTGCAGTAAATACATTTTAAAAGTGTCCTCTTTGTTAGGAAACATTTTTGGTCTCCATGTACAGTAATGGCCAAATCATCAGCTTCTGCTGTGCATAGATGGGTAGTGGGATCAGTCTCAAACAATATATGGACAGTAGAAAACAGTACAGGATATTGAGAGAAGATGGACAGCAGCTGAAATTAAGATTGATGAAATTCAAACAATTATTCCATCTTTCTATGGGCCTCTTGAAGATGATCCTAAAGTCATAAATGATATGAGTGGCCTTTTTAGGCGTTCGAGAGGTAAGTGCAATTGGTGGAAACTTTAATATCCTACTAGCAGTGAATTGGGACTCCACCAAAGCAGGCACAAGCCCTTCAAGCACTTACATCAGATTAAAGGCACCTTGAACCCTGGAAATAAGCTAACCCTGCTGAGACACAATGTAGTTTTCTCGCTAAGTGATTTCAGACAGCCACAAGCACAGATTATTTTCGGTTTCAAAAAAAGTAACATCCTAGAGTGAGGCCTGTCACCTTTATGGTGGTCTTCTCCCAAACTTTTTATCTGCTCACCTCCTGTTTGCTGAAATTTGTTTTGTTGACTTTAAGAGTCTCTGCACTTTACCACTGCTGACAAGTGCTAAACACCTAGCTAGCATAAGAAGTTTTCTGCGAAACTGTTGCTCCGATCATACGGAGCTTAGTTTTGAGATACAGATTCACCCTTGTTATCGCAATATCCAAAGCCAGAAATGGAATAAAACATTAGACAGAGAGACAGACAAATCTTTAGTCAATTGTTAAAAAATAATCTTAAAAGTACAACAACAACAATTCGGCTTGGACAGTTAAAAGGCACATAAAAGATTTAAATACATAATAATTAGTCAACACAGCATACTCCAAAGACAATTTAAAAAGCAACAGAGTCAATTTTAAAATCAAATATTTAAAAAAGCAAAGATTTCCAATTCTTAAACATGATTTTAAGAAGCTCCCACAGCTTTATATGCAGTTAGAGACCCTAACAATCTTAAGAACAACAGAGGTGGGTTACATTTAAGAAAGCTCCTGCCTTTAAACACAGGTATCAACACTTGTCTACTGAAATGTTTGGAAAATGTACAAAAAAGGACAAAGTGCAGGGGAGTTTGAGAGGAGGATTTGACACGTGGACTAATCAAAATAGCTGCAGAATCATAGTGGGCAAAAAAGGAAAACATAAAAGGCCGAACGAAATCTGGTGAGCAGAGATTTCTCGCATGGATTAATAACGAGATTCAAAATAGATGACTTCTTCAACTTTTCCCTTTTTCTCTAGAGAGTGTAGCATGGGCTATGAACTTCTCTAAGCCCATGCTGCATCCTCTCATGATGTCCCTTGCAGGCTAGTAAGTAGGTCTGGCCTTCTGAGATCTATGGCTAATCTTGTATTATACTTTAGCCAAAGTATCAAAATCTTAAACTTGCAGGCTGGGCAGTATTCGATAGCAGAGCGGTTCAGTGCAGTGTGATGATTACGCCAAATGGACAGTCATGTAATAAGGGTGGTAATTTAGCACTGGCCTTAAGATAACCCATACCTAATTCTTCATGCAGGAAGAAATGCAGGCTGTTGGGTGGAAGCCCCAAGAGCTGCGTGGAAAAATGTTTTCTGTGTGGGCTGATATGCCCAAATGGCTGCCACGCAAATCAGAATTGGAATATGTTTATGATTGTGCACTTCTAGAAGAGGAAGGATCAGTTTGTTCCCAATCTTCTGAGCAAAACTAAATAGAGCACATACAGCTTGATTTAATTTCATGCTCCTGTCAGAAAGGCACAGTGACCATGAGTTGGAGCAGCCAAAAGTAAAACCCAAATATGGCAAATGTGCCACCTTGCCAACATTCTTGCCCTTAATGGAAATAGCTCTACTCTTACTATTGGTTCTACCGTAAACCATGTAGTAAGTTTTACTGAAATTAGTTTCCAGTTCTAAATTAACCATGAATACGACAAAAGTTGATAAATGCTTTAAAGCTGTTGGGTCTTCTTCTAGATATTAAAACAGTGTCATTGCCATACATAAAAACAAGGATGGGACTGGATTATATATCACCATATCCTTGCAATGCAATAAATAAGCACTGAGCTCAATAATATACAATGAAAACAGAGGGGAGACCAACTCTGGCATAACCCTAACAAACACCCCTCCCTAGTGAAAATAAGTCAGAACATTAACCTCCTGGGTCATATCTCATTAAAGACATGACATTGTTGTGTAAAGTATGTAGCAAATCTGTTAAGGCTTTGTCCATCCTAATGCCCGATAAAACGCCCTAGAGCTTTGAGTGGTTCACTCGGTTGAAAATTTTGCTAGGATCACTGAATGATAAAAAACAACTGATCCACTTGGAAATAGTATATTTTCTAACGGTTCGATTCAGGTTTTGCCATTTCTCCAATGTGACCAGACCTGTTTTAAACCATATTGGGCCTCAGATAGGATATTGTTGTCCTCTATCCAACTATGAATTCTTTGTAAGATAACCCTGCCGATCACGTTATCCATGTAATCCAACTGAGAGAACGGTCTATAACAGCATGGTTCCTGCGTATTACCTTTTTCAAACACTGATACGATTACATTCGGATGCCATGAAGGTGGAATCATCACCTTACAGGCTGAATTAATGGTACTGGATATAACAGGGGCCCTAAATTCCAGGTTGGTTTTGATAAAAGTCCACAGTCACAGCAGTGGTAGCACCCTGTAGTGCAAACTTATTATATAGATAAATCGGTGTTGGTATGTCTCTATCTAGTACTGAGTGACCCTCCAAGTGGTTGATTGACTTGAAATGTTGAACCTATTCAGCTACCTTAACATGCGTGACATGGCAGATATATACTCCTATCTTTACTGAGTGTGAATCAACATCTTTCTAAAACATGTGCTAGCGCGCCTGGTCCTTAGTAAGTAAACTTACAAGGGGACGCGTAAAGGCCGATGAAACTTTTGGATCGCATGGAGAATCCTGATCACGTAGTGACCAGTGGCATCAATAATCAATGTAATTAATCAGTAACCACTACGAGAATCATTCATAAATCAACAATTATAACCAACAATCTCATGAATAGCCACAACTCAATAAAGCGTTAACAATTTTTATTTCCCCATTAATTACAATTCTAATGCATTTGGTTAACTCAAACTTTATGTAGTCAGTTCAAAGTTAGTTTATTAACAACCACCAATAACGCAATCTAATCAAAACTTGAGAAAACATGTGATCGAATGCTTTTACATAAGCTAATAAAGATGAATATGACAACATTAATAGCAGAGTTCAGCAAACCAGTCCGTCAATCATTTGTCACTGTCAAGTCACCAGAAGGACCCTTAACTAACCCAGATTGGCATTAGCATGTGGGACTTCATGCAAAACAATTTGGAAAACGTGAATTTGGAAAAACATCTAGCTAAGAGGAAAAAACTCTAAAACAGCGCAGTTGGTACCTAGAAGAAAAGGCACAAAGTTAATCAGTCACATTGTCATAGCTACCTATCCACGGAATGGATTGGCAACAAAGTCAGTCTTCGTCTTCAGGTCATCAATAGATCAGCAACGCATCGGGCTCTCAAGAGTATGAGCCCAATGACAGACTCTCAAACCGCGTCTCCTGACATCAGCAACTCTCCCCTCGCATCTGTCGCATGTCAGGTTTTAGCCCCTTGTCATGACCTTTTATTAATATTTCTATCTTGATTATATAGCTCAGCCATGATCTTTAAAGAATCAGAAAGCAGAAGTAACTCTCAGATAAAGTGCAGTAAAGAAAATCAAAACAATTCTCTCACAGTAAAGTTTCACATCCAGGAACCCTCTTCCTTTGTCAAAATCAATTAGCAGCTTGTCACATCCGGTTTTCAATTGTCATATCAGGACATCAATGTCTCTTTCAGTTTTATTTTCAACAGTCTCTTTCTTAAATGTTTCAGAATAGCTCAACAATTCAGCTTCGCGATCACCTTCAGGTTGCAGCAACATACTGACTCGGAACGTCTCGATCAAAACAGAAAGACATAAAATTGTGTTGCCAATAATTGGTAGCTGCATATGCCCATTCAGGACCTGCGTAGCGTTGACTTGCTATTCTCTTTCTTTTCAACCTTCGGTCATCACTTAATTCTCCTTCACTTAATTCTTCCTTTCTTGTAGTGTCCACTTCTTCTTATATTGTTTAATTTAGAAGAGTAGAAAAGTTCATTTTTCTTCCCAATCTGCGATTCAGGCCACTTATCTCCTCTTGTGTCCTTCCGTCAATATTCTTCTCAATATTGGACTCTTCCTCCTTTTCTTTTTCTAAGGTGTTTCTCTTGATGGACCTGCAATGGGCTCAGGAGGAATCGAATCACCTTGACTGTAAGGAAATGCCTCCTTGGCATGGTTACCCCCTGACTTTTTGCCTTTGCTGATGCCAAGTTATGATTTGAAAGTGTGCTGAGGCCTGCTAACCAGGCCCCAGCACCAGTGTTCTTTCCCTAGCCTGTACCTTTGTTTCCACAATTGGCACACCCTGGCATCCAGGTAAGTCCCTTATAACTGGTTCCCCTGGTACCAAGGGTCCTGATGCCAGGAAAGGTCTTTAAGGGCTGCAGCATGTCTTATGCCACCCTGGAGACCCCTCACTCAGCACAGACACACTGCTTGCCAGCTTGTGTGTGCTGGTGGGGATAAAATGACTAAGTCGACATGGCACTCCTCTCAGGGTGCAATGCCAACCTCACACTGCCTATAGGTATAGATAAGTCACCCCTCTAGGAGGCCTTACAGTCCTAAGGCAGGGTGCACTATACCATAGGTGAGGGCATAGGTGCATGAGCACTATGCCCCTACAGTGTCTAAGCAAAACCTTAGACATTGTAAGTGCAGGGTAGCCATTAGAGTATATGGTCTGGGAGTCTGTCATACACGAACTCCACAGCACCATAATGGCTACACTGAAAACTGGGAAGTTTGGTATCAAACTTCTCAGCATAATAAATGCACACTGATGCCAGTGTACATTTTATTGTAAAATACACCCCAGAGGGCATCTTAGAGATGCCCCTGAAACCATACCCGACTACCAGTGTGGGCTGACTAGTTTAGCAGCCTGCCACACACCAGACATGTTGCTGGCCACATGGGGAGAGTGCCTTTGTCACTCTGTGGCTAGTAACAAAGCCTGTACTAGGTGGAGGTGCTTCTCACCTCCCCCTGCAGGAACTGTAACACCTGGCGGTGAGCCTCAAAGGCTCACCCCCTTTGTTACAGCACCCCAGGGCACTCCAGCTAGTGGAGTTGCCCGCCCCCTCCGGCCACGGCCCCACTTTTGGCGGCAAGGCCGGAGGAGATAATGAGAAAAACAAGGAGGAGTCACTGGCCAGTCAGGACAGCCCCTAAGGTGTCCTGAGCTGAGGTGACTCTGACTTTTAGAAATCCTCCATCTTGCAGATAAGATAAGATAAACCTGCAGAGAAGACGGAGACACCAACTGCTTTGGCCCCAGCTCTACCGGCCTGTCTCCCCACTTCAAGAAAAACTGCAACAGCGACGCGTTCCACAGGGTCCAGCGACCTCTGAAGCCTCAGAGGACTACCCTGCATCTAAAAGGACCAAGAACTCCCGAGGACAGGGGCTCTGCTCCAAAGAAGAAACATCTTTGCAACAAAGAAGCAACTTTTAAAGAACACACGTTCCCCGCCGGAAGCGTGAGACTTTGCACTCTGCACCCGACGCCACCCGCTCAACTTGTGGAGAAACAACACTACAGGGAGGACTCCACAGTGACTGCGAGCCCGTGAGTAGCCAGAGTTGACCCCCCTGAGCTCCCACAGCGACTGCTGCAGAGGGAATCCAGAGGCTTCCCCTGACCGCGACTGCCTGCTTCAAAGAACCCGGCGCCTGGTAAAGACTCTGCACCCACAGCCCCCAGGACCTGAGGGATCCGACCTCCAGTGCAGAAGCGACACCCAGGTGGCCCTCTCCCTTGCCCAGGTGGTGGCTTCCCTGAGGTGCCCCCCCTTGCCTGCCTGCTTCGCTAAAGAGACCCCTGGGTCTCCCATTGAATCCTATTGCAAACCCGACGCCTGTTTGCACACTGCACCCGGACGCCCAAGTGCCACTGAGGGTGTACTTTTTGTGCTGACTTGTGTCCCCCCTGGTGCCCTACAAAACCCCCCTGGTTTGCCCTCCGAAGACGCGGGTACTTACCTGCTGGCAGACTGGAACCCCCAACGGTGGGCTACCTTGGACCCAACTTTGAACCCTGTAGGTGGTTTACTTACCTGCAAAACTAACAAACACTTACCTCCCCCAGGAACTGTTGAAAATTGCAGTTTTAAAATAGCTTACTGCCATTTGTGAGAAAACTGTATATGCTATTTTGCTAATTCAAAGTTCCTAAAGTTCCTAAGTGAAATACCTTTCATTTAAAGTATTGTTTGTAAATCACGAACCTGTGGTTTTTAAAATAAACTATGAAAATATATTTTTCTATATAAAAACCTATTGGCCTGAAATTGTCTTTGAGTGTGTGTCCCCCATTTATTGCCTGTGTGTGTACAACAAATGCTTAACACTACCCTCTGATAAGCCTACTGCTCGACCATACTACCACAAAATAGAGCATTAGAATTATCTATTTTTGCCACTATCTTACCTCTAAGGGGAACCCTTGGACTCTGTGCATGCTATTTCTTACTTTGAAATAGTACATACAGAGCCAACTTCCTACATTGACTTTGATCCGTCTCAACTCTTTCACCCTCTTGGTCTGGCACTTGCTCTGTCTGCTTTTCAGCACAGTCCGCTTCTGGGAGAACCTCTGCTGAGCTAGGTTCTCCTGCTGTATCCTTCCTGATGGACTCTTGCACACCCTCCTGCAATTCATCACTCTCGCCTCTTACAGAGGTGATAGAACCATCTTCCACAAGCTTGGGTTAAATTCCAGGCTCTGATGGCTCCCTTTCTGGCTCAGGTGTGGCAACCTGTTTCACTGTCGTTGGTGCTCTCAACAACACTTATTCATGTTCTGGAGGACATACCACTCTCTTTGTATGGCTTGCATGGATCCAGTTCGGCAGTCCTGCACATTTCACAGCTGTCGTAGTTGTTAGCCCCACCTGGTAGGGACCCCTCCAACGTGGTTGCAAACAGGTCTTGCGTACGTGCTTTTTGACAATGACCCAGTCTCCAGCTCTCAGATTGTGAACTGGATTGTAGATGGGTGGCAGGGTGGTGGCCTGCACCTGCTGAGAGAAAGAGCGAACCACATCAGCCAGACCCTTGCAGTAGTCCAACCCCATATCATCTGTAAGATTGACAAGAGCATTTGGCTGGAACTGCTGGTAATCTCATTGCTCTACCCATGAGGATTTCATGAGGTGATAGCTCTGTCTTCCTGTCAGGAATGTTTCTCATTGACATCAACACCAAAGGCTATGCATCTGGCCATTTCAGATTCGTAGCTGCACACATCTTTGCAATCCTTGATTTTAAGGTACCATTCATTTGTTCCACCAGTCCTGATGCTTCAGGGCGATAGCTACAATGCAAATTTTGCTCAATGTTTAGTGCTGCACATAAGTGTTTAATCACCTCATTATTGAAGTGAGTTCCCCTATCTGATTCTAAAGAGATCGGAAACCCGAAATGTGGTATCAACTCCCTAACAACAGCTTTGCTACTGTGAGACTGTCATTTCTTCTTGTGGGGTATGCTTCAATTCAGTGACTAAAGACACACACGATCACCAACAAGTACTTCAAACCTTCACACACAGGTATTTTGATGAAATCGAGTTGCACTCTGCTGAATGGACCTCCTGCTCTTCTAATGTGGCTCAAATTCACCACTGTCCCCTTCCCCACGTTTAGTTGCTGACAAACTATAGAGCGATGACATACTGTCTCTGCTGCCTACCTGAATTTAGGATTAAACCAGCCAATTTCTGAACAATCTAACCATGGCATCCCTTCCAATATGTTCCTGACCATGATAGTAGCGGGCCATTTGCGACAATAAACTATTGGGCAGGACCATCTGACCCTCCTCAGAAACCCAAATTTCATCAGGACTTTGGACATATTTTAACTTAACCCAGAGACGTTTCTCTTCTTTGTCAACATTATTCTGCAATGTTTTCAACTCTTCCAGAGCATAAATCTCCTTCAATGCAAAACTTGTACAGGTATTGTCTTCTTGGGGCATTAATTCCCATTTGTCTTTAAACGATATACAGTTCAATGCGCAAAGCCTTGCGACTTGATCCGCATGTCCATTTCCCAGTGAGATCGATATGGAGTGCATATGATGGTATCCTGTGCCATTTGATGTGCACTACATTTTACAACGGTAATTTCTTCAGGTGACTGTATTGCATACAGCAACTCTTTTATCTTGTAGCCATTTCTTACTGGTGTACCGGTAGAGGTTAGAAAACCTCTTTGCGACCACAATTGACCAAAATCATGAACAATTCCAAATCCATATTGACTGTCAGTATAGATGGTGACTCTCAGTCTTGCAGAGACATGGCATGCTCTAGTAAGAGCTACCAATTCTGCCACTTGTGCAGAATTTACACCTCAAAGCCAGGAAGCTTCTAATGTTCCTGTGTTTGTGCATACAGCATATCCTGCTCTCAATGTCTCTCTACCATCTCTGAGACATGAACCATCGACAAAGACAATTTGATCATTTTCTCCTAATCGTGTATCTCTGATATTAGGTCTTGGTTTTGTACACAATTCAGTCACCTCAAGACAATTATGCTCAATGTCTTCCTCTTTTTCAGATTCAACAGTATCACTTGGAAGTAATGTTGCCGGGTTTAACACTGTACATCTTTTCAATGTTACGTTTGGAGCCCCTAATATGTTCGTCTCATACCTTGTCAGTCTTGCATCAGTCAAATACTGTGTTTTCGTCCTTGTCAGTAAAATCTCAACAGAATGTGGTACCATTACCGTCAAAGGGTATCCCATCACTACTCCCTCACATTGAGTAAGACTTTGACCAACTGGGGCAACTGCACGCAGACAACCTGGTTAAGCTGCTGCCACTGGGTCCAAGGTAGCAGAAAAATAGGCTACTGGGCGAGAAGCACCTTCATGGACCTGTGTCAAAACAGGCAAAGAACAAGCATCTCATTCATGCCATAACAATGTAAATGGCTTTGTGTAATCAGGCATTCCCAACCCTGGAGCTCTGCGCAAACTCTCTCTCAACTCAGTGAACGCTTTAATCTGATCCTCATTTAATCTAATAGGGTCTGTAACTTCCTTATGTGTCAGCTGCTGCAATGGTTTAGCAGTCTCAGCAAAATTTGGAATCTACTGTTGATAATACCCTACCATTCCTAGAAACATTCTGACATCTCTTTGTGAAGTCGGAGGAATTCTCTGCAGTATCACTGTAATCCTTTCTCTGGAGATTTTCCTTGACCCTTTCTCAGTCTGGTGTCCCAAGTATTTCACTGATTTCTGACAATACTGTAATTTCAAAGGTGACACCTGATGCCCAAACTTTCCCAAATGATTTAACAGGGCAATCAAGTCATACTTACACTCGTCCCTTGTCTAGGATACAATTAGCAAATCATCAATGTACTGCCCTAGAGTCGATTGGTACGGTAGTTCCAATCACTACAAATTATTTTTCAAGATCTGATTGAACAGAGACGGTGACTCCATATACCCTTGTGGAAGTCTGCACCAGCTGTAGACTCTGTCTAGGAATTTGAAACTAAAAAGAAACTGACTATTCTCATGAAGAGGCACAGAAAACAAAGCTTGTGACAAGTCAACCACTGTGAACCACTCTGCATCACATGGAATCTGAAACAGTATCACTGCCGGATTTGGCACTACAGGACAACACTTGATCACCATGTCATTCACTTTTCGCAAGTCCTGCACAATGAGTACTTTCCCACATGGCTTCTTTAAGCCCATTATCGGTGAATTACATGGACTACTTACCACTTCTTTCAAGACTCCTTGCTTCGGAAAATCTCCTATTATCTGTGCCACTTTCATCAGAACATCTTGTGCCATGTTATACTGTGGAAGTTGTGGAAACACTACATTCGGTTTCAAAGTGATCTTAATCGGTTCCACTCCCTTGATCAGGCCTACTTCTTTACCTGTCAGACGCCATACGTTTTCCTGCACTGTTCCCTGTAAATCTGCATGCAATTCTTTCACAGTAAACATCGGGAAAAACTCAATGATTCTCTTCATTAATACTTTAATTTCCTGTTTCAGATCTCTGTTCTTCCTCATCATCGCTATTAGTCTGGATCTCTATTCCTGAATTCGAACAACTAATGAAACATTTTGTCTTGCACAACAAGTCCCTTCCCAATAGAGATACTGGACTTGAGTCACAAACTACAAACTTATGCAGTCCCTGAAAATTGCCAATCTCAACCTGTACTGGATCTGTGATTAGATTTGTCAACTGTCTGTTTTCAATGCCTTCAACCTGAACTGTTCTACCTGAAAGAGGTAAATTCAGAACTTCTGCACTTCTTACTGTAGCACGCGTAGCTCCTGTGTCCACTAAGAATCAGACTCTATGACCCATCACTTTTCCTTTCACAAAAGGTCCTCTCTGATCTGCCTCTAAGGACGCTGCAAGCGTACATAGCTCTTTATCCGAACTCATCCATTCATTGTATATTTAATTCTCACTATGTAGTGGGAATTTGTGCACTGTGTCATTACTTCTGTCCTGTCTCTGACCCATGACCTGCTGAGTAAGCATTATCTGTTACAGTTCCATTGGGGCTTGAGGTATCTGCATTTGCTGTCTAGGTACCATGGGAACCTGCTGCTGCACTGGTTGCGACTGTGTTTGTTGTGTATGCAGCACTTGTACCCGCTGCATGGGTTGGAAATTCAGCACTTGGTAATGAACATTCGGATTAAGTCCTCTCATTCTAGGGACTTTCACAGTTTGAAATGTATTGACATCACCACCTTGCTGAACAAAACCATCCTGCACCATCAATGGACACTCCCGCTTCCAGTGTCCCACGTTTCCGCACAAATGACACAGTAACATCTTTTTCATCCCTTGCACATCATTTTGAACCACTACAGTATTCGAATCCGGTCCACGAGTCATGTTGACTCCACGACCCCTGCCTCTCATTTGAGGTTGGAACATGACAGTTCCCTGCTGTTGCGGCATCATAATCATTTGCCCTATTTCTGGTCTCAATCCTTCAACGAACCTGAACACAAAGTGCAACATGTCTTTCGGCTCAATTGCTTCTTTACCACTGTACTCTTTGAATGCTTTCAACAATCTCTCATAATTGGTATGTATTGACTCTTTCGTCTCCTGCACTGTCCTGTCAATCCCCTGTCAGTCGATATTTTAAGGCGAGTTCTCGTCTTCAGGAACTCAATCACCTTATAATAATATTTCATCACTTCAGGTGATGGTGCACCTGTGTATCTCTTTTCGTCAGCCAATCTACTACTCGCTTGCACTCAACCCACAAATCAGCTGGAACCACTATTTCCAACAATGTATTCAAGTCTTCCCACAGACATTTAGAAAGCTTCATGAATCTATCTGTCTGCTGGTACCATTCAACCGGTTTCTCCCTCAGTTTCGTGTAATCATTTGTGAATGACAGTATGTCACTTCTGTGCCATGGGACTTGAACAAACTGCCCCCCTGGAATTTCCCTCATCGGTAATATCTTTACTGGATCTTTTTCTTTCTGAACACCTTCAGACCCCTCCTATGAATCTCATTTCCATTTATCCTTCTTCTTCACCCATCTGCCTTTCCACTTCTCGAATGCTCCCCAAATCTGAGCACTCTGCAATAATTCTTTTAGATGTGCTTTCAGCCCTGCTGACCTCATGTGCTTGAAATCCTTCGCCTCAAAATGTAACCTGTAACTCCTTTTCAAATGTTTGGTTTTCTCAATCTCTATGTCATGCTTGTCTGCCAGATCTGCCAATTTCTAGTGTATCTTGCTCACCTCCTTTGTAATCCTTGGACACAAGTACCTCAACTCTTCCTCTGTGTAGGATTCCAATCTGTTCACTCCCATCGTTCCCTCAACTAGCTCAGTTATTTCTGTAGATAATCTTACACGATTTATCTACTCTTCACGCTTGGATGTATTTCGAGGAGTATTCAAACTATCCAACCATTTACTCAAATGCTGTGCTGTCAATCCCTGTAACGAGATAGTTCTTGCATTTGGCAACAGTGCCTGTTGTACCACTGCACTTGGAGTCTGCAGTGTCAAAAGTTTCAAACTTTGACTCGCACTTGGGCTATTTACTGCATCTGGAAGTGCAACAAGTGGACTAATATCCATTAAATGTCTAGATCCATCAATGGTCTGACCCACAGATGATACCACCTGCACTTGATCACTCACTCCCCTTCTCACAAGGCTCTGTGACATTTCACCCCGCTCTCCTGCAATTGATTTCTTCTGTGCAAACAATTGTACCGCTGGACCAACAGTAATCGGTAGCGATATTGCATCTGGTACTGTTCTGACACTTGCATTTTGTGGAAGAGGTACTCCCATAGTCTGATTCATCACTGGTGTCACATCTGACTGTGTTCCTGTCATTGGAGTAAACTTCGGCAAACCCTGTGGCTGTGCCTGAGGAAACAACATTGTAGTCTGCTCATTCTGAACTAGCATTGGCCTCAGAAGCACTTACTCCGACGGCACCACTAAGTTTGAAGTCGTCTCAAGAATTGGTACATCTGGATTCATTCTCTGCATCAATGGTGGGTGCATCTGCGCTTGGACCACCGAAGTAGTCACTGCATTAGGAGTACTCTGCACTACCCCTTGTACCTGACCATTATCTGTCTGCACTGGTCCCACTGTCCCCGATGCTTTTGCTGGAGCAGTTGGGGCAAAGATAGTACTTGGACCCCCTTCATGCGTTGCATATGGCGGAGGTCGATCCCTGAACAACTGTGTAATAAGATCGTCAACGTCTGAATCTTCTTCTTCTTCATAAGTCTTTTTCTTCTTCTTAGTCCCTGAACTCTTATCACTCTTAGAAGCATCTTCTTTTTCTGACTCATCTTCCTCTCTGATTGCAGGAAACAACTTAACACCCTGTAATATCTCCGTTCTCTACTTTTTCTGTTCCCAATCCCACCTTGCTTCTGCCAAGGACTTTTCTACCTTCCTTATTCTCCTCTGAAATTTAATTTCTTGTTGTTGTCTGGCTACCAACTCCCAAAGCGCTAAAGCCTCAAGCTGGGCTGGCCTCGGTAATGGCTTTGTCTCATATAATGTCATTCGCAATTCATCCAAAGCTCTCAAATTAAACGTTCCATGCTCTGGAAACGCTAAAGCTCCCAATTTCTTTGTCATCTTGCACCACAGCTTCAACCAAAGACATGGCGCAACACCTCGCTCCTCCATCACAATGCCGGAGAATTTTCCGGTGGGGTCGGTTCGCCCACTGTCGTCTTAATGTAAGAATCACCCTTCACGGCACTTCTGAACTCTTTAAAAAATGTCATCTTCTCTGTTGTATTTATTTTGATTTAATAAGGAAATGACTTTTACTCCCAAGATTCCTTTCACCGGCTTACTCAACCAACTGCCTCTTGCGGACGGCTGCCAATCTGCTCGCTATTCTTCTTACTAACCAACCTATCCCAGTGCGGCACACTCTGACGTCACACTCACACACTGCAGCTGACAAAGCCTTGCAGCCTGTCTTCCCAAACTTCAACTCACTCAAAACTAATGAAAAATTATTGCGAGCACTTTAACGAAAAACCAATAACCAAAAACAAACCTGCTGGTTTACTACAGGAAGGTACACAATCACTTCAGAGACCTTACGGATTTTCACTGATGGCACTATCGCTCATGCAGCTATCCCCCTTTCTCAGTCTCCCACATTCGCAAGTTAAATTTGACCCGCAAATTTCAGCCTCAACTGATCAATGAGTCTGTCCTGGTACACATAGGACTCGCCAAATCTCAGTCGAAAATTTCTGTTACTCACTTAACTCACACACCGACTTGTTGACCACGCCTGATCAACCTACTAAACCAGACAGATTACAACATATAAGCAAGTGTCTCTTACACTTGTTGATATACTTCGGAGTCTTAGACCACGCCGGGTCCGTACATAACCAACAACCACGTGGACAATTTTTTAGCACAAAGCACCACATATGAAGTTCATCGACTTCCCTACTCTCATACTGCGGAGTACGCACACTCCTACTAAACCTCATCTGCAGTACGCAAACTCCCTACTTTACCTCTCATACATCACAATTCAACAGCGATTTGCTTAAGCATTTGCAAGCGCAACCTCCCACTTTCACACTTTCACAAAACACGCTGAGAACAGACCCAACTTTACTAGCGGGATCCAGGATCTGGGAAAGTCATTTCTGGGCTTAAGGGGAACATTATTTTTGTCACAATTGCCATTTCAGAAAAACAAAATTCAAACCTCATAAAATAAACAACTAACCCTAACTTAAACTACCACCATAACCACTAATCACCACATAACCAGTTCTCCAAAGAAACAAACCATCAAGCTGCTACCAAAAACTGCTAGCGCGCCTGGTCCTTAGTAAGTAAACTTACAAGGGGACGCGTAAAGGCCGATTAACCTTTTGGATCGCATGGAGTATCTTGATCACGTAGGGACATGTGGCATCAATAATCAATGTAATAATTAATCAGTAACCACTACGAGAATCATTAATAAATCAACAATTATAACCAACAATCTCATGAATAACCACGATTCAATAAAGTTTTAACTATTTTTATTTCCCTATTAATTACAATTCTAATGCATTTGGTTAACTCAAACTTTATTTAGTCAGTTCAAAGTTAGTTGATTAACAACCACCAATAACACAATCTAATCAAAACTTGAGAAAACAGGTGATTGAATGTTTTTACATAGGCCAATAAAGATGAATATGACAACATTAATAGCAGAGTTTAGCAAACCAGTCCTTCAATCATTTGTCACTGTCAAGTCACCCGAAGGACCCTTAACTAACCCAGATTGGCATTACTGATCAAGAACGTGTGTATTTTAACACCCCTGGTATGCAAAAAAGAGAAGGATAATGTCTTAAAAACCTCTGCAGAATAATCAAGGATTGTTGCACTAGATCCAATTTTTGCATAGAACCTCCCCCCCCACCCTAAATAAGTTAAAATAATTCAAACGGTCTAAAGCCCTTTCTTTAAGTACGCCAACAACATTAAATAGGATGTGAACACTACACTGCTAATCATGAGAAGATACATTGTTGTACACATTTAATAGAACAACGTTTACATTTCTACAGTACTAAATAATCCAGAAAACCTAGATTCCTGGGAATGGAAGGGGGGCTGCAATGACTTTATACTCCAGAGGGGAATTTAACATGGTCGCCAAACCCCTTTTAGCTCTGCTCGAAGTAGAAGGGATGGGGCAGGCAATACCTAAAGTACCCAACCCAAGTAATATGTTTGTGCATCCAGGTTTCTTCCAGTGAAATTGTGTCATACGTTTTTAAATATGTTAACCAATCCTCATCCTCGTTTTTTGAGGCTACACCAGCTATATTCCAGCAGACCAAATTCACTAGAGATGCTGGTGACTTTGGGAAGTTATATAGGCCCTTACTCAATATTTTCACTACCTTATGGTACGTTTACCTAAGCATTGTTTTACGCAGCTGGTTCACCTCCACCCCCACGCTTGTCAATCCTGTTGATTTAGATCAGATACTATGGGGAAATGATTGTGTGTGGTGATAGGAATAGGTAATTAGGAATAGGGGAGGGCTTTTTACCTGTAACCGGAGCTACATTGTGAGTTTGGAGGTGGGTGTAAAAGAATCCCAAAGGTGGCACATGAACTTGGCCCTCCATTTAACAGCATGGACTGTCAGATGATAAAATTTTCCGAACCAGCATAGAAGACTTAAAAAAATAATCAAACATTACTTTTAATCAGGAATTTACTGAGTCTACCAAAAATCAACGTAAAAAATGAGCTAAATTTAGGAATAGTCTGGGAGGCCAAATGCTCAACATTAAGAGAAGTCCAAGGAGTTCTGGAGTAGGGTGGTGGGAGAGATGGAGGGAGTACTATCAGCACAGATTCCCTTGGACCCCAAACATGCATTACTGGGAATACCTAACGATATTGACCTGCCCAGACGAAAGCTCACGTAGTGTGGACTGGGACTGATGGTAGCCAAAAGGGACATAGTCCACCTTTGGGGCTCTGACACATGTACCTCTGTGGATGTGTGGAGGAGAGGGATGGAAGGGTTTATGATGGGGGAAAAAGTGACGTACGCAAATAGAGGATGCCCGTGGAAGTTCAAAAGGATATGGGGGCGTGGATGACGTATTATTCATTGGAGATATAACTGCTTTCCGCATATGGACTCCTAGGGTGATGAGAGGGACACATCATAGTATATTGCAAAAGAAGAGACCTCTGGGCAGTATGAGAACACCTGGAAATTTGAACTTAGGGACCTCTCAACATGCTGATGGGTTCTGTGTCAGGGTTTGGGTGGGGAGGGAGGGTGGAGGTTGTTGGATATATGTTTTTAGTTTAAGTGCTTTGGTAAGAGATTGCTACAAAATGTCTAAATGGCTATGCTATGTTTTGGTTGAAACTCAAATAAACAAAATTATTTTTAAAAAAAAACATTAAGTGAAGTCATATCATCCCAGGCTCAACAAAATAAGATCTATAAACAGGAGCACCAAAAGAAACAAGACACTCTTAAAAAGGCAGAAGACTAATTGAATGGATAGTTTAGACAAGCTAACAATCATAAGTAGGAAAAAGTGACAGAAGGTTTAAAACATTTTTGTTTGAAAAAGAAGTGCTTAACAGTTGTTCATAAAGCCAGTGGTTTTATGAAGCGGGGCAATATAGCTTGCATGGTGTTTAAAAACACAAGAGAATGCAAATATAATTACTGAGATTTTAGATCCCAAATCTCTCTCACTTATCATGGATATTAAATCAGATTTTTTGAAACCATTTCCAAAAGCAAGAAGAACTAACAAACAAAGATATCCTCAAATTTTTAAGGGCCTCATTCTGAGTTTGGTGGCTGGACTGCCAGACAGCCATGTTGGCTGTCCTGAAAAGCCTGCCACACCGGCGGTCCCCCAGACCGAATTATACAGGCAGGACCGCCAACCAACAAACAAAAAAGGCAGACTGCCAATGGCACAGCGGCCTTGATATAGGTAGCCCGACCTCTGGAGCCATCAGCACTGCGGCCAATCACCGAGCATATTTTAATCACACAGTTGCCATGGCAGCCGCCTCGTGGTGGTCAGCCAATGGCAGTCGACCACCCCGGGTCACGGTCAACAAAGTAACAGACAACTGCACATTGGATGAATGCAAAGGACACTATAAAACACACCCTTTCACAGACCACAATCTTTTGCCTTTCCACTGGAAGAAAAATGAAGTTCAAGCACTTTTTTTGTAGAGTACATAGATTTGACATCCCTTTTCTTCAACATCCCATAGAACACACTGCACACTCTTTTGTCTAATCACACCCTATTGCACTTCCCCTGTTAAGTAAATCCATGTCACCCTTGTTTTTCCACCATGTTGCGTTAAAAACATCGCAGTTTTTCTGAAGATGAGTGAAGAGTCATGTTGGATGAAATCATAAGAGTAGAGCCACAATTGTTTGGAACCCAAGTCCAGCATACTCCTGTCAGTCGAAAGATTTAAATGTGAGACAGGATCGCCAACAGAGTGAATGCTGTAGCCTCCACCCTGCTCAAAAAGGAGGACATTAGGAAGGAGTGGAGCGACCCCCGGGGCACGGTCTGTTTCCTGGTCTCTTGGCACCAATTGCAGGCCAAGAAGACTGATGGAGGGCCTTCCCAGTGCCCCATTAATACTCTTTTCCTTGGAGGTGAAGGTCTTGGCCATCCTGCATTCTGAAGGATTGAGAGGAATACCTGGGGGAGTGGAGTCTGGTAAGTTACAACATAAAAAATTACACACAAAAAATGCAATGTCATGCATGCTCACCTTATGCTACTGTCTTGTTCATGTACCCCACCAACATTAATATTCAGAGTATCTGAGTTTAAACGCCGTTAATGTGTATCATTGGACTCAACATCACAGTTACCAAGGCCCATCACATGCCATATGTCCAAATCAGGCCTGGAAATCTCAAAATAACAAAACACATTCAGGATCCATGGTATGTTCCAAAATGAAAATGCATGCACAAACATCAATGCAGCCTGCGTAAAGATATGCAATATATAACAGTTGTCAAGTATGTTTACTAGTGAGGGTGACCTGACTGCAAATCCCAGCAGGCCCTGTTTCTGTAACTCCAACTATCAGCCCAGTCCTCACATGCCCCAATACATCTGTAAGTGAACTCACAAATGAAGTTTGAGGATCTAGTTGCAAAAGGTGCCCTGAATGCCTCAGTCCATTGATTGGTTCAGGTAAGGGTACAGAGGTACATCCCTGAACTAGTCCATATGTGTATTTTATATCATTATCAATGTGTGTGTTTGACTCATGACAGGTCCCTTAATCCCACAGCTCTTTTGTCACCTTCCCAGAAGTCATATTTGTCCTGCACAGCCTTATTGCACAAATGACAGACCTACAGTGCAGACAGTGTGTAGATTCCTGGGAGGCCCTGCCATGTGACTCAGTAGCTTGGTTATAGAGCAGAAATTGGGCAATGCATATCTTTGTATGTTGAATGTTCCATCTGTTGTTTAGACACATATGTCCAAAGGAGTGTTCTGTGGTACAGGTGCGTACCAAATAAACCCTCAATGAACTGGCATGTCTTCATTTGGTAGGCCACTTGTCCACACATGCAGAGGGAAGACCCTTACTGTATCCACTATCCCAGCCCCTTCACTGTCAAGAAAGCGTAAGGGTGAAGTCTGTACTATAGAAGTTGCCTGTAGGGACTGTATGCAGTGAGTCGATCTTGCAGAGTATACGTGTTGGTTCAGTCTGGCCTTAGGAGCCTACCCTTCAGAAGCCACATCAGTGTGTAGTGTTTCATTGTGGCTCACATCACAGTGCATGTTGCAGGAGCATGGGCTACCTTATGTGAGTACGCTTGCTTAGTCATTGTAGGCCATGAGCAGGATAGTGGGTTAGTCTGCAGATGAATGCAAAATTGTGTAGTCATGCCCTTGTACTTATGGGCGTGTGTGCTTTACACTTTTGGTGTGTACACAAACTGACCATTTTTTTCTTGGTGTTTCTGATGTTTGTGATGCAACCATTTGGGCAAAAACTTGTGATTGTAAGTGCTTGATTTGTCTCTTGCATCCATACAGGTAAACGCCTATCAGAAGAAGGAGATATGGAGAACCATCTCCCGGACAGTGCAGACCCTGGGAGTACACAGCTGATGGAGTTCCCACTGTCATAAGAGGTGGGAGAACCTAAGACACTGGGCTCGGAAGATCAGGACGGTCCAGCTAGGGCTGTCCTTCCAATGTCAGCAGGGCTCACAACAGACTATAACCCCCTAACAGCCTGTATTGTGACGCTGGTGTATCTGGAACTAGATGGACGTTTGAGAAGAATACAGCAGCCACAAGTGGATGATAATAGGGCATATTCCTGCCTGTCCCATTGCAAAGTTAAAATGTTAGGTTTTGACATCACTCCCTGGTGATTAGGGATGAGGCATTTGTGACACAGTAGATGAGTAACTGTGTGGATATGCAATGTGGTACATACTGATGTGCCTTGCCTATTGACCCAGGGACCTAGGACACAACTGTGTACAATCCGCAAACAATTTTCTTTCCAGGGACAACAAATGGGTGTGTACATTGATCAATCAAGTCATGTTTGATATTTTAGTGGGTGTAAATTCTATGCTACCGACCACTGGTCCTCAGTGTTACAGGCCAAAGAAAAAGAAGTGATGGATCACTGTCCTCAGCCATGTGGCTGGTCAAATAATTAAATTGGCATCTGTCCCCCAAAGGCCACTTGTCTTCAGTGTGTGATGAGTGCTGGTGCTTCACTACTGCTTGTAATGTGAAGGTAGCCATCATACATGTGACAGAGCATACATTGCTCTTTGGGTCAGCTACAGATCAATACTTTCCCTTGGTAAGTGGGGAATGTCCATTGACATGATTTATGTGTCATCGCTCTTGCCAATATTCTTATGCCAACATGTTAGTATGCAACAAAATCTGTACACTGCTGTTTCATGCATGGTCTACCTGTGTTCATGGGATGATTTTTGAATTCCCTCACATATATGGGCATGACAACCTGTGTTTGGAATCGGACATTTGCAATGGGGCTACATTTCATGTGGTAACACAGACAGCAGTGTGTCACCATTGATTGCTGTCTCACACATACTCTCACCCGTCAGAGCATGTCACTTAGCATGTATAATTGCAGTACGAATGAGGGACATGACGGGTAGGGCTAGAGTTTTTACCCACAATGTGCATTTCCATGCCATTGATGTGGCATCATTTGGATAAGTGCACTGCACATGTGTAATGGGTAAGGTTTGTTACCTGACTGTTGGCATGCATCATGGAGTGATTTACAGTTATGTTGGAATCATGTGGTTGGGTACAACCATTCATACACAGACATTCAGGATAGCAGGACCAAAACGGAGACAGTAATGTAGCTCCCTATTGGGAACATGTTGAGGGCCTTATACAAGTACTTGCAAATCTCTGGGCCTCTCCAACATACAAAAGACTAATGGCGTCTACTGATGCTATCAAAGTATGTCATTGTAAGGGGTGCCAGATTTTAGTTGTGATTTCTCTGGGGCTTGCTGGTTTATTGTGTTGCAGATTTTAGGGACATAGCTCCCTGACAATTTGCACATTTTGTCTACAGTGTACATTTCTGTGCAAAATGTGTAGCATATCTGAGCAACATAGGTACTATCTCAATTTTTTCTATTAGGCCAAATTTCACATGGTGAAGTGTTCATTGCTGATGTGTTTCTAGTGTGACATGAGTATTTCCATGTCACCTTCTCCAGGCTACTGTACTATTGTCAGCAACAAGGCAGGTTTTAGGAGAATCATATCTTATTGTTGTGTTATTGTGAGTGTGATAAATATATTTCTGCATTGCCTTGTGTGGGATCTGTGGTAATGAAGCTGACATTGGCCTACTATTGTATAACACTACGGAACTGATGAAAGCTCCATGAGGCAAAGCATTGAAGTGATGTGGTCTCCTACCTGTTCGATGGTTATTGTGATTGTCAACTCCAGCCTTGCAATTGTAGTTGTCTGAGATCCTTATTTTCCAAGTTGGCAACTGTTGACAGTTCGGTTGGCATGTATGCATCTGGTATGGTACATGTAGGAGGGACTTTGATGTAGTTTGTTGTTGGGGCCCTTTCGATCTCATGGTAATTTTTGCTATTCACAGCTGTTGTTCAAGTGTGATCAGGAACATGTGGTAACCCTTTTGGTCTTTGTATTTGTAGCATCAGCTCAGGCAAGCAAGGGAGACAAAGGCACTATCAAGTGGGGAAGCATTTGGACACCACTGACACAGAGCGACCCAGTGGCCCGGAGGGTGAGGGGAGTGCCACGGAGGAGACAGAATCAACATCATCATCATCTGATTCTACCTCCAGTGAGCACTCCCTAGTGGTGATGGACACATCAGGACCTACTCCTTTACCATCCTTGTCCTCCACCCCTAGTTCTATCACCACCCTCCCTGTTACTCCCCACCCAGTTGGCCGTACCCACTCACCCAAGAGGGTGGGGTTCTCCTTTGCCCCAGGCTCCTCTGCCCAGCCCCTGTTACTCCTGCTTCCCTGTGTGAGGAGGCTTTTGACTTCCTGAGGAGTATCTCTGAGGGACAGACTGTCATTGTGAATGCCATCCAGGGTTTGGCAAGCCAACTTCAGCAGTCCAATGCTTTCCTGGAATGCATTCATAGTGCCATGTCTGGCCTACAGAGATCTTTTAAGGATCTGGCCTCCTCTCTGATGGCAGCCTGTCACCCCCCACATTCCTCCCCCTCCACCGCCCTCTTCCCAATCCAAATCCCCTATTCCTCTATCTGTCCCAAGCACACAGACACATCAGCACACACCTACCTCAACACACACAAGTGTGAGAAAGTAGCCTCTTTCTAGCTTCGGCTTGTTTTCAGTGTGTTTTAACTGTGTCACTGGGATCCTGCTAGCCACAACCGCAGTGCTCATGGTTTATGGCCTACATGTCAGTCTGTTTCACTGTTTTCGTCAGTATGCTTGACTGTGTCACTGGAGTCATGATAATCAGAACTCCAGTGCCTATACTCTCTCTGGTTCCAAATTTGTACTTACATACTGGTAACCCAGTATTTCACTCCAAATTGGTATACTAGACCCTCCTTAAAAGCCCCTAGTATGTGGTACCTAGGTGGCCAGGGCATTGTGGTGCCAGGAGATCCTTATGGGCTGCACCCACAAGGAGCTCATACAAACACTTCTTTAGGACTGCCATTGCAGCCTAAGTGAAATAGTGTAAGCGCTATTTCACAGCCATTTTCACTGCACCAGGTCACTTATAAGTCACCAATATGTCTAACCTTCAGACCCTGAAGGCGAATTGCATAGTACCTGTGTGTGAGGGCACCCCTGTGCTAGCAGAGGTGCCCCCACGACACCCAGGCCCAATTTCCTGGACTTCATGAGTGCGGGGATGCCATTATAAGTGTGCACTAAATATAGGTCAATGCCTATATATAGCTTCACAGTGGTAACTCAGAATATGGTCATGTAAGGTGTTTAACAACTGGGAATTGTACCCCAATACTGATTCCAGTATTGGTTGCACAACCCCATGCACTCTGGGGGCTCCACCATGGCCCCCCAGTTCTGCCATACTAGCCTTCTGAGGTTTTCACTGCAGCCCCAGCTGCTGCCACCTCAAAGACAGGCTTCTGCCCTCCTGAGGCTTGAGCAGCTCAATCCCAGGAAGGCAGGAGAGGGGTGTTACACCCTTTCCCTTTGGAAATAGGTGTTGCAGGCATGGGAGGAGTATACTCCCATAGTCTCTGGAAATGCTTTGAAGGGCACTAGCAAGGTGCCCCCACATAGTTTAGGGCCATTTCCCAGGACTTTGTGAGTTCGAGGACACCACTACTCGTGTGCACTACATATAGGTCAATACCTATATGTAGCTTCACAATGGTAACTCTGAATATGACTATATAACATGTCTAAGATCATGGAATTGTCCCTACATTCCAAATCTAGTATTGGGGAGCCAATTCCATGCATCCTGGGGGCTCAGCCATGGACCCCCAGTACTATCAAACCAGCTTTCTGAGGCTTGCACTGCAGCTACAGCTGCTGCCACCTCACAGACAGGGTTCTGCCCTCCTGGGGTCTGGGGTGTTACACCCTCTCCCTTTGGAAATAGGTGTTACAGGCTGGGGAGGGGTAGCCTCCCCCAGCCTCTGTAAATGATTTGAAGGGCACATATAGTGCCCTCCTTGCATAATCCAGTCTATACAGGTTCAGTGACCAACAGTCCCTGCTCTGGCACAAAACTAGACAAAGGAAAGGGGAGTGACCACTCCCCTGTCCCTCACCACCCCAGGGGTGGTTCCCAGAGCTCCTCCGGAGTGTCCCTGGGTTCTGCCATCTTGTTTTCAGGATAGTCAGGGAACTCTGGGAGCATCTGAGTGGCCAGTGCCAGCAGGTGACTTTAGAGACCCCTCCTGATAGGTGCTTACCTGGTTAGGTGACCAATCCCCCTCTCAGGGCTATTTAGGGTCTCTCCTCTGGGTGTTTCTTCAGATTCAGATTGCAAGACTCCAGCAGAAATCCTCTGCATCCGTTACTTCATCTTCTACCAACAGATCAATCACTGACTGCTCCAGGAACTCTACAAAACTGCAATAAAGAAGCTAAGACGACTTCTGCAAACTTATAACCTCCAGCCAGCAACTGCAACAGTTTCCAGATTGTGCATCCTCTAAGGACTGCCTGTCTTCAGCCTGCACCAGAAGAACCGAAGGAATCTCTCATTGAGTGAAGGAGTCACTTCCCTGCTTCAGCAGGCACCTCTCTGCAATGATGACCGGTGGCTTTGACCCCCCTCTCCAGACGACAGGCATGGATCCAGCAACACGGGTGGTGGACTAAAGTGACTCCGGCAGTCCCATTGTCCAACTTTGGTGGAGGTAAGAGCTTGCCTCCACATGCAAGAGAGTACCCCCATGCATCGCGTGACTTGCAGTTGTTAAGGCTTGTGTGCGATCTTCCAAGAAGTTCTTCATGCACAGCACAGCTTCGACCCCCAGCACTCTGTCCTGCGATACACAGCTTCCTGAGTTGTTCTCTGGCATCGTGGGAATCGTTTTTGTTGAGCTGTGTAGGCCTCCATTTCCATCTCCTTTGTCCCTGTGCTGTGGGACTCCTGTGCATGCTGCCTGGTCTTCTGAGGGCTCTCTGAGTTGCTGAGAACCCTCTCTGTCTCACTCTCCTGGGTAGAGGCCACCAGGTCCCTCCTGATTCCGGGCAGCGCCATTTTCTGCTAACTGCAAGCTTTGCATTTACCAAGGCTTGTTGGTGGAATCCAGCGACGCAGACCAGACTGCATTCATCCATCCGGCGTCAGACATCTTCTGCACCAATCAGGAACCCGCATATGTCTTCTTTGGTGCATTACTGACTTTGTCTTCTTACCTGTGGTTCTTCTTTTCAATCTTCATCCGGGTTAGCAGGGGCTTCTGTTCTCCCTGGACTCTTCAGTGCTTCTTGGACTTGGTCCCCTTTTTCCACAGGTTTTCAGGTCCTGGAATTCATTGTTGTTCTAGTTCTTGCATTATCTTCTATCACTACTTCTTGTGTATTTTAGGAAACTTGCTGTGTTTTACTCCTGCTTTCCTGGACTCTTGGGTGGGGTATTTTACTTACCTTTGGTGTTTCCTTACACTCCCAGAGCCCCTCTACACACTACACTTGCCTAGATAGGAAACCGAGTTTCGCATTCCACTATTTTAGTATATGGTTTGTGTTCACCTTAGGCCCATTGCAACCTATTGCACTGTTTTCCTACTGTGTACTTACCTGTTTCTGGTTACTAGTGTATATATTGTGTAATTTACTTACCTCCTAAGGGAGTATAGTCTCCAAAGTATTTCTGGCATTGTGTCACTAAAATAAAGTACCTTTATTTTTGGTAATACTGAGTATTGTCTTTTAAGTGTGTAAGTATTGTGTGACTACAGTGGTATTGCAAGAGCTTTGCATGTCTCCTAGTTAAGCCTTGGTTGCTCTACTTACAGCTACCTCTAGACAGTCTGACTTCTAGACACTGACTACATTTTATTAATAATAAGGGATAACTGGACCTAGTATAAGGTGTAAGTACCTTGGGTACCCACTACAAACCAGGCCAGCCTCCTACAACAAGCAGCACACATCGTCTCAAACACCACAAGACACACCGGCATGCAGGCACTCAACATACACCCACAAACACAACATCAGCCACCACTTCATCAGACACCCCCACCAACCGACACACCACATCCACCATATCCACAGACACCACCACAATAGCCAGTGACACATCCACACAAGCCACCACACCCCCAGACACCAGAACAACACTCACAGACACATCACCACATCCACCATATCCACAGATTCCACCCCAACTCCCACAGACACATTCACCATATCCAGCATACCCACAGTTACCACATCAACAGACACACAAAATTCCACCACATCTAGCATACTCACAGACACCACCCCAACAGACATACAAACATTCACAAAATCCATCATACCCACAGACACCACCCCAAAACACACACACACAAACATCCACCACTCCATCACCCAGCACCTTCACCTCCCCGCCCCAAGACATGCAAATGCTCACACTCATACGCGCAACAGACACCACCAAAACAGAAGCATACCTCACACAAATGCACACCAAAGTCATCTACACCCACACACAAGGCAACCACTACCTCAACGTCCAAATTTCCAACTCCTTGTGCAGACCCTCCCCTTTTTCCCAAGGAGAGTTTCCATTTTTTGCTTGCCCTTTACTCTGTTCCCTCAACCCCTCTCCCAAACCCAAGAGGCCCCCTGCCACATCCCAACTCACCCCTTCCACATCGAAGTTTTCCCCTGTCATACCTGCCCTCCGCAAGCACCCATACCCAGCCAAAAAGAAGCTCACCCCTCAAAAGAAATGACTCCCTCCCAAACCCACCCATACCACATCTGACCCAACATCAGCCAAGGATGATCCCTGAGTTGCCTGCCTGCCCACTTGATGCCCCATCCACATCAAAGTCCTCACCTGTCACACCTCCCCCCGCAAGTACCCATACCCCTCCCCCAAAAAGAAGCTCACCCCTCAAAAGAAAAAGATCCCCCTCCTAAACCCACCCATCCCAAATCCAACCCCACACCACCCATGGATGTTCCCTTAGGTGCCTGCTGCCCACTTGATGCCCATCTGGTGGTAGTTCCCTGGTAGTGATTTAAGTCAAGTGTGTGCATTGATATCTAAGTGAACTCTTTAACCGCCTTTGTTCAGAATAATTCTGAGTTAATAAACCCAAGTTGTATTTAGTTGGGTACACATATGACCTGCAATTCATTTTCTACTTTTATGTTGTTCCTGAGTAACTTGTGTTGTATGCCTACAGTTGTATGTGTTTCAGCGTGATTGTTGTTGTTTGCAATATCTGACTTTGTGGGCAGTGCTGGTGTCACCCAAGACAAAGGTAGATGTTGACTGTATGGACTGTATGGATATGTAGATGTAGATATGTAGATGTTAATCCACTTATGGTGTCACTGCATTGTGTTATGTTTGTTATGGTAAGTATTTCATCTTGTGTTGTCCAATGTCAACGTGGATGGTGTTAGATTTGTCCCCCTAATATAGATTTGTCTCATGTGTGCAAGTTGGAGTTTAGGTTGTCCACACAAGGAGGTTGTTCAGTTGTGCTAGCTTCCTTTGCATTTGACTGTGCATGTATTTATTTGGCCGTGTGTACCTTACAGCTACTTCATCTAAATGTATGGCCCATGTTGTTACTGTTGTATTTGCTTTCTTGACTTGCACTTTCACATGATGCAGATAGGCATGGCACTTGACCAAACTATTTTTTATCCCTAAGATACATGAAGGGTCAGTTCCTGTACAAATGTTGTTTTAGGGGCATCTGCAAAGTACAATGTGTCCCAAGGCAGCATCCTTCCATGAGTGTTCCTGATGCCCTCATCCCTATTGTGCAGGTATTGTTTGAATAGTGAGCTTTGGATATTTGTCTCTCAAGCTATTGTGCATCCCATTGTCCTTCCATTGTTTTCCAATGTGGGTGATGTGTGGGTCCACTAAAGTGCTGTTTCATGGGAGGGGTGTTTGTGTTCTATGACAGATCCATACATATGTGTGTACAACCTGATGACAGTCCATGGCATGTGTGCAATGTGAGGGTGTCAGTTCTATTGGTAGACGTGATGTTGCTGTGTTGTTGTGTGTAGGAGGCTGGCCTGGTTTGTAGTGGGTACCTTGGGTACTTACACCTTATACCAGGTCCAGTTATCCCTTATTAGTGAAATGTAGTAGTATTCTAGCAGCTTAGGCTGATAGAGGTAGCTATAGCAGAGCAGCTTAGGCTGAACTAGGAGACATGCAAAGCTCATGCAGTGCCACTTATAGTTACATAGTACTTATAGACAAGCATAGACAATACTCAGTGTTACCAAAAATAAAGGTATTTATTTGGGTGACACAGTACCAAAAATATCTTAGAGACAATCCTCCTTCTAGAGGTAAGTATTATACATAATATATATACTAGACACCAAAATTAGACAAGTAAATAGTCATAGAACAATGCAAACAGTAGGAGATCTTATGGAATGCAATGGGAGAAAATAGGTCTAGGGGCAAGACAAAGCATATACTAAAAAAGTGGAATGTGAATCACGAATTCCCCCCTAGACAAGTGTAGTGTGTGCAGAATCACAGGGAGAGTAAGAACACAGTAAAGGTAAGTAAATGACCCCACCCAGAGCCGAGAAAAGCAGGAGTAAGGTACTGCAAGTTTCCTTAGGACACACTACACCTCATAATTGGGATTTTACATCAACCATCCAAGTCTGCAAAGAACAACTGCTGGATTCCTGGATCTGAAGACCTGCAAAGGAAGGGGACCACATCCAGAAGTCGAAAGAAGCTCAAGGAAGGACAGGAGCCCCTGCCAACCCAGAAGAGGGTGCAAAAGAAGAGTCCCTAGTTAGTCGAAGACTGCAGGAATGCACCCTAGGAAGATGCCAGCGGGTTCCTGCATGATGCAAAGGATGTCCCACGATGTGAAGATCGTTGCAGATGTGATCTCGTGTGGAAGTTGCCAACAAGCCTTGGCTACAACAAAAGTGTGTTTTGCATCAAAATGGCACTGGATGGACCCAGGAGGGACCTGAGGGCCTCCACTCTGTGTGAGGATGAAGAGGGGGCTCTCAGCACTTTAGAGGGCCCTCAGGATGCCAGCCATCACCCCCAGAGGTCCCAGGACACGGAGACAAAGGAGGTGCAAAACGCGGTTGATGCACCACAACAAAGGAAGGTCTCACGCCGCCGGAGAACAACTCAGCGAGTTGAGCATCACAGGATGCAGTTCTGGGGACCTGGGCCAGGCTGTGCATGAAGGAATTTTGCAAATAGTGCACAGAGGCCTCAGGAGGTGAAGAAGACGCAGTACAAAGGGGTACTGTCGCTCTCTGGGAAAGCAAGGTCTTACCTCCTCCAAATTGAGTCAGCTGGACCTCAGGACAGTCTATGTCGATGATGTCCACGCACTGAGTCCTTAGGAGCATGCTCGTCTCTGTGAGAGGAGTCCAAGGGTATCGGTCGTCGTCTTGGAAGGTGCCTGCTAGAGCAGGGGAGTGACTCCGTCACACCACAGGAGATTTCTTCGGCCCTTCTGGTGCAGGATGAAGACAGGGAGTCCCCAGAGCATGCACACCATGAAAACTGTTGCAGTTGCTGAGTTGGAGCTGAGGTTGCAGAAGAAAAGTATCTCTGCGGATACTTTATTGCAGTTACAGCGGTTCTTGGAGCAGGCTGCGGTTGATCTGAGGTCAGAGGATGCTGAAGTAGTTGCAGAGGATTCCTGAAGGAAACTTGCAAGCAGAATCTGAAAAGAACCCACAGTAGAGACTCTAAATAGCCCTGAGAGGGGGATTGGCTACCTTATCAGGTATGGACCTATCAGGAGGGGTCTCTGATGTCACCTGCTGGCACTGGCCACTCAGAGCCCTGCAGAGTGCCCCCAACACCTTGGAAAGCAAGATGGCAGAAGTCTGGGACACACTGGAGGAGCTCTGCGCACCACCCCTAGGGTGGTGATGGACAGGGGAGTGGTTACCCCCTTTCCTTTGTCCAGTTTCATGCCAGAGCAGGGAAGAAGGGGTCCCTGAACCAGTGTAGACTGGATTATGCAAGGAGGGCACCATGTGTGCCCTTCAAAGCATTTCCAGAGGGTGGGGGAGGCTACCCCTCCCCAGCCTGTAACACCTATTTCCAAAGGGAGAGGGTGAAGCACCCTGCTCTCAGAGGAAAACCTTTGTTCTGCCTTCCTGGGACTAGGTTGCCCAGACCCCAGGAGGGCAGAACCCTGTCTGTGAGGCGGCAGCAGCTGTAGCTGCAGTGCAACCCTCAGAGAGCTGGTTTGGCAGTATTAGGGGTCCATGGTTGAGCCCCCAGGATGCATGGAATTGGCGCCCCAATACCAGATTTGGAATGGGGGGACAATTTCATGATCTTAGACATGTTACATGGCCATATTCGGAGTCACCATTGTGAAGCTACATATAGGTATTGACCTATATGTAGTGCGCACATGTAATGGTGTCCCGCACTCACAAAGTCTGGGGAAATGGCCCTGAACTATGTGGGGGCACCTTTGCTAGTGCAAGGGTGCCCTCACACTTTGTAATTTTGCACCTAACCTTCAGCAAGTGAAGTTTAGACACATAGGGGACTAATAAGTTACTTCAGTGCAGTGAAAATAGATGTGAAATAACGTGTGCATTATTTCACGCAGGCTGCAATGGCAGGCCTGTGCAAGGGTTTGTCTGAGCTCCCCATGGTTGGCTAAAGAAATGCTGCAGCCCATATGGATCTCCTGGAACCCCAGTGCCCTGGATACCTAGGTACCATATACTAGGGACTAATAAGGGGGGTCCAGTGTGCCAATTGAAATTGGTAACTGATGTCACTAGCCTACAGTGACAAATTTAAAGGCAGAGAGAGCATAAGCACTGAGGTTCTGGTTAGCAGAGCCTCAGTGACACAGTTAAGCACTATACAGACACACACATTAGGCCATAAACTATGAGCACTGGGGTCCTAACCAGCAGGATCCCAGTGAGACAGGCAAACACATGTTGAAATACAGGTAAAAATGGGGGTAACATGCCAAGGAAGATGGTACTTTCCTACAAAACCTCTGAAAGGTATGATGGTCAGGAGTAATGCTAGTTCCAGGGTTGATGTTGGGCATACTGACAACAATCTGAAGGACATTTTTGTCAGTGGGAAGTGCAAGGCCTGTCAATTCTTTTTCAGTGTGAAATTGATTAGGGTACCCCCTACCAACAAATACTGGCAGATCACTCAATTTATTATATGTAGCACCTCATATGTGGTCTATGTGTTGGAATGCCCTTGTGGTTTATGGTACGTGGGAAGTACTGTACACCCTGTGTGTAACAATATTAAAAAATATAAGAGCCATTATGAACTTGGACAGGCATTATCCCGTAGCAAGGCATTTTGAATACCATCATTACAGTGACAAAAAGTATCTTAAGTTCTTTGGTCTGGAACATGTAGGCCCCAAACCAAGAGGGGGGATAGATCGGATAAGCTCAGGAAAACTGAATCCAGATGTATAATTAAACTTAACTCTGTTAGATTCGCAGATGGCTCGTAATATGATATATGGAGGAGAACCCAGGGAAAACATACAAGTACAATAAAATAGTTAACTGCTTCAAACGACATATGAGTAAGGGTAATAACTCCAATTTTCTATAACATCAAGATAGAGTTGGAGCAATATGTAGACTCAATAAACCTTGTAGGTAATTACAAATTTTATTGGATTGATGCTATAATTATATGAAAATATTCAATTATACTTATAGTATTAATAATCAAAATAAATGGTGCCTCATAGAGTGACACAACTGTTGTAATCTTTTCAAACCTAACTCACTGGGTCTCTTGCACATTCACTCACAATATAATCATTCAAAACATGCATTCCACACCAATCACCATCTTCCTCATTACCTCACACATACCAACTGAAAACAACTATGTAACATAGAGCATACAGTTGCAATCATATACAGAACATTGAACTACCACATAGGACTTAAAAATATAAATCCATAACCGAGTGCTAGGGTAAATCATTTGAATTTCAATTATTTCCCTTATTTTCTCTATTATGGTTTATCAATGTAGTTATGCATCCAGCTGTAAGGCTGTCCCTTGTTCCAGCTGAGTACTGCATTTCTTGAGGTCCAAAGTTCAATGCCACTGATGTGCGTTTCGGCGGGAGCCACCTTCTTCAGGGTGAAAACATTTTTAAAAACTGGTTATGATCCTAGATAGTATCAACAATTGTGGCCGTGTGAGAGTGGTGCGCACTTCCAGAGTATTTGATGGTATTGGATATCTGGAGTTCTCAATGAAACAGTCTTATTTGAAGAAGGGGAGTGCTCAAATGGTTATACACCCAGCCACAGGGTGTGTACGCTGTTCCCTAGGCAAGGTCACAGTCCATATATGAAAAGAAAGAAACCACGACACATCGTAGGCTCAAGGTGAAATCCATTTAATCTTTGATGATGTCTCAGGACGAAAGTCCTCTGATTTCATGAAACACATTTGGTAGGTGATTTGAGAGCACAAAACAACTTTCATGTTTGTGGAGAAACAGCCGACACGTGTTTCGTCATCATTGACTTTTTCAAGGCTGTAGATGTACACAAATAGGATGTATCAAGTACAAGAATTACAAAAGCACAGAAATCAGAAAAAAGTTTTAGCGTTGAGCTAGACAACCAATCAAAGTTAGTGGATTAAAATAGAGAGAAGCCCAGTACCATAGGGTAGTGTGCTCTAGATCCGTAGAAGGAGAAGACTAGGAGACACAACATTTACCTCCATAAATTTATCTATTTTAATCCACTAACTTTGATTGGTTGTCTAGCTCAACGCTAAAACTTTTTTCTGATTTCTGTGCTTTTGTAATTCTTGTAATTGATACATCCTATTTGAGAACATAAACAGCCTTGATAAAGTCAATGATGACGAAACACGTGTCGGCTGTATCTCCACAAACATGAAAGTTGTTTTGTGCTCTCAAATCACCTACCAAATGTGTTTCATGAAATCAGAGGACTTTCGTCCTGCGACATCATCAAAGATTAAATGGATTTCACCTTGAGCCTACGATGTGCCGTGGTTTCTTTCTTTTCATGACCCTAGATAGTATCTAAGATACAAAACAAAACTGATAAGTCATCTACTCCAAACTCTGTCTGAGAACTTAGACAAATACAAATGATATATATATTCAAGTACTGAAGAGGTACCTAGGTAAGTAGAGACTAAACACAAAAGTGGGCCTAACATAGCACCAGTGCTGCTAGTATTGCGCAAGCAGGCTAATAAGAACCCTATGCCATCACCTGTGCACATGTACACCTCATGCGAACATCAGGACATGCCCTCTAAAGAAAACATGCATGTATCTAACATTAAAAGATATGCTTCCCACAAGGCATACTGAATAACACAAAATGGATGTAATTCCTAAAGGGCACAGATAGAGGTCCCAGGCACAAGAGTACAAACTATATAAAAAATACAAAAAAATCAGTGAAGAGAGTTACATGAAATAGACCAAACCAACCTATTGAGTAGCCTATAAAGATATATAGAGTGCATTGTTACTACTTACACTACCAGGGATGTGAACTGGAGAACACAATGCTCCCACAATCAAAGATCCTAAGCAAATGAGAACCTTCGAGTTCAAGTAAAGGACTGGTCTCTGAAAGAAGTGGAAAAGAAAACCATTAGCATTAAGTAAAAAGCAACTAATATCCAGTCGACATATGGCAACATGAGAAGCAGACACAAACTGTGTTGCTACTATGGATGTTCCAATAGAGACAGAGTTCCTGGCTTCACATGTGTAAGAGCAGTGTCTGCATATAACCACACATACATATATCTGTCCGGATATCTAAATAGCAACACACCAACCCACTTGGAGAAATAAGTTCAAAAGTAGTGTGAAGGGTCCTGTACCACAGTCATTGCCACAGAGAGGATAGTAAGATCCCCAAAAGACGCCAATACAAGGAATCACAGCAGTGCGCTATAGTAAAGTGCTTGATAACAGGAGCAGCCCGGAACCACACTTACCTGCGAAATAAAGTCTAGTGATACAACAGTTCTTTGAATAATGGACAGGTCTAGAGTGCCCATGCACCAAAGTTTTTAAAGATGCAGAGTTAGTGCAAACGTATTTAAGGAACCAAAACAAAAGTCACATGTTGCGTCATGTACATTGTGCTCTACTGCCGGTCAAAGCATCAATGCTGATGTAAAACAAAGGAGCCATGTTAAAGGAAGCACACAAACAAAACAAAAAAACATAGGAACCTGCCTGCCCAAAACAGCATGTGCACACAGAAATGCAGGAAAAGAAACTGGACAATGTCTCCAAAGTTGTTCTAACAATTATTTTAAAATAACTTAATAAAACATTTGCAGCAAATACAGAAAATTGAACACAAATACATCAAATGCAAAAGATAACAAAAGAAACACAAATACAAAGAACATCTAAGATAAAACTATACAAACAGCCTAACAAGACTAATGGGGTCATTCTGACCCTGGCGGTCACCGACCGCCAGAGCCAACGACCGCAGAAGCACCGCCAACAGGCTGGCGGTGCTTCCATGGGCATTCTGACCGCGCCGGTACAGCCGCGGTCAGAAACGGGAAACCGGCGGTGTCCCGCCGGTTTCCCGCTGCCCCAGGGAATCCTCCACGGCGGCGCTGCTTGCAGCGCCGCCATGGGGATTCCGACCCCCTTACCTCCATCCTGTTCCTGGCGGTGAAGGATGGCGGTAACGGGTGTCATGGGGCCCCTGGGGGCCCCTGCAGTGCCCATGCCAATGGCATGGGCACTGCAGGGGCCCCCTAACAGTGCCCCAAATTGATTTTCAGTGTCTGCCAAGCAGACACTGAAAATCGCGACGGGTGCCACTGCACCCGTCGCACGCCTTCAACTCCGCCGGCTCCATTCGGAGCCGGCTTCCTCGTTGAAGGCGCTTTCCCGCTGGGCTGGCGGGCGGCCTTTTGGCGGTCGCCCGCCAGCCCAGCGGGAAAGCCAGAATGGCCGCCGCGGTCATTCGGCAGCTCCCGCCGGGCGTGCCGATACCGCAACCGGCGGGAGTCGGAATGACCCCCTAAGTAAAGAAGCAACCTACTGCCCGGACACACCTTATATCAAAAGACTACTGAAGAAGGAAGACAAAACCTGACACTGAATACAGATAAACAAAAAACAGGAAAAACACTAAAAATACTGTAACATTTAACTCACATAAATCCCAAATCTTATTTTCCCATGGTATGTCCTCATTACGGCCTTTTTCAAATGTTTCAAGGGTATAAATCCAGAACACGCCCTTCTTTTGAATTTGATGTTGCCATCCTGTCCCTTAAGGACCAATATTTTCTACAAAATCGTCCAACTCATATAAGGTTAGGAGCAGTTAACTGTTTTGTTGTAATTGAACTTAACACCAAGTCCCCAACTGGTTTAAATTCTGACAAGGAATTATTTGTGCATTGGGATGGTTCAAGCTCCCCATTGGGGTCTTCTTTGTGCTTGTTGTCGATGAGTTCTTTGTTTTATATATTTATGGCAATTAAATATTGTTTTTGGTTTTATTACTGGAAGAATAGGAGGGCTACCTATTAGGATCTGGCTCTTCTGGTACAGAGAGAACGCCATGGCTGGGCTACCTTAACCTCTGTTCCATCAATGGTGGTGTTTTTAGAGTCAGGGTTTCCAATTCCTTTTTCTTATATATATATATATATATATATATATATATATATATATATATATGGAGGGTCTAGATGGCCACTTGGGTTTTATCAACACTATCGTATCGTATTGTTTTGAAATATGTGACATGGGTTGTAACATCAGTATTTTCTGACAAGGCTCTCCTGGTGCTCTCCCTTATATCCATCACCCTAGGAGGTGGAACGTGGCCTTACACTTGCCCACTTGAGTGGAACTTTTACACTATATTTTGGGGTAACATTTAGAAGGGACTTCCCCTGAGGTTTATGTGGACAATTTATGTTATGCTCTGTAAATAATCTTTTACATATTCATTTCTATGTCTAAGATTTCATTATATTCAGGATGTTTGTTTATGATTCCAAAAACTACTGAGACTGGGTGGAACTGGTGAGGGAGGATCTTTATTCCACTTATACTGCCCTTGTAGGTTTAGTGTGACAATTATTACCTGCCACTCATGATGATTATGTCAATTTTGGGCCAATGCTTATCACTATGCTGAGTGAAGACATTGCTGGAGTGTCCCTTGTCTACGTTTAATGTTTATGTTTGAGTAATCACGTTGGTGTTTTATAAGGGTATTTTGGTCACTTTCTCCCATGTGTGATCAAGGCCAACTGGCCAAAACTCGTTGCAGGGGCTGTGTGTTTGGTATAAATAAAAGCACTGCATTCTCCTTCTAAATGTGTGTTCTGTTCTCTCTTGACTTTGCGCACCACCTCCTTTTGGGCCCTCGGTTTGTGGCAGCCTACGGTTTTGTTTCAACAGAACAGGCCTATGCCACACAGAATTATAGAGCAGTGGTTCCCAACCTTTTGACTTCTGTGCACCCCCATTTTATCAATACTGGAGCCCAGGGACCCCCACTGAATCATTATTGGAACACGGGGACCCCCGAGGAGTCATTACTGATAGCTGGAACCTAATATTATTAAATATTTTAAGCAGCCGCGGCCCCCCTGAGGAGGCTTCGCGGACCCCCAGGGGTCCCCGGCCCACAGGTTGGGAACCACTGTTATAGAGCATTCCTATCAATCAAAATCTAGTCATGTTATCGAAAATGATAGGGAATCAAGGCAGGTCATTCTAACCCCAGATTATGAGTCACGCGGCCTACAAGATAGCCTGAACAGAGGCAACATTCTGAGGCGTCTGGCAGAGCTTCCTTCAACTAAGAAAATTATGTCCCCAGATTTAATATCACAGAAATTCCTCTCCAACAGTTCTCAGAATGACCAGGAACAAACTCTGACTATGTAGAGAACAAGCTAAATCGCTGCATTAATCATGGCAGCTAAGCAACAGTTTGAAAACTGGGGTATACGGCTATCACAACCAACCAGCCCACGTTATCCTTTTCCCCTATTGTTAAATCTGAAAAGTGAACTAATTAAAAAAACTGAGTCACAGGCCCGCAAGCGTGGATGGGGCCCGGACGTCGGGGAAGCGGAACAGCGTCAATCTAAATGGGGGGAAAAGATTTAAATACCTCTATTGATCCCCTAATTGTGGGGAATGGAGTACAAGATGAATGGAGATGGATGGCATGTACCCTAAATTCAAGGAGAAGTAATTGACCCACCATACGCAATGCACTAGATACAGATCAAAGGCCGACCGTTACTATTATGTCCTGGAACATCGCGGGAGCAAAAGCAATTATCACAGAAGGATTTACAGTAATGTCCAGTTGCAATTACTCGATAATAGTGCTGCAAGAAACATGGCTGGTAGACCCGATAGAACTAGGAGGCTATTCTCTACACCACATCGGAGCTGAAAAATCAAACAAATCAGGCAGGGCAAGCGGTGGTCTAGCCACATACATCTCTACGGCACTTCAGGTCACAACAGAACAGCTGGCCTTCCCATCGACTGACTTACAGGCAATAAAAATCAATTTTTGTTTCAATCGTCACGCTCCACTAATTATCTTTAATGTCTACGCCCATCCGCGGAAACATCGTAAAGTACTTCTCTTCGAGAAGTTACTGCAAAAGGTAGAAGAGATACGGTGCGCTAATCCAACATGGGACATCTTAGTAACAGGCGATTTTAACAGCAACCTGATATATACTCCAGAACCGGATGAGCAATTGGCAGCAGAAAACACAATTTGGTCAGTGCTACCACAGTTACCATCAATACAGACGAAACTGAATATAAGGGGCAAGCAATTGGTAGAGGCCTTAGAACATCTGAGTATGAGGGTGCTAAACGGCAGGGTGGAAGGTGATGTCCTGCCCAGCTTTTCTCATCATAGTGCAAAATCTGCAACTACAATTGACCATACTGCTGTCTCTCTTCCCCTTCTGGCACATGTTAAAAAATTCAAAATCATACCTACTCTCCACAGTGACCATTCGCTTCAGCATATAGAATTGGCGTGGAACGTTCCGTGTTTTCTTCCAGCTATAAATGAATTAGGAACAGTAACCTATGTCAATCTAAACCGCATGTTTTGAAAGGAGTCCTCTCTACCACAGCTGTACAAAAATATAAAAACCCTGCTTCAATCAAAAGCACGCCAAGATCTCTCAGCTGGGGAGCTGTGGGCCAGCTTTCTACAGTTAGTACCATCACTTGGCTCGGCCAGGCGTCAAGCTCCAAATCATAACCGGAGGCCACAAACTATGCCACCAAATATCTTAGAAGAAAGGATCTGAGACGCAAAATCAGATCCACAAAAGACAGACCTCCTACAGAATCTTTATGTGCCCAAATAAAAACCCTACGGAAAAATTATAAGAAACAGGTATGGCAAATACGAACCCAAAAGGAGGATGATTTCTGGACCAAATTACTTTTCAACTTAAGAAAGACTAATACTAGAGAATTCTGGATGTGAGTGAATGAAATAGACCGAAAGGCAAGAATAATACACTTTACTTCAATTTCAGAAGATAAATGGGTGGATTACCTGTTAGACATCTTTTTCAAGCCAACCCCTCCTGTAGAAAATCAGCAACTGAAGGCTTCACTAAAACCTACAGACGTTCGTCAGAGTGATATGAGATTCAGTGCCAATAAAGTAGCCCAGTTGATCAGAAGGAGCCGTAGGGACAGGGCTCCCGGCCCTAACGGTCTCCCCCAAGTCATATTTAAGGCGGATCTCGATTATTGGTCAACCACTCTGTCAATATTATATGCTTAAGTCGAACGTAACAGTACCATTCCTGATATTTGGAAAGGATCCATCATTAATCCTATATACAAAGGAGGCAGTAGGGCAAACCCAGCTAGCTATAGGCTGATAGCTCTAATTGACAGTGAGGCCAAATACTTTGCCTCTTTAATCCTAGCAGACCTGCTCACCTGGTCTAATCTAAACAACCTGGTCCCTATTAATCAAACTGGTTTCCGGAAGGGCTACGGCACAGTGATTAACATTCTTGCGCTAGGAGATGTAGCCAACCGAGCAAAGTGAGGAAAGAAAAACTTACACATATGTTTTGTGGATTTCAAAAGTGCTTTTGATTGTGTGGACAGACCAATCCTCTGGAACAAACTAAGGTGTTGGGGTTTGCAAGAACGAATTCTTAGGTGCATAGAATTGCTGTATGACAAAACTTGGGTACGAATCAAGGTAGCAGACGGCTCAAAAGTTTCCAGGAGAATACCAACGAATATAGGATTAAAGCAAGGCTGCGTGTTGGCCCGCACCTCTTTAACCTCTTCATGGCAGATCTCTCTGCAAAACTAGATGCAACCAACTCGCATTCTTCAAGGATGGGAAGTCTGGCTATAACACATCTATTGTATGCTGATGACATTGTTCTGTTAAGCCACACAAAAATAGGGTTGCAACGGCTGGTTAGTGCCTTGGGCTAGAGGTTAACACTACAAAGACAAAAACAATGTCAATAGGCTGCTCTTGGAATCCTGCAAATAAAATAAAATTGAACGGTATCACTCTTGATACGATCTGCAGCTACAAATATCTTGGATTTACTGTAGACAATAAGATCAATTTTGTGCCGCAAAACCAGTATATTCTACAGAAGTGCAAAGCCTTGGCGTTCACTTTCTGCACTCTTGCTAAAAGATTAAATGGCCCATCATATAAACCACTAATGTCGTTTATGTCGGCTAAATTCCTTCCAGCAATTACATACGGAAGCGCAGCCCAATACGGGAAAGATGCTAGCCTTCTGGAAAGGCAACAAATAAAAATCTATAAGTAAGTCTTTAATCTTCCTCGTTCTGCTTCCCCTGCACGGATAAGGCTGGAATTTGGTCTAATACAACAGCAGCTCGACAGGAAGGCCCACACAATAAAGATCTGGTACAAAATAAGTAAAAACACTGTTAGCCCGCTAGTAGTGGCACTATGGAATTCAGTAAACGGCAATCCTAACTCAGTATACAACAGGTACCTGAACAACTCCTTGCAAGAGACGAAAACAAAGTACCTATGGGATTCCAACATCTCGTATTCCCTTTTGTGTCGAGCGATAAAAAAGGAAATAAGTATCCAATCTTTTCTAGATGATAAAGCTAAACTTGCGCAACGCTCACACTCCTGGCTGGTAATGCAAACTTATACCACCATGGCCCCATCACAATACTTGGCCGCAACCTTCGCACTTCACATCAAGCATCGCTTTTTGACTCTGCGTTTGGGAACATCTCCTGCTAGAACGGATCAACCATCGTGGAAGAATAGAGGAGAGGGGGGCGTGGTCTGGCCGTCGAAGAAAATGGCCACCTGAGAAAAGATCTCCACGCGCCGGGCTGGCCAAGCTGGCAAACAGAGGGTCTCCCCCTGCGTTCCCGACCCCCGGCGTGGCCTCCCGGCTGGTGGAGAAAGGGGGCCTCCGGGGTGGCGAAGTAACGGGACCCGAGCGACGGCAGCCGCGTCCGGAGACGCAGGAGTGAATGCAGCCTCCAGACTTCCGCGGAGCCGCAGACTAAAGTGCGGCGCCGCACGGGCCCGGGAGCGCATCACGAGGGAGGTGCCCGGATCGGCCCTCTACCGCCTCGGCTCCCCAGGTGCTGGGGCGCCGCACTGCCCCCTCGTGCGGGGAGAGGGGACCCCGAAGACGATGGACCGCCACAGAACCTGGGCCTGAAGACGACCACAACAGAACAGAAAAGTACAGGCAAAGAAGCACTATCCCACGAGGACAAAATAGTGCCTGATGGGACCGCACGGTGAGACGGTGAGATCCCCCATGCAGCATTATCCACTGAAAAGACCCCCCAGCAGCAAACAAAGGACGCACTCCTCCCCCCACCCCTTGTTTATGATCTAGCGTGCGAAGAATAAGACTCCCCACCACACCCAGAAGGAGAGCGGGGAGAAGGGGGAAGGAAGAAAAGGGGGAGACAGCGAAAAGATACCAAAGAGCAACAGAGGGAGAAAGAGAGGAACAAAGATTTCATACATAAGGAACGACAAAGAAGCAAAGAGGGGAGAGGAAAGCCGGAATATGAAGAAGGGAGGAGAGCAGAACAAAACAAGAGGGGAATAGGACCTCGACCCTCCACCCAATTGCCCTCCCAAAAACAGGGACCATTGTACTGGGTATCACAACAAGAGACTCATCTAAAATAAAACATAGACAAGATGCCCCCTCCTGTTGCACGCTGCAACACACCCAAATTCGTTGATCCCTCTTCAGCCCTATATCAATGAACCTCTATCAGAAACTGAGCGGATTCTAGACTGTCCTCTATAGATCATGCTCTAAAGCTTCGCAGGTCACAGCAGGACACCAAACCGAGTATGTACCTTATCCACAGATCCTATACCCCAAAGTCTGACCCATCCTCGGAAGTCGAAGTCGAAGAAACTGTCCGTAGGTCTGAACAGACTCATACAAGTTCTCGAGTGCTAGCTCTTAACATAATATCTTCTATCTGACTCCCACTCCTTGAGAACAATGCCCAACGACAAGACCGCAAGTAAACATTCTCACCAACTGCTATTCTCGGAAGCCATTGCTCAACCCAAAGCTATGACGGCACAAAGGGCGCCACAGGGACATACATCTCCCCCAGTAGATCAACCCACACTAGACGCCACAGATCGTATACTGCAAGAGATTGCCTCAGTTGGACGCCGCTTGGAGGTAATGGACCTAAAAATAAAAGACCTAACTTTGGCCTCCTCCTCAATCCACGCTGATATAGCAGGCTTCAGAGAAACAGTAACCAACCTAGATCAGCGCCTGTCGGCAGTAGAAGACCATATAGCGGCAACCCCTGATCAGGAAGAGGACCTAAAGTCGCTCAGAGCTAAACTCACTGACCTGGAGGACCGAAGTCGTAGAGACAATGTATGCTTTTTCGGTATACTGGAACAAAAAGAAGGATCCGATATCAAAACCTTCCTTAGCTCACTGCTGACCAACCACTTCGGCATAGAGTTTTCACCACCTCCAGAATTTCAGAGGTTGCACAGAATTGGTCCCCCACACAAAGCGTCTACAAATAAACCGCACCCTATCATCGCATGTTTCCTGCACCATGAACAAGCCCGCCAGGTCATCTCCACAGCTAAAACACGACAACTGATATCACTGGATGGACACAAAATCAGAGTGGCAGCAGACTTCTCGAGGTTAATGAATGACAGAAGAAGGGCATTTCTAGCTCTACGCCCGCAACTAAGATCTCTAGACATCAAGTATGGTCTTTTTGAACCGGCACGTATGTGGATCACGCACCACGGCACATCCAGAGACTTCACTCACCCCGAGGACCTCAGCGCCTATCGGCACAGTGTGACCTCGCAATCTATGGACACCGCCCCCGGCCATCTGGAATCTCCAGCGCCACATACAGAAACTGCTATTAGCCTGCCAACTCCATGGCCCCAGACTCAACCTCCCCCCTCGCAAAAAAGAGGCCGAGGGTCTGATTGGCCCCCAAAGACACAGGAAGCCCCGGGAGCACATCCTGCAAGCAGTGATTGATCACACTCAAGATGCGGGCAGAGACAAATCCCGCTCCCCTTGAAACCATCATCAGAAGATCAACATGCTGAACACTAAGATCACAGTAGGACAGATGACCCGGAGATCCGGACCTGCTCCTAGACCATCTACCCTCTACCTTGGCCCAGCTAATGACATGCTCATCCACCTTATCTACTGTTCGAACAGCAGGGGGGTGGGGGCCTACTAAAAACACTTTTATCAAATGCTGACTGCCGCAGTGTAACACATAGGGCAAGCCGTATCAATTAACTGCTGACCTCGCTGCGGCGGGAGGGTCGACCCGGGTTCCGATGTGGGGTTGGTGGGGGGAGTGGTGGGGGGGACGGGGAGGGGATTTCACATAGGAATCAGGACAAGGAACAGATAGGATTAGACTTGTTGGACACCACACAGCGTCACCCCCAATCTCATTAATGGGGGAGCGCTTAACACAGTCATACTCAAGTCACCCGTACGCCCATCCCTCATAGGGCAGACATACCCAAACGTGAAGCTACACACCGCACCCCCAGCGCCGTGTCGTCTCGAACACTATACATTTACTGGATAGACGGCTCATAGGGGAGGTCAAACTGACGACCCGCTGGCGTGGCCTCCCCCCCTCCCGCCCCTTCGCCCCCGCCACCCCAGGAGGGGGTGGGCGGACCACTCAATACCCTAGCCCCAAACAGCAGCAGTGTAATAATACTGATAGCATCTTTTAGGAAAGCCCCAACGCCCCTACCCACTAGGAAAACCTACAGATGATATTAACAGACGATAACACGCCCCTACTCTTACTGAAGACAAGCCACAGAAGGTACACCTGCGGAACAGCGCAGCTAATTCTTAGGCATATAACAACCGTACTGAAGGGAGTAATGAGACTAACACAACTCAGGGTTGCGATGGCTCCAAGACTGCCACAAGGGACATGTTCCCGGGTGATCAGTCAAAACGCACCGCCGTAGACCATCATAAGATACCACGGATTTTTACATTCTACGATGTCTTAACAGATGACAAGCATAGAGTACGTGTTGTGGGGGGTCCCGTGGCGAGTCGCGCCGGGCCCGTCCCTCTTCCCCTCCCCCTCCCTCCTCGTCTTTAGACCCTAACATTTGCTCCAGACCCACACCCAACCCCCCGGCATCTCATGTATCCATTTATGCGCCCATGCGATTGGGGGCCCCCCTCCCCCCTGGGAGGTCTCATGATATCAGGAACAAAGCATATATTCCCTCATTATGACCCATTCATATAATACCCTACCGGCGCACGGGCCTTACAGGTTAGACCCGCAGATTAGAAGGATTTAGGCAGTAGTGAGTGTTTTCCTGCTCTGACCAATTTCCACTCTCTATTCTTTTTTTATTTATTATTTTATTATTATTATCACTTACTTCTTCATCTTAGTGAGGTTCCTAGACCCACTTCTCTCTCCACTTCTATACTCACCCACACCCACGTAGGAATCGCTGTCCGTTTCTCTCTACACACCCCACGCTACCTCTCTCCATCCTCCCCTCCCCTTTTTTCCTTCTCTTCTATATTCTTCGTATTGTGACCAAGGGGATCTCTCTCAACCTCCCAAGGCCTAACTGAACAAGAAACCTATATTCCTCGCCTCTCAGGCCTGTCATTACTTACTTCCTGGGTCTCTCACACGGACCATAACATATTCAATACACCGTAAACCATTACACATCCGGCACCCTCGGGAACGACAACTCCGCTCACGGCCCTGTCCTGGAATGTACAAGGCATGGCCCACTATATTAAGCGACAGAAGATACTGTCCTATCTCCGCTCCAAACATGCTGACATTGCTCTACCTCAGGAAACACACCTCTCCTCGATGGAATCAGAGAAACTACGTAGAGATTGGGTGGGAAAAGTAATATACAGCGGAACACCACCTATGTTGGCAGGTACACAGGGAACGGGAAGGAAATGTGGAGTGGCAATACTCCTGCGTCGCTCCCTGCAATTCCGACTAGTTAAAACATGGCATGACCCAGAGGGACGCTACGTACTAGCCAAGCTAGTGGTAGGATCCTCCACAATATGCATAGGCTCCATATACGCCCCCACCGACGCTAAGCGCTCTTTTTTTCTCTCCCTTAATCGTCTTCTAACACAGATAGGTGCCTCGCAATATATTCTTGGGGGGGATTGGAACATAGTCCAAGATGCTATTCTAGACCGATCAAATGGTCTTGACACGGGTAACAATGCAGATAGAGCCGTACTAAAAGACATCCTCTCAGACCATGGCCTAATAGATTGTTGGCGTCTCTCCCACCCTTCCAATAGGGAATATACCTTTGTCTCTTTGGTCCACGGGACCCAATCACGGCTAGACTATTTCTTACTTAATCATAGAATGCTACAAGCGGTTAAGTCAAAAGAAATACTGGTAGCCGCACTATCAGACCACTCTCCGGTATTAATAACCCTGGAACTCAGAATGATTACATCCGGCCGTAAACCCTGGCGTCTCCCTAACACTAGGTACCGATCCCCGACTGGAAAGGAACAACTCAAGACACATATGGCCACATACATGAAGGACAATAGAGGCTCAGTAACCTCACCACAACTTCTCTGGGCTGCGGCGAAAGCAACTATTAGAGGGCAACTATTGAGAGATGCAGCTATCTCCAATGCCCATAGACGGGCCCGACAACGCACGTTAGAAGATACAATAATGCAGGCCATGAGGAAATAGACACAGCAACCCACCTCCCCCAACCGCCGCACCCTAGAACAGGCCAAAATGGAGCTTAATTCCCTTTATACCTCACAGGCAGAATATGCCCGAGAAAGGCTGAAGGGACGACACTATGAGCACGGAGAGAAGGCGGGCCGCTTATTGGCTGCCCAACTACGCCAACGGGAAACAGCACTTGCTATACCGCACTGCGCACCCAGGATAACTTACTCATCACACACCCCCAGGCGATTGCAGAAGAATTCGGCCGGTACTACCAAACTCTGTATTCCTCAGAAACATCGGAGGACATTGCCCGCGTAGACGCATTCCTGCAGAGGACGCAAATCCCCCATCTTACAGATGAAGGCAGGGCTCTTTTAGAAGGAGACATTAGTAAGGAAGAGATACAACAAGCAATAGCTAATCTATCATATCACAAAGCACCGGGAGAAGATGGGTTCACATCTGAATTCTATAAATGGACGGGAACCGACACGGTAGATGTCTTATACGAGGCGTTCCAAGGGGCCGAAAAGGAAAGGCTCCATACATCCTATGTCTAATAAAGCCACTATCACAGTTTTGCCGAAACCCGGAAAAGACCCACTTCTCAGCGGAAGCTATCGTCCTATCTCCTTATTGAACGGAGATATTAAAATATTAGCGGGAATACTGGCCACTCGCCTCAAAAAAGTTATTCCCTCGCTAATCCATCACTCCCAAGTAGGCTTTGTGCCGGGCTTCTCCTCCAGGAATCACCTACGCACACTCTTCCATGCCATTTGGACTGCCCGCGACCCACGAGAGGAAGCCTTAGCCCTCTCGTTGGATGCCGAGAAAGCATTCGACCGAATAGAATGGTGGTACTTCTTCGAAATCTGGAAACGGTTCGGGTTAGGAGAAGGTTTCATTAACAAGGTGCGCCTCCTATTTGATTCCCCGACAGCACAGGTAAACTGTGGGGGGTTCCTATCGGACACTTTTGCGATTCGGAGAGGGACACGTCAAGGATGCCCACTATCCCCCCTCCTATTTCTACTCGCAGTGGAGCCTCTGGCGGCAGCTATCCGTAGTTCCAACCTCATATCAGGAATCCCACTGCCAGGCGGAAACTCTGACATATATTTATACGCGGACGACATTTTACTTACCCTTACTGACTTACCCAACTCCATCACTGCCCTGAGGGAGATTCTAACGGAATTCGAATGAATATCAGGATATCGAATCAACTGGGACAAGTGCGAAGCCCTACCACTCTCCCCAGTCACAGTGAGTGCCTCCATACAAGGTTTACCGATCAAATGGAAACACTCCTGACTAAGATATCTAGGAATTGACGTAAATACAGGGCTGGTCAATGTAGTAACAGACAATATAGATCCACTGATCAGTGCCATTAAACGGGACTTTGAGAAATGGGGTCAGCTGAGCCTCTCCATGTGGGGCAGGGTACAAGCGGTGCGTATGGTGACACTGCCGAGGTTCTTATAATGTCCTAGGTATGCTCCCCTTACAGATCCCCTTACCTGTATTAAGAGAGATAGACCGCTGTATCCGCTCCTTTGCTTGGGGATCCATGAGCCCACGACTACCCAGAACCACCTTGATAGCCCGACGGGAATGCGGTGGACTAAGCCTTCCCTCGATCGAACACTATTTTTAGGCGCTACATCTTTCACAAATGGCCCTCCTACTCCCGACTGTAATAAATCCGCCGTTATGGGTGGACGTAGAACGAGCTCTTACAGGGGCCCCCTACGGCCTTCAGCTATTATACGATACGAGCCAAAAATGCCCCCGAACCACCAATCCTATGATAGGAGCCATGAAGAAAACCTGGCAGCGGGTACACCGGCTCCTTAAAATAGACCCCCACCTACATGACAGAGCCCCGTTATGGGGCAACAAAGGGTTTCAAATTGGAGGGAAAACTATTATCTGGAAGGACTGGGGTCAACGAGGCGTCATGCGAGTGGACCAACTTATATCAGGGGAAACCTGGAAAACATTCAGGGACCTACAGGTGGAATTCAACCTCCCGGAATGCCACTCATGGCGCTACCTCCAACTCAGACATTGTCTTAAATAGAGACTAGGTGTCCTTCCCCGACAGCTCCCTCGCTCTCCTGCATTACATTACCTAGAGACATGGGGGCAGATGAAAGGCGCGATATCGGGACTTCAGGCATTGCTGAATCGTCACCTCTTCTCACTCCCACTCCTGACTTCCCTCAAAAATAAACGGCAGACGCACCTACAAACTGAATATGACTTAGAGGACTGGGCAGACTTGATCGAAGCTAGAGACCGTGGAGCAAGCAAGGCTCGTCTGAAATTCTGCCTTTTTAAGACACTACATGATTGGTATTGGACCCCACAGAAATTACATACGGCAAGACTTCTCCCCCATACAAACTGCTGGAGGTGCCCACACACGCACTGTGACTTACTCCATATTCTACACGATTGCTCAGCCATACAACCTTTTTGGAGATCAGTGGGAAACACCCTCCGAGAAACTCTACCCCTCCCACCACTCCTCACCCCATCTCTCCTATTGCTACACGACATGGGAGAACTCCATAAGATTACACAAACTCAAAGTAGACTCCTACACACCGCGCTAGCAACGGCCAAATTATGCATCCTTAGACACTGGCGTGCACCGACCGTCCCCTCCCATGATGAATGGTTGACAGCAATGTACCAAGCAGACACACATGAACGACTTATCTACAGTTTACAGGACAGAACGGAGGTGTTTCTCCAGACCTGGTCACCCTTCATCTCCGGACACTAGGACCGGATCTCCCCTAAAGAACTCCACAAAATACTGCGTAGTGAGAATACACCATTCCCGATGCCATGCCCATGCAGGTACATCCGCCCATGCTTAACACACCATCCCTCCCCTCCTGGACTCAGATGACCCCCCCCCCTGTAGAAAGGTAGAAAGTCACCGCATAACCTACGGTAAAGCCACTGCTCACTATCCACTATTCATTGACCTTTTTGGCATAACCTATACCGCCATTCATATCCCAATCCTTAGAAATATATTATTGATGTTCATGTCACCGTGCCATTCTCCGGACCACCCCCCACCCCTGCCCCATAACATTTTGTAACATTTTGTAACCTGGCCCTATTCTCTTCATATGGACGCAGCCACTATAATGATTTGCCTTTTGAATTCACACGACCCCTTCCCCTCGGTCACTAGCGCTATCACTATCACTACTAATATCACTACTAATATTAACATCATTATTACTGCAGTGATTATTATTGTTACTATCACTGTCACTTTCTTATTCTTCCTTTGCCTATTGGATACCATAGACACTAATTCAATTCATATATATGTTCTCTCTCCCCCTATTCCTTCCATACCTTCTCTCTCTATTCTACATTTTCTATATTCTCTGATCCCTACCCAGACGCCTTCCCCCCTCACCCGCCACCCCCCCTTCCTTCTCCCATTTCCACAACCCACACTAATCACAGTTTTTCCTTATATTCCTCAGTACACCTCTAATGGTCCCCCATTACCCTTGACCGTATCCCATCCTTATCACAAAGCATTATGACTTATGCTCCTTAAATGACTAGCAGCATATCTCTGGGAGACTCAAGGAGATGGCAAATGGGACACCTGATAAGTATTGAACTCGACTGTTATTACAGTAGAATTGTATAACGAGGACATCATAGAGCGAATGGATCCTTGTTTTTTTTGTTTTCTTCCTCTTCTTTTATAAGTTGGTTATAATGGATCGTTTAACGTACCTCTGATTGTATCTGCATCGTTATAAGAAAATGCCACAACTATGGCAAATGGCATAGCAGTAGACAAGAGAGATATAAAATAATAATCGTACATGCATAGTGCTTAAAGGAAACAGACATGTATATTGATAATGACTCTCAGAATATAAAATTGTACTTGTTGCCTTCACTAAGAGAAAATATGATTAGAAACAGAAATGGCTTAGATTAATAGACTGTTTACTATATACTGTGTAATACGATGCAATTAACAATAAAAAAATACAACACAAAAAAAAAAGAATAGAGGTGAGACTTCCTGCAGGATGTAAAGGCCCGAAAGAAGATATGGTTCAACTGATTTGTATTTGTCCAGCCTTAAAGGAAGCCCGCAGACAATTATTAAAACCGCTTTTTATGAGAAATGGCACTTGTTCCTGTCGGTCAGCGGTGATGTCAATGTTTGATCCTAATGATGCACAATCAATATGCAAATTTATAAAATTCTTGACTGCACACACAAAAGACGTAAACCTGCTATCCGGGATGTATGCTTAATCACGCACTTTTTGCACCTTAGAGTTAAGAAACTGATTTTAGATCCTCGCATGGTTTCATGGCCAAGGAATTTATGGAATTTTATAGAATTTTAGAGATGTATTATGAGATGATTGTTATGGTTTTTATTAACTAAACAATAAAGATTATTATTATTATTATTATCTCTAGGTTTTGTGATATATATATATATATATATCTGGCAATTGCATGGTGTTAATATAAAAGGGACAGAGAGAAAGGACTTGTAGACCTGGAAGAAGACTGTTAAGTCAAAACGTGTTGTTCTTTTGCACTGAATAAACTGAAGAATCAAGAATTAACTCCTAACAGAGTATGTTGCCATATATTTTTGTTTCACACACACACACACATATATATATATATATATATATATATATATATATATATATATATATATATATATATTCACTTAAACAAATCAAAGGTTACAAGGACATTATAGTTAGGCTTACATTTTCAGTTAGAGTTACCTCAAGTAACTATAACTTGTGCCCTAAGGTAACTATAACTCGCACCCCCGTCATGCACAGTTTTTTAGTCAAAAATGTTACTACAAATATTACATTGATATTATCAATGATGTTATCAAAGATGTCATGAGTGCCTTAATTTGTGGGGTAATTAACAGTGCATGGCGAGGGTGTGAGTTATAGTTACCTTGGTGCAGGAGTTGAAGTTACTTGAGGTAACTCTAACTGTAACTGGTGAATTTCTATGGTTTAGTACGTTTAAAATGTGAGCCTAACTATAATGTCCCTGCAACATTTAGCTTTTGAAATGAATTTCTATAGCTTTTTTAACATATAGTAATTTTCATTACTATACGTTAATCCAACCACTGCCATACATGGCCAAAGCCCATGCAAAGTGGTGGTTGGCCTGAGGCCAACCCCCTATAAGCCCTCAACCTTGCACCATGCAGGGCCTTCGCCCATGCGCAGCGGAGGTTGCCTGCAAGACCTGGCATGCAACCGGACCCTGCGGCCAACCTCCTTAACCATCCAACCACATGCTGTGCACAGCCCTTTGGCCAGGCCTGGTGAGAGTTGGCTGCAGCCTGTCTGGGTGTGAGAATAAGTGTGAGATGCTCTATCTGGGGATGTGAGAATGTGTGTCTGGATGTGACTGTGCGTACATCAGTGTTTTAGTGGGTGCATCAGCATGTGTACCGGTCTGTGAGTGGCTGCATGAGGGTGTCAGTAGGTCTGTGAGTGGATGTGTGAGAGTCTGAGTGGGTCTGTGAGTGGGCACATAACTGTCTGAGTAGGTGTGTGAGTGGGTGTGTGAGTGTCTTAGTGGGTCTGGGAGCAGGTACATAAGTGAGTGGGTGCGTGAGTGGGAAAAAGAGATTGAGGGAGAGAGAGAGGCAGGGAAAGAGATAGAGAGTTTTTTATGCTTTGATGGATGATATTCTTAGAATGAGATATTTCTGTACAAATTGAAAAGACAAATGTATGTAAGATCACCTTTCAGTATGAGCCTTAAACATTTGAATTTAAAAAAAGGGAAACGACAAGGGGCACACATGGATTCGAACCCTCAATGCTCAGTCCGAAGGTCTCCGACCTTCACACTTGAGCTAGGTAATTTTTTTCTTTTTTTTAACCATTTATGGGCTACAAGTGAGGCTTCCCCCATGGTACCTCAGAATTTGTTTATTTATTTAGTTATTTGCCCTTACGGGCTGTCAGGGACTGCGGGGAAACAGCAGCTGCCTGGTTGCTGGAGCAATGTTTTTATCTCTGTCCCTTGCATGCATACTTGCGTACAGGGAACAGAGATGAAATGTCCACTTTCTGACAGCGGGAATTGCTTGACTCGTCCTGCTGTCAGAAAGCAGACTTTGTTTCTTGTGAGCTTGCTGCAGATGTCAAAGCTGCAGTCAAGCCACAGCAAACAGCTATGTCTCGGGGGTGGGAAACCCGGTAACTAGCAGGAGCTGCCCTGGGGGTGGTGGTCTCCAGGGCCATCAATGGCTCCATGAAGAGGGCTACGTATCCTCCCACCAGTGAGAATAGCCCTAGAGAGGTGGTGGTCCCCAGGGCCCGGGGGTCGGAAACAGACCCTCATCATTTTTTTATTATAGCCCCAGGGAGGTGGTGATCCCCTGGGCTGTGGGGGTCCATGCAGCCCCCGCACAGAATATCATGAATGCCCTGAGGAGGTGGTTATCCCAGGGGCAGTGGGGGGGCCAATGGGTCTCCCCCACTTCAGTAATAAATTTAGCCCTGGGGAGCGGGTTATCCCGGGAGGGGGGGCTTTGGAATCCCATCACCAGAGCTAAGGGTCAGGGTGTCCGTACCCCGGCCCCTTTTGTATTTTTTATTCTTTTTTTGTGAAACTCGGCTGAAGCTGAGTCCCAACATGGCTAACAACACTTCCTTGTTGAGGTGTTGTTACCCAATCAGATATCAGCACGGGATCGGGAGGGGCTCCGAATTCTTTGCATCGCTGTACATACAAATGTAAATTTAATTTCTCTAAAACTACTGAAAGGATTTACACTAAATAACAATAAGGACTCTTTCTGGACCAAGAGCTACCTTTCTGCTAAATCTGGTATAATTCCGTCCAATGGTTTCGGTGCTATCACTGCGCAAAATCAATATGGAAAAAAGAATGGGGGAAACACGTTTTAGGACCCCCCCTTGATGGATCACTCCAAAACTTTCCAGACAGCAACTGAAGTGAGCGTGACGTTTTTTGGAAAATTTTGGGCAGATTCGTCAAGCCGCACCAAAGATATTAGCAAATCAAAAAAAGCTTTTTCTACAGAAACTAGGTCTTAGCTGTATCACCTAGTGGTGACCACCACTATATATATATATATATATATATATATATATATATATATACCCAGTTTTTTCCTTCAGTTTCTAATCTTGAAAGAGAACGCCGGCACTCTGTACTGCTGCACAATAATTGATTTATTGCGATCACATCAATCCAAAGGTTCTGGGCTAACGCGTTTCAACCAGAACGGTCTTTGTCAAAGCCCACCTTATTCCAACTAAACATATACAAACTGCACCGTCTCTCACCCCTCATTATATCCTGTTTCCCATTAGACATAGAAAAAATCCTATAATTCAAATTGACAATCCTCAACACCTAAAATTCTAAATAATCCTCTATAATTTTTAAAGTATTTTCTCCATCATTAATTCATTATCTCAATCTCATGACTATAATTAATTTCCAAATAACATCACTTTTACATCATTTCATATTTTCAAGACTTTTTACTCACTATGGTATCTATTTTCCCATTATCATCAAAAATTATATATTGCAAATTAAAGAAACATTTAAATTAATTTCCTAAACGAGGGTATTGGTGCCAAGTTACATAAACAGCGCCTGGTTCTGCTATATTACCCATTAACCCACATGTACATACTGTACAGTTCTTCATCCTGGTTCAGCCCCCACGGGGCTCTACTATTGAGTCTGATGATATATTCCGATTCCATTTTCCTCAACATCCGTTCCCTGTCTCCTCCTCGCGGGGATAACACCACCCTGTCAATCCCCAAAAATATCATACCATCAACTTTCCCCTCATGAAATTGTCTACAATGTCTCTGTAAAAAAGAGGTAAATAGGAGTTGGGAGGTCATTTCTTTGAACAATTACATAGAGGGGGGCAGGATCCCTCGTGGTTTACGTATCCTAATAACTCCGACATATGCAAACCCTCACCCGAAACTGTTAGAAGAGTGGTCGTTATTAATGGCATCAACTGGCAAGGGCATGTTGGAATTGTTGTCCAAATATGCAGCAATGGAATTAAAGGAAACCAGTGAGGAGATTATGAAATTGAGAGCAAGCCTGGAAAATAGCCCAGAGAAGGAGGAAGTGAATGGCTTTATGAAAGAAATGGAAGTTAGATTGGATAAATATGAGGATGAAATTAAATTAAGGAAAAAGCGAAAATTTCTGAGGGACAAGATGGATTATACCATGGGAAGGGTTCTCACTTTTGGAAGAAGATTTGACTTGGCAAGGCAGGATTTTCGGCGTACTGAGTCGTTACAACAGCGGGAGCTGGTCTCGGGGGGATCCAGCTCGGAGAGTATCTCAGATGTGGATGAACAGTCAGGTCTAAGTGGGAATTTAGGTGCACCGTTAACAACAGCGGAAGAATATCGTTTTTTACAATTGAACCAACGACCCCGGAGAAAACCTCCAGGAGAAAGAGGAAACGGAAAAGGAGGCGGAGAGGGAGGTCGTCTGGAAGGAGATTTTGGACAACAGGGTCGATTTCTGCGACAGACCCGAAAGAAGAAGTAGTAAGTGAGAACAAGCTCACAGTGGTGAACATTTCTTCCCATATTTTGACTGAGGATGAGCGTTCTGTATTGGAATTGGGTCTTTCATTTTGTCCTATGGGGGAATTTGATTATGTTAAAGCACGAGTGGATATTTTTCAATTTGTAAGGAAGTTGAAATTGTTAAAAATATTTACGCAACAAAAAGAAAAGGTGAGAGAGCAGGTGCCGCAGAAGGAGAATGGGGGGGATTTTGTGATATCAGAGGAACTGTGTATAGGAGACCTTGAGGGTTTAGCCGCTTTGAGGGAGTTGGAAGTAGGAGAAAAAATGTGGGAGACTGAGAAAGATTTGTTGGATGAAATAGGATTGGATTGTGATAGTTCAAGTGGAAGTGGTTTTAAACCTAAGTCAAAATGTAATCCGATTACTCCACATGATAATATTGATGCCTTCCATGAGGCAGTAGGATTTGATTTATTACAACTATGGAAGAATAGTGCAAAATGTTGGGCGAACAATTTGACAATGGGGCAAAAACGAGCGCTTGAAACTTTGAGGAAGGCAACATCTTTTGTCATTAAGCCTGCTGACAAAGGGGGAAATGTGGTATTGTGGGATGTGAACAAATACAAGCAGGAGGCGAAGAAGCAGTTGGAATTGTCAAGATGTTATGAGGCATCAACGGGGTTGGTATATAAGGCCTCAATTAAGATGTATTATTCTATGCTTCTAGATTGGCATGATCGAGGCTTATTGAGCAGAGAGGAATATGAATTCTTAGTGATAAAAAAACCAATAGCACCCTGTTTTTATATGTTGCCTAAAATTCATAAAGATAGGGATAACCTGCCAGGAAGACCGATAGTGTCAGCAAGAGGCAGTCTTTTGGAAAATACGTCTATTTATCTAGATCATTTTTTATGTCCATATGTTTTTAGTCTGACCTCGTATTGCAGGGATAGTATGGATTTTATCACTAAGATAAAGGACATCCCCTGGAAGCAGAGTTATATTATGGTTACCATAGATGTGGTATCCCTTTATACCAGCATTAATCATGATTTAGGGATTAAGGCATGTGATCATTTTTTTAGAGATAAGCCCCTAAAGATGTATGAACACACAAAAATGTTATTAGAAATGTTGAAATTTTGTTTGGAAAATAACTTTTTTCTATATGAAGATAAGTGGTTCAGGCAGATTACAGGGACTGCGATGGGAAGCTGTTTCGCTCCAAGTTTTGCATGTCTTTTTATGGGTTGGTGGGAGACCCGATATGTAATGACAGAAGAAAATGATAGATGGATAAAGCATGTGATTTTTTGGACAAGATTCATTGATGATATTTTCATGATTTGGGATGGCCCGGAGGATGTCCTACTGGAATTTATGGAGGGCTTACAGAGGAATGCCTTTAATTTGAAATTCACATATACAATGGATAGGCATATGATGGAGTTTTTGGATGTTCTAGTTGAAATAGAGGGTGACAAGGTTCAGACAAGGTTATATAGAAAAAGTACTGCAGGAAATAGTATTTTACATGCTAGGAGTGCCCACCCTGCTAAACTCAAATGGAGTATACCCTATGGGGAGCTCTTAAGAGCAAGAAGGAATTGTAGCACAAAGACTAGATTTGAGAAAGAACAGAGTAACATGATTGCAAGGTTCAGATCCAGGAGTTATCCTGGTAGCGTTATTAGGGATGCTTGCAGCAAGGTAGCAAATATTAATCGGGAGAGTATCCTATTTCCAAAAAAACGAGAAAGTGCTGAGAAGGTGATAAGATGTATTACAACCTACAATGCCGGTTCCAAAGCAATGGTAAATATTTTAAAGCAGTATTGGCATTTGATTAGAACGGACAGGGTGATAGGTCCGTTAGTGGGTCCCTGTCCGAGGATAACATATAGGAAGAGTCAATCTCTACGGGATATATTAGTACACAGCTATGAGAATAAAAGTAAGAGTGAAAGTATGGGATTTTTGAAAGATAAAGGTTTTTACAAATGTATGAGGTGTAAGGCATGCAAACATAGTAAAAATTGTAAGACATATATGCTGCCCACAGGGGAGGAGAAGGAAATTAATAGATTTATAAATTGTAATTCGGATTATACGGTGTATGTTATCAAATGTCCATGTAACCTCTGTTATGTAGGCAGCACAATTTTTCCTGTGAAGAAACGGATATTGGAACATTGGCGGGCAATTAAAAACAATGATTCCAATTATCCCATAGCTCGACATTGTAGACAATTTCATGAGGGGAAAGTTGATGGTATGATATTTTTTGGGATTGACAGGGTGGTGTTATCCCCGCGAGGAGGAGACAGGGAACGGATGTTGAGGAAAATGGAATCGGAATATATCATCAGACTCAATAGTAGAGCCCCGTGGGGGCTGAACCAGGATGAAGAACTGTATGTACATGTGGGTTAATGGGTAATATAGCAGAACCAGGCGCTGTTTATGTAAGTTGGCACCAATACCCTCGTTTAGGAAATTAATTTAAATGTTTCTTTAATTTGCAATATATAATTTTTGATGATAATGGGAAAATAGATACCATAGTGAGTAAAAAGTCTTGAAAATATGAAATGATATAAAAGTGATGTTATTTGGAAATTAATTATAGTCATGAGATTGAGATAATGAATTAATGATGGAGAAAATACTTTAAAAATTATAGAGGATTATTTAGAATTTTAGGTGTTGAGGATTGTCAATTTGAATTATAGGATTTTTTCTATGTCTAATGGGAAACAGGATATAATGAGGGGTGAGAGACGGTGCAGTTTGTATATGTTTAGTTGGAATAAGGTGGGCTTTGACAAAGACCGTTCTGGTTGAAACGCGTTAGCCCAGAACCTTTGGATTGATGTGATCGCAATAAATCAATTATTGTGCAGCAGTACAGAGTGCCGGCGTTCTCTTTCAAGATTAGAAACTGAAGGAAAAAACTGGGTATAATTACGGAGCCTGCATCCGGAGCCTGGCACCGGCCCCCTTGGTGGTTGTAGTCAGCTGTTGCAGGATTTTATTTTATATATATATATATATATATATATATATATATATATATATATATATATATATATATAGCGAGAGAGTGATAGATAGATAGATTGATAGATAGATAGATAGATAGATAGATAGATAGATAGATAGATAGATAGATAGATAGATAGATAGATAGATAGATAGATAGATAGATAGATTCACTGAAAAAAACAAAGGTTACAGGGATCGAATGGACAGGAAGTAGAATTTAAAAAAAACATAGAAATTACATAAAACATCAAAGGTTACAGGAACGTTATAGGTCAGTTTACATTTTACTCGTCCCTATCACATCAAGTATGTAAGCTCATGAACAAGACGTTTGTCCAGGGTGGGTCAGCATACCAATGTCCCAAGTTGGGGTGTCACAGGATCACTATCTTAACAGAACACAGGGTAAGCTTTTCCACAAGCACAGTGGGCCTTTTGGTGATGTCAGTAGCACCTGACGGGGCATGAATCGTCCTTTATTGTTAATGTCTTGACAGGAGCATGATGTTGTGAGTGCGTTTGTGTGACTTTGTGATTATGGGCATTACACTGTGTGTCTCTTACCCAATTAGTACTAACATTGTATATATCAGCATCTTGTTGGTACCTTACTAATATTCTTCCCTTGCCCAACTCCACGCCACTATCTCCATATGCTACAATACATAACCATGTCTGTAGTGTTTCCATGACATATGTTCTCTGGAGATACAATGGAAGTACAAAAAATTCTCTACTATGTTAAATACCATGCACAATGTATAAAAGCATCCTCTTATTATCTCCATAAGGGCCTATGGCTCAATCGGTGTCTATCTGTATGTCGGTGATGTGAGTAAATGAATATCTGACTTCAGCATTATTTTATCAAATTTTCAGCCTCAAGTGACTAATCTATAAAAGTCGATACCAATGGATGGTCTTTTTTCTTGACATCACTGAGTTTAGCACCTCTCTTGAACCTCGTTATTTGAACCTACTCTTTTGCCTTCTGTATGTGGCTATGCCATGAACACCGGCGTGTGTGCCTATATATTGTGTAGTTTAACTCTTGCCAAACATCACGCATATTGTATGAAACCTTCCCCCTTAACTATAAAAGGGCTATGACTCAGTAGTGCCTCCTTTCCTTTCCGTGACATGGGTAAATGATTATCTGACTTGAGCATCCATCTACATAAATTTGAGCCCTATGTGATTAACCTTTAAACCTTTAAAATCACTATAGATGGATGGTTTGTGGTCATAGTCCTAGTGAGTGTATCAACTCACCTGATAGACGGCATTTGAATTCATTGTTTTGCTATTAGTATGTGACTACAAAGGACAACCTCCCCTTCCCAGATGAGGAGCAGGTATCCCCTACAATCTAGAGAAAGGTATAGTCTTATATGTTGCTTTCTTTCATTTTTGGAACATGCACATAAAAGAAGTACTGAACGCCATGTATGGAGGTTGTGAAATGTGTAGCTTCACATATAAAGTTTTGTTCCAGTGGCAATACGAAATTGTTGTAGACAGTAATGCATGTCTTTGGCGTGTGCACATATTTCTCACCCAAACACGTGTTGGCTTGCCGTGATTTTGCAGAGACATTTCCACTTGCATGGTCATGCTTCTGTCTGATTAAGGAACACAAGAAGGGAAGTATCTGATAGATCTGATAAAATAAAATATTTATCTTTGTATCTTTATGCAGATCATTGTACTAGTACCATCACTCAGCTAGGCCTTGAGTGGTTATATAGTTGATATATTAGATTACAGCATTAGTACACCATTTTAGAAAGGGATCCTCAGCTCTGAAGAATGTCCTTGACCTGCATAGGCTCTTTGTGAGGGCAGAAACTTGTCCGCTCTTTGAGACGAGTTGAGCCATTAATCTCAGCAGTAGCCTCTCAACCTGATTTAGGACATAAATGTGGACACCACTAATAAAGGTAATATACCTGTAGTCCAAAAGGTATTTTAGTGAATCTGAATCCCCTTTCTGTCCACTAGCTTTTATCTAAAAACTCCCTCCTATCTGGGCTTGCCAGGAGGTCGAGTCTGCCCAGGTGCTGAGAGGCTGCCGATGATGAAGCATGACATGAAAAGGTGTGGGAGTCTTCCTCTTCCATAAGGAAAACCTTCCCTTGTGTTCTGTTAGGATAGTAATCCTGTCAGACCCCAACTTGGGACATTGGTTTTCTGACCCACTCTGTGCAATAGTCTTGTTCATAAGCTACCATTCTTGATGTTATAGGGATGCTTTGATTTGGGCGGACGCATGGTGGTCTGAACGACCTCCCCTGTCCTCCTAAGGGCCTAAGTCACACTTTACTCACACAAAACCATAGAAATTCAGAAGTTATAGTTTTGGTTATCTCAATAACTATAACTGGAGCCCTAAGTAACTATAATTCAAGCCCCCAACTTGCACAGTTTTCTCCTCAATAATTTTACTGAAAATGTTACAGTAATAGTATCAGTGATGTCATAGACGATGTGTGAGAAAGTAGCCTCTTTCTAGCATGGTTACCCCCACCTTTGGCCTGTTTGTGAGTGTGTGTCAGTGTGTTTTTACTGCCTCACTGGGATCCTGCTAGCCAGGACCCCAGTGCTCATAGTTTGTGGCCTGTTTGTGTAGTCAGTATGCTTGACTGTGTCACTGGAGTTCTACTAACCAGAACTCCAGCGCTTATGCTCTCCCTGTTTACCAAATTTGTCACTATAGTATAGTGACTCCATATTTCAATTCTAATTGTCACACTGGATCCCCCTTATAGGTCCCTAGTATATGGTACCTAGGTAACCAAGGCATTGGGGTTCCAGTAGATCTACAGCATTTCTTTTGCCACCCTTAAGGAGCTCATACAAACACTCCTTCATGATTGCTACTGCAGCCACAGTCAAATAGTGCACACACTGTTTCACAGCCATTTTCACTGCATCAGGTAACTTATAGCACCTATATGCCTAACCTTCAGTTACTGAAGGCTAGGTGCAAAGTTACTGTGTTTGAGGGAACCCTTGCACTAGCAAAGGTACCCCCACGTTGTCCCGGACCAATTCCCCGGACTTCGTGAGTGGGGGGACACCATTGTAAGCATGCACTACATGTAAGTCAATACATGTATGTAGCTACACAATGGTATCTTCGAATATGGCCATGTGAGGTGTCAAAGATTGTGAAATTGAACCCCTAATTCAAATCTGGTATTGGGAGGCCAATTGCATGCACCCTGGGGGCTCCACCATAGGCCCCTCATACTGCCAAACCAGCTCCCCGAGGTTTCCACTGCAACCCCAGCTGCTGCCACCTCACAGACAGGTTTCTGCCCTCCTGGGGATTGAGCAGATCAATCCCAGGAAGGCATAACAATGCATTTCCTTTAGGAGAGAGGTGTTACACCCTCTCCCATTAGAAATAGGTGTTACAGGCATGGAAGGGGTATCCTCCCACAGCCTCTGGAAATGCTTTGAAGGTCACAAACAGTGCCCTCCTTGCATAATCCAGTCTACACCGGTTCAGGGACCCCCAGTCCCTGCTCTGCCGTGAAACTGGACAAAGGAAAGGGGAGTGACCACTGCCCTGTCCATCACCACCCCAGGGGTGGTTCCCAGAACTCCTCCAGAGTGTCCCTAGCATTAGCCATCTTGGATTCCAAGGTGTGGGGGCCCTCTGGGAGCGTCTGAGTGGCCAGTGCCAGCAGGTGATGTCAGAGACCCCTCCTGATAGGTGCATACCTGGGTAGGTAGCCAATCCTCCTCTCAGGGGTATTTAGGGTCTCTCCTCTGGGTGTTTCCTCAGATTCAGTTTGCAAGACTCCACCATTACTCCTCTGCATCCTCTATTTCAGCTTCTGATTGTCGAATCAACCGCAGACTGCTCCATGAACCGCTGTAACTGCAACAAAGTATCAAGGAAGGCTACTGTGACCTACAACTTCAACTCCAGCCAGCAACTGCGAAAGTTTCAGGTTGTGCATGATCTGAGGACTGCCTGTCTTCACACTGCAACAGAAGAACTGAAGGCATCTCCCATGGTGTGACGGAGTCACTTCCCTGCTTCAGCAGGCACCTCTCTGCAATGATGACTGGTACTCTGGGACTCCTCTTATGTTGAATAGCGTGATCCCAGGAACACAGGTAGTAGACCAAAGGGATCCTGACTGTCCAAAGGTCCAGCTGTCCAAATTTGGTGGAGGTAAGGGGTTGCCTCCCCGTGCCAGACAGTACCCCTGTGCATCGCGTCCTCTGCAGCTCCTTGGGCTGCTGTGCACTTCTTTCAAAAGTTCTTTCCGCACAAGTGTAGCCCAGGTCCCCAGTACTCTATCCTGTGATGCTCAGCTCCCCGAATTGTTCTCCGGCGGCGTGGAATTCCTCTGTGTAGTGCTGCAACAATTGCACTTTGCAACTCTTTTGTGTCTATGTCCCTCGACTCCCGTGGGTGCTGCCTGGTCTTCTGGGGGCTCTCTGAAGTGCTGAGAGACCCTTCTGTCTCCTCAGTCTGAGTTGAGACCGCCAAGTCCCTCCTGGGTCCGGGCAGCTCCTCTTTGATGCAAAACTCGTTCTTGCATGAACCAAGGCCTGTTGGCGGAATCCAGCGACGCAAACAGCCTGCATCGAATGACTCGATGTGGGACATCTCTTGCACCAAGCAGGAACCCCCAGCTATCTTCTTTGGTACAATTCTGTACTTTTCTTCCAACCGGAGAATCCACTTTTGCACCTTTATCCAGGTTGGCAGGGACTCCTGTTCCTCCTGGACTCTTCATCGACTTCTGGACTTGGTCTCCTCTCTCCACAGGTCTTCAGGGCAAGGAATCCATCACTGGTTGCTTGCAGTCTTGCTTGGTTCCTGCATCATCCTTCACCACGGCTCCTAGTGTGTTCTGAGGAAACTTCCTGTACTTTACTCCTGTTTTCCTGGGCCCTGCGGTGGGGTACTTTACTTACCTTGGGTGTTTTCTTACACTCCCAGTGCCCCTCTACACACTACACTTGCCTAGGGGGGAATTTGTGATTCACATTCCACTTTCTTAGTATATGGTTTGTGTTGCCCCTAGGCCTATTGCATTCTTTTGTATTTTCTACTGTTTGCACTATTCTATGACTATTTACTTTCCTGATTTTGGTCTCTAGTGTATATATTGTTTATAATACTTACCTCCACAGTGTTTGCCACCAAATCCTCCGCGCACGCATTTTCGACGCAGGAATCCGACACAAGGCCCTGGACTGGCTCATCTCCTTCCTCGCCGAAAGAACCCAGAAAGTTCGCCTCCCTCACTTCCAGTCCTCAGCAACCAAGATCATCTGCGGGGTCCCCCAAGGGTCCTCCTTCAGCCCTACCCTCTTCATCATTTACATGGCCCGCTCGCCAACATCCTCCACCCTCATGGAATCACCATCATCTCGTACGCAGACGACACCCAGCTCGCCATCTCCCTCACCAGGAACCCCACCACCGCCAAGACAAACCTCCACGCCAGACTCCTCAACACCGCCAAATGGATGACAGCAAGCCACCTCAAACTCAACTCCAAGAAAACAGAAATCATCATCCTCGGCCCCAACAAGACAGTATGGGATGACTCCTGGTGGCCCACCACCCTAGGACCACCCCCAACACCCTCCAACCAAGCTCGCAATCTCGGCATCATCTTAGACTCATCTCTATCCATGGCCCAGCAAATCAACACCATAACTTCCTCCTGTTTCAACACTCTTCGCATGCTATGAAAAACCTTCAAATGGATCCCTATAGAAACCAGGAAAACTGTCACCCACGCACTCATCAGCAGCAGACTAGACTACGGAAATGCCCTCTACGCTGGTACCACAGCCAAGCCTCAGCAGAAACTCCAGCGAATCCAGAACGCAGCCGCACGTCTCATCTTGAACCTCCCACGCCATAAAAACATCTCCGCCCACCTAAGACCCCTTCACTGGCTACCCATCAGCAAAAGGATAATTTTCACAGTCCTCATCCACGCCCACAAATCCCTGGACCAGCCTACCTCAACGAACGAGTAAACTTCCACACACCCACTCGTCTCCTCCACTCTGCTGACCTCTCCACAGTCCCCCGCATCCACCGCACCACCTCCAGAGGCAGATCCTTCTCCCACCTTGCCTCCAAGACCTGGAACTCCCTCCCCACCAACCTACGCAAGACCCAGGACCTCCTGACTTTCAGAAAACACCCCAAGACATGGCTTTTTGAGCAGTAAATCGGCTTCCTCCCCCCTTTTCCCTCCACATCGCCTTGAGACCCTACCGGGTGAGTAGCGCACTTAATAATTTTTTTGATTGATTGCCCTTCAGAAGGAGTATTGTCACTAAGATATTCTTGGCCTTGTGTCTCTAAAATAAAGTTCTACAGACAATTTATGAAAGTTTGAATTTAAAAAGTTTGAGGGGTCTCTGCATTAAAAGAAGTTTAGAGATTGGGAAGAAGCACAATAAGGAATTTCTCTTAATTCTCCTCCAGCAGGATGACCAGGGACTTACCACTGGTCAGGAACAGTCAGAGCGGGAGGTAGAGGAAGATTCCAACAAGGCAGACTCAAGAGAGCATTCTGAAGATCCTGGGGAGGGCCATTCCACAAATCTTTCCATCAACAAACCCCTAGTGTATCTGGTAGTGGGAAGGAGTTACACACAAGTAGGACTCCCTTCACACATAGAGGCCAGGTAATTAGGGTGACTCGAGTTAGGGAAAGATCTGCCTCTGCCAATTCCCATGTCACTTCTGTCTCAGAGGTGTCACACACCTCCAACCCTGAGGACCAGTCCCTAGATAGGGAACTCAGAAAACTGAGGTTGGAAGAGGCCAGACTGGGGCTACAGCAGCAACAGTTGACCTTAGACAGGGAATCCCTGGCTGAGGAAACAGAAAGGCAGGGGTTGGCATTAGTTCTCCATGGTGGCAGGCACAGTAATTTCAGGAACTTCAGTGTTAGGGAACATACATTTTATTCCAGAAATCTGCACAAGGTTGTTCCCCCTTACAAGAATGGGGATGACATTTATAAGTGGTTTGATGCACTTGAGAGGGCCTGTAACGTTCAGATGGTCCCTCAAGCACAGTGGGCTGCTGTCCTGTGGTTGTCTTTCACTGGCAAAGGGAGAGACAGACTCCTTATTGTCAGGGAGGATGACTCAGATAACTATCATGGTCTGAAAGGTGCACTCGTGGATAGTCTGGGCTTAAACACTAAACAATATAGAATCAAGTTCAGAGAGACAAGAGAGGAGTCTTCACAGGATTGGATAGACTTTGTAGACTATTCAGTGAAGGCCCTAGAAGGTTGGTTAACTTACAATAAGGTGTCTGACTATGAAAGGCTATATAATCTAATTCTGAGAGAGCATATATTGAACAATTGTGTGTCTGATTTGTTGCAGCAGTATCTTGTGGACTCAGATCTGACCTCTCCCCAAGAATTGGGAAAGAAGGAAGACAAATGGGTAAGAACAAGGGTTAGCAGAAAAGCTCATACAGTGGGTGACAAGAACAGCAAAAAGAAAGAAGGTGAAAAATCTCAGGACAAGCATGGGGATAAAAGTAAGCACAAAGATCCTTCTTCAGATCCAAAACACTCCTCTGGGGGTGGGGATAAATCATCTTCTTTATCTTCCTCTCACTCTACACAAACTAAAAAGCCTCTGTGCTATGTTTGCAGAGGTAAAGGCCATTGGCCAGGGGATACATCCTGCCCAGGTAAAGACCCTGAGCCTACCACCAGTAATACATCAAACTCTAGTGCCCCTAGCAGTAGTGGTAATAGTGGTGGGACTACTGACAATAGTCAAACAAAGGGTGTAGTTGGGTTCACTTTTGGGTCCATCATAGAAACTGGGGAAGACAGTCCCAAGACAGTTTCTGTCACACCTGGTGACATTGGCCTTGCCACCTTGGCTGCTTGTCCCCTTAACATGGATAAGTACAAGCAGTCAATTTTAATAAATGGTCTTGAGGCCCAGGCCTACAGGGACAAAGGTGCCACTATCACTTTGGTGACTGAAAACTTGGTGTCACCTGCACAACAGCTACTTAGACAGAAGTACCAGGTTACTGATGTCAATAACTCCACTCAGTCTCTCCCCTTAGCTGTAGTTCAATTAAGTTGGGATGGAGTTATTGGCCAAAAGCAGGTGGTGGTATCACCTGGCTTACCTGGAGATTTTCTCTTAGGGACTGATCCAGAGGCCTCAGGTTGGGCTGAGGTAGAGTTTAGTACCCATGCATCCATGCTGGGTATCCCTGAGGAATTGCTTTCTCTTATTTCAGGTGAAATGAAAAAGAGAAAAAGGCCTGAAACCTCAGGATTCCTCTCCATCAACAGGTAAAAAGAGTATCAAAGTATCCCTTCCCCGCCCTGCCACTAAGGATACCATTCCTGTAGTGGGAGAAACTTCTCCTGGAGTGGAACCTGTACCAAAGAAGCCTCAGCTAATACTGCTGGACTCCAAGAGGTAAAAGTACCTCTCTGTAGAACCACTACACCAGATGTGCAAAATTGCACCATTTTAGTGGAGCAACCCTCCAGCCCTCCCAGAGAAACTTTAGTGCAGCATCCCTGCACTACCTCTGAACACTTAGGACAGCAGCCCTGTCCTAGTGTGGAACTCATAGGACAGCAGCCCTGCCCTGCTCCAACCCAGGAGAAACAGCAACCCTGTTCTCTCTTACAGCCATATGGGCAAACTCTTTGTCCAGCTATGGCTTTATTGAGGCAGCATCCCTATCTAGCATTCGCTTCATTTGACATAAGCCCAGTGGACCACTATTGACCCCTAGTACTGCCAAACCAGCTCTCTGAGGCTTGCACTGCAGCTACAGCTGCTGCCAACTCACAGGCATGGTTCTTCCCTCCTTGGGTCTGAACAGCTCAGTCCCAGGAAGGCAGAACAAAGCATTTCCTTTGGGAGGACGGTGTTACACCCTCTCCTTTTGGAAATAGGTGTTATAGGTTTGGGAGGGATAGCCTCCCAGAGCTTCTGGAAATGCTTTGAAGGGCACAGAGTGTGCCCTCCTTCCATAAGCCAGTCTACACCGGTTCAGGGACCCCCAGTCCCTGATCTGGCACTAAACTGGACAAAGGAAAGGGGAATGACCACTCCCCTGTCCATCACCACTCCAGGGGTGGTGCCCAGAGCTCCTCCAGTGTGTCCCTGGCATTACCCATCTTGTTTCCCAAGGTGTGGGGACACTCTGGAGATCTCTGAGTGGCCAGTGCCAGCAGGTGACGTCAGGGACCCCTCCTGATAGGTGTATGCCTGGCTAGGTAGCCATACACCCTCTCAGGGCTATTTAGGGTCTCTCCTCGGGGTTCCTTTTCAGATTCAGCTTGCAAGACTCCTCCAGACATCCTCTGCTTTATTTTCTGACCGTCGGATTAACTGCAGACTGCTCTAGGAACCGCTGTAACTGCAACAAAGTATCCAGGATGACTCCTGTGACCTGCAACTTCAGCTCCAGCCAGCATTTGCACCAGTGTCCAAGGAGTGCACTCTCTGAGGACTCCCTGTATTCACCCTGCACCAGAAGAACTGAAGGAATCTCCTGTGGAGTGACGGCGTCACTTCCTTGCTCCTGCAGGCATCTTTCAAAATGACAACCAGTTCTCTGGGACTCCCCTCCTGATGATGAGCGTGGTCCCTCGAACACAGGTGGTGGACCAACACGACCCTGACTCTCCTAAAGTCCAGCTGTCCAAATCTGGAGGAGGTAAGAGCTTGCCTTCCGGGTTTGTGACAGTACCCCTGTGCACCGCATCATCTCTAGCTCCTTGGACTCCTGTGCACTTCTTCCAAGAATCCTTCATGCACAGTGTAGCCCAGGTCCCCAGCACTCCATCCTGAGACGCACAACTTGCTTAGTTCTTCTCCGGTGGATTGAGTCCTTCTTTTGTTGTGCTGCACCAACCGCAATTTGCACCTTCTTTGTCCCTGTGTCCGGGGACTCCCGGAGCGGCTGCCTGGTCATCTGTGGGCTCTCTCCGGTGTTGGGAGCCCCCTCTGTCTCCTCAGTCCGAGTTGAGGCCCGCAGGTCCCTCCTTGGTCCAGGCAGCAGCATTTTGACCAAACGGCGACCTTGCTTGAACCAAGGCTTGTTGGACAAATCCAGCGACGCAAACAGCCTGCATCCAACTTCTCGACGTGGGACATCTCCTGAATCATGCAGGAATCAGCAGCCATCTTCTTTGGTGCTCTTCTGCAGACTTCTTCTAACCGGAGAATCTTCTTTTGCACCATTTTCTAGGTTGGCAGGGGCTCCTGTCATTCCTGGAATCTTCTGCGACTTCTGAACTTTGTCTCTTCTCTTCACAGGTCTTCAGGTCTAGGAGTCCACCATTTTTTGCTTGCAGTCTTGCTTGGTTCTTGCAATAACTCTTATCACGACTTGTAGTGTGTCCTGAGGAAACTTGCATTACTTTACTCCTACATTCTTGGGCTCTGGGGTGGGGTATTTTGCTCACCTTAGGTATTTTCTTACACTTCCAGTGCCCTTCTACACACTACACTTGCCTAGGGGGGAATTTGTGATTCACATTCCACTTTCTTAGTATATGGTTTATGTTGCCCCTAGGCCTATTGCATTCTATTGTATTTTCTACTGTTTGCACTATTCTATGACTATTTACTTACCTGAGTTTGGTCTCTAATGTATATATTGTGTATAATACTTACCTCCAGAAGGAGTATTGTCTCTAAGATATTTTTGGCCTTGTGTCACTAAAATAAAGTACCTTTATTTTTGGTAACACTGAGTATTATCTTTTATTGTGTATAAGTACTGTGTAACTATAGTGGTATTGCAGGAGCTTTGCATGTCTCCTAGTTCAGCCTAAGCTCCTCTGCTACAGCCACCTCTATACAGCCTAAGCTGCTGGAACACTGCCTACATTTCACTAACAAGGGATAACTGGACCTAGTATAAGGTGTAAGTACCTTAGGTACCCACAAGAAACCAGGCCAGTCTCCTACAATATGTCATCAGTAATGCAATATCTTGGGTAACTAGGAGTGCATGGCGAGGGAGTGAGCTATAGTTACCAAATTTATCAAGAAGCTAGATCTTGGTCTACGGATTGTGCTTTTTGTGGTTTGGGGTAAATCATTTCAGTAGTTTTGGAGGAATAAAATGTGAAATATATTTCCATATTTGGGCAGTTGGGCTCAAGAGAGTCACCAAGATTCTTGCGGGAGTGCCAATTTAAAAAATAGAACACTCTGAATGGTCCAGGAAGCTTTATGTTACCTTGGGCCATTTCACTCCTATGGGAGTGAGACTCCATAGAGAGCGATCCAGATTAGCTGCAAGCAACATGTGAAAAATGTTGCTGGCAGCAATTACAATCAATCAATCAATCAAGGATTTATAAAGTGTACTCCTCACCCGTTAGGGTCTCAAGTCGCTGGGGGGGAGCTACTGGTCGAAGAGCCTTGTCTTGAGGCATTTCCTGAATGTCAGGAGGTCCTGGGTCTGGCGAAGGTGGAGCGGGAGGGAGTTCCAGGTCTTGGCGGCTAGGTGCAAGAAGGATCTTCCTCCGGCGGTGGTGCGGCGGATGCGGGGGACGGAGGCGAGGGCGAGGTTGGCGGAGCGAAGATTGCGGGTGGGGGTGTGGAAGGTGATTCTGTTGTTGAGGTAGGCTGGACCTTTGTTGTGGAGGGCTTTGTGTGCGTGGATGAGGAGTTTGAAGGTGATCCTCTTTGGTACTGATAGCCAGTGTAGGTCTCTGAGGTGGGGGGAGATGTGGTTGCGGCATGGAACGTCAAGAATGAGTCGGGCAGATGCGTTCTAGATTCTTTGCAGCTTTGTTTGGAGTTTGGTTGTTGTTCCTGCATATAGGGCATTTCCATAGTCCAATCGGCTGCTGACCAAGGCATTGGTGACAGTTTTCCTGGTTTCAACGGGAATCCATTTGAAGATTTTACGGAGCATGCAGAGAGCGTTGTAGCAGGAAGAGGAGACGGCGTTGACTAGCTGAGTCATGCTGAGTGTGGAGTCCAAGATGAATCCCAGGTTGCGTGAGTGGGTGGTGGGTGAGGGTGCAGATCCTAGGGAGGTGGGCCACCAGGAGTCGTTCCATGCTGAGGGGTTGGTGCCAAAGATGAGGATTTCTGTCTTGTCTGTGTTCAACTTAAGTGTCTTGATTCCATCCAGCTGGCGATGGCGAGAAGTCCGTTGTGGAGGTTGTTCTTTGCCGTTGAAGGGTCTTTCATGAGGGATAGAATGAACTGCATATCATCTGAGTAGGAAACTATGTTGATGTGGTGGGTTTGTGCGATGTTGGCGAGCGGGACCATGTAGACGTTGAAGAGCGTGGGGCTGATCGATGATCCTTGGGGGACGCCGCAGATGAGTCTGGAGGCTTCTGACCGTAACGGTGGAACGTGGACTCTCTGTGTTCTGCCTGCGAGAAATGACGAGATCCAATCGAGTGCCTTGTGGCGGATTCCAGCGTTGTGGAGGCATGTGCGGAGAGTGTGATGACATACCGTGTCAAAGGCGGCGGAGAGGTCCAGGAGGATGAGTGCTGCTGTTTCTCCTTCGTCGAGCATGGTCCTGATGTCGTCTGTGGCAGCAATGAGTGCTGTCTCAGTGCTGTGGTTTTTGCGGAATCCGGATTGGGAGGTGTCGAGTGCCTTGCTGTCTTCCAGAAACCGGGATAATTGTCTGTTTATGATTTTTTTGATGACCTTGGCTGGGAAAGGGAAGAGGGAGATTGGCCGGTAGTTCTTGGGGTCGTCTGGGTCAGCCTTAGGCTTTTTTAGCTGGGCGTTGACTTCTGCGTGCTTCCATCTTTCTGAGAAGGTGGCTGACTCGAAGGAGCTGTTGATGGTGTTGCAGAGGTGGGGGACGATGATGATGTTGGCTTTATTGAAGATATGGTGTGGGCAGGGGTCCGATGGTGATTCGGAGTAGATGGAGGCCATGGTGTTGGTGGTGTCTTCTATGCTGGCGGGGGTCCAGGTGTGGAGGAGGTGGGTGTTTCATGGGGCGTTGGGTTCGTGGGTGTTTGTAATCAGCTGGTGGGTCTGGGGGTTGAAGCTGTAGTGGATTTCTTCTATCTTTCGACAGAAGTGGGTTGCGAGTGAGTTGCAGAGCTCCTGCGATGGTGGGGGTTCGTTGGAGCAGGTTCTGGGAATGGAGAGCTCTTTGATGATGCCGAAGAGCTCCTTACTGTTGTGTAAGACTCAGGAAATTAGGGTTAGAAGTACTAACATTAGGAATACTGATTTCCTAATTGCGATTCTCTCTGAAGCTCTTTTGAGTTCGAATTTCATTGGAGAATCCTATTGGGTCAGAAATAGACCTACCTCATGCATGTAAAGGAGGTAGGTCACAATTTGTTACCCATTAGGAATCGCAACCATCACAGAGATGGTGGCCTGCTGTGGTCAGCAGGCTACTGTGCCTGTGACTACTTTTTAATAAAGCATCTTTTTTAAATACAGTTTGTTTTCCTTAAAATACTTAGGGCCTGATTTAGATGCTGGCAGATGGAATATTCAGGCACAAATGTGATGTTTATTCCATTTGCCATAATATGATCCCGATAGGATATAATGGGATTGTAATATGACCAATGGGATATCCGTCACATTTGTGAATGAGTAACCCCCTCCGCCAGGATCTAAAATAGGCCCATAATTCATATAATTAGAGAAATTACTCTTGTTTGGTGGAGATTCAACTCTTTGTAGTCTTGCCGTCTTCGCTATACAAGGATTCATGTTATTGCAGATGTGCGTATGAGGATGCTGAAGGATCAATCACTTTGCCAAAATCACATGCACACAAGGACACTGGTGACATTACCTTGTGATGCTTTATGCAGCTGTAGTGTGGAATATCCACTAGACATTTACTCAACAAGGTAGCACTTACCAATTAAAATAATATCTCAACTTCTGCTTATTGGAATTTTGTTATTTTGGTCTTGTGATGTTCAATAAATTAAGATATATTTTTCTAACTTGGTGTGGATTGTTTGTGTGGTGGTTGTAGGAAGCTGGCCTGGTGTGTGTTGGGTACCTACGGTACTTACACCTTATACAAGGTCCAGATATCCCTTATTAGTGTAGTGTAAGCAGTGCTTAGAAGCTAAGCTCTCTAGAGGTAGCTGTGGATGAGCAGCCAAGGCTTATATAGGAGACATGCAAAGCTCATGCAACTGTTACCACACAGCACTTACACACATGAAAGAATACTCTCTGTGTTACAAAAACAAAGGTACTTTATTATGGTAACACAGCTCCAAAATTACTATAGAGGCAATATTCCTTTAGGAGGTTAGTAATACACAAGATATATACACTAGTTGTCGGAAATAGGCATAAGATTAGTTAGAAAACAGTGCAAACAGTGTGAAACACAATAGATAATAGTGGCCCTAGGGAGAGCACAAACCATATACTAAAAAATGGAATGAAAGATTTGGACCCCCAACTAGGTAAGTGGAGTATGTTGAGAGGTGCTAGGGGTACCAGGAAAGCACTAAGCTAAGTACCACAACACCCCTCAGCGACCAGGAAAGCAGGAGTAACTTACGAGAATTTCCCCAGAACACACACTTAGAAGAAAATAAGAGAATTGCAAAACCCAGATATGACTGCAAGAAACCAATGGTGGATTCCTGAAGAGAAAGACCTGTGGAAAGAGGGGACCAAGTCCAGAAAAAACAGCAGAGTCCAGTGGGGGCAGGAGCCCCCACCCACCAAGCTGCGGTTGCAGTAGATGGTAGACAGTGAGGAAGACAAGTCAGCAATGCAGCCTGGAGTCAAAGTCGAGTTTCTGGAAGATGCAGGCGATATCAGTTGGGTTTGCGTGTCCAGGTTCCACCAACAAGCCTTAGCACAGGCAAAACTCACGGTTGGCGGAAAGTGATCCTGCTGAGGACCAGCAAGGGCCAGGAGGACTCAACCCAGGTAGGGGAGTCAGAGGGAGCCCTCACCGTCACAGAGAGCCCACAGAAGCACAGGCAGCACTCACAGGAGTCCCACAGGACGGGGACACAGATGTTACAAAAGTAGCCCATACAGCACTGCGAAAAGGAGTACCACTCCGCAGGAGAGTCACTCAAGGAGCTGTGCATCACAGGAAGGAGTGCTGGGGGCAAAGATACAGGAAGACTGAAGATCCCTTGGAAGAAGTGCCAACAAATCTTGGCAGCTGCAAAGGATGCAGTGCATGGGAGTACTGCCCTGCTTGAGAAGGCAAGGGCTTACCTCCACCCAATTTGGACAGCTGGACCACTTCAAGCTACCACCCGTGATGCATGATCCACCCAGCTCGGCAGGAGAGGGGATCCACGCTGCCGGTTATTGTTGCTGTTCGTGCCCGCAGATGCAGGGAAGTGACTCCTTCACTCCAAGGGAGAATCCTTCTTCTTTCCTGTGCAGACTGAAGACGGGCTGTCCTCAGAGGATGCACGACCAGGGAAATGTTGTAGAAGAGGGAAGGAGCTGTGGAAACAATGTTGCAGGTGAAGTCTTCATCTTTGTTGCAGATTGTCGGGTCCTGGAGAGTCCAGATGCAGATTCTTTGGTCAAATGTCAAAGTAAGGGATGCAGAGGAATCCTGCTGGAATCTTGCAACCCGAATACAAGGAACCTCCCGGCAGAGAGACCCTAAATAGCCCTGAAAGGGGGATTGGTCTCCTAGCTGGTGACCACCTGCCTGACCAGGCCACTCAGATGCTCCCAGAGTTTCCTGCCAACCTTGAATTCAAGATTGCAAAACCCAGGGACCCTGTGGAAGAGCACCCTCTGGCCACCAGCCTTGGGATGGTGATGGACAGGGGAGGGGTCACTCCTCTTTCCATTGTCCAGTTTCACGCCAGAGCAGGGACTGGATGTCACTGAACCGGTGTAGACTGGTTTATGCATAGAGGGCCCCAAATGTGCTCTTCAGAGTGAACCAGTGGCTTGGGGAGGCTACCCCTCCCAAGCCATGAAACACCTGTTTCCAAAGGGAGAGAGTGTAACACCCCTCTCCCATAGGAAATCCTTTTTTCTGTCTTCCTGCTTCCTGCTTCCTGCTTCAGCAGCTGCTCAAGCAACAGGAGGGCAGAAACCTGTCTGTGACTTGGCAGCAGCTGGGGCAGCCTGGAAAACCCCAGAAGTCTGTGGGGCAATGCTGGGGATCCCCTGAGGAGCCCCCAGAGTGCATGGAATCATACAGCAAATACTTGAAAAAGTATTGGGGCATGATTTCAACATGTTTGATACCAAACATGCTTAAGTTCGGAGTTACCATTATGTTGATGGACATAGGTTTTGACCTATGTCCAGTTACACCTAAAATGGAATCGCTGCAGTCACAAAGTCCAGGAAAATGGATTTGGAGTTTGTAGGGCACCTCTGTTACTGCAGGGGTGCCCTAACCCACAGGTACCTGCATCCTGCCCTCTGGGCTGAGAGGGCCTGCTATAGGGGTGACTAATAGTGACCTGGTGTAGTGACCCATAGTGAAAATGGGTCCATGCACCCAGTTCACGCAGACTGCAAGGGCAGGCCTACAGAACCCTTTGCATGGGCTCCCTATGGATTGCAGAATAACCTGGGTACCACACACTAGGGGCTTACATGGGGGCACCAGTATGGCAATTGTGGGATGAAATATAGAGTTTTGGGAGAGAGCATAATCACTGGTGTCCTGGTTAGGAGGATCACAGTGACCACAGTGAAACACACTGACATCAGGCAGAAAAGGGGGGTAACCATGCCAAGAAAGAGGGTACTTTCCTACACAACCCTCCCCTCCCCCAAACTAAGGACAGGAAGGCTAACCTTGCCCAGATGAGTCTTCATTATCTAAGTGGAAATATCTGGAGATTCCATTTGCATTGGAATGGTTACTCTCAGGCCTCTCTTCCACTGTATAGCCCATTCCCTGTAGGAAAATGGACCACCTTAAAAATTTGGGGTTTTCTCCTTTCATCTGTTTTTTGCCATAAGAGAAATTTGTGTTCTGTTCGAACAATTAAGTGAGTACCAAATAGGTATGGTCTCAACTTCTTCAGGGCCCAGACTACAGCAAAGGCCTCCCTCTCTATGGCTAATAACGATTTTCTCTGTGGGTCACCCTTCTGCTTATAAAAGCAACAGGTTGGTACTGGCCCTCTGTATTGAGTTGTAAGAGAACTGCCCCAACCCCTACCTCTGATGCATCAGTTTGTAATATGAACTTCTTGGAGTAGTTAGGGCTTTCAAGAACAGGTGCAGAACACATGGCTTGTTTGAGTTCATCAAAAGCTTTCTGACAGTTGGCTGTCCATAATACCTTTCTTAGGCATATGTTTGGATGTGAGGTCATTAAGAAGGGCTGCAATTGAGCCATAGTTCTTAATGAACCTCCTGTAGTACCCAGTGTGGCCCAAGAAGGCTCTTACCTGAGTTTGTGTGGTAGGGAGAGTCCAATCCAAAATGGTTTGGATTTTCCTGTAGTGGCTGGATCTGTTCCCCACCTACCAGGTGTCCCAGATAAACCACTTTCCCCTGCCCCTGCCCTACTTTGAAGCCTTGATAGTGAGGCCTGCTTTTTGCAGAGCCTTCAAAACATTCCAGGGGTGGACCAGGTGACCATTCCAGGTAGAATTGAAGACAGCTATATCATCTAGAGATACCGCACTACAGTCTTCCAAACCTTTGAGGACTGTGTTCACAAGCCTCTGTATAGTGACAGGTGCATTTTTTCAAACCAAAAGGCATTACTGTGAATTGGTAGTGGCCTCCAATGGTAGAAAATGCAGTTGTAAGTTTAGCATCTTCTGATAACTTAATCTGCCACTAGCCAGCAGTAAGATCAAAGGTGCTAAGATACTTGGCGGGTGCCAGTTTATAAATGAGCTAATCTGCCCTAGGGATATGGGGAGAATAAGTTTTTGCCACTGTGCTGAGCCCTCTATAATCAAGACAAAACCTCATCTCCCTTTTACGATTTTGAGAGTGTGGTTTTGGTACTAAGAACACTGGGCTAGCCCAAGAACTGTCGGAGTGCTCAATCACTCCTAGATCTATCATCGTTTGCACTTCAGCTTTGATGCAGTCCCTCACATGGTCAGATTGTCTGTAGATTTTACTCTTTGCAGGCAAACTGACCCCTGTGTCAATGGTGTGTTCCTACCATGTGGTCTGACCAGGGATAAGGGAAAACAGTTCAGAGAACTGGTCTAGGAGGTTTCTACATACTTCTTTTTGTGACCCAGAGAGGCAGTCAGCAAGGACTACTCCCTCCACTGAACCATCAGCAGCAGAATGTGAGAAGAGATCAGAGAGAGGGTCACTTTCCTCTTCCTGTCCCTCATCAGTGGCCATGAGCAGAGTAAGTCAGGCCTGTCATAGTAGGGCTTTAGGCAGTTCACATGAAGCACCCTGAGGGGGCTTCTAGGAGTACCTAGGTCAACTAAATAGGTGACCTCACCCTTCTGTTCCACTATAGTGTGGGGACCACTCCACTGTCCTTGTGTGCCCTTGGAGCCACATGCTCAAGGACCCACACTTTCTGCCCTGGCTGGTAAACAGTCAGAACAGCATTCTGGTCATGCCATTGCTTTTGCAGTTCTTGGTTGGCCTGAAGGCTTTTAGTAGCCTTTTATATGTACTCAGCCATCCTTGTCCTGAGGTCAAATACATAGTCCACAATATCCTGTTTAGGAGGATTGATAGGTTGCTCCCATCCCTCCTTCTCAAGAGCAAGTGGACCCCTAACAGGGTGCCCAAACAGAAGCTCTGGCCCGCTCCCTTCTGAGGGACCTCCCTATAGGCAAAAAGGAGGCATGGTAGTAGGACATCCCATCTCCTTCTGAGTTTTTCAGAGAGTCCCATTATCATACCTTTGAGAGTTTTTTTAAACCTCTCATCTAACCCATTTTTGGGGGGATGGTAAGGTGTGGTGAATTTATAGGTTACACCACACTCTTTCCACACAGCTTTCAAGTATGCAGACATGAAGATGCTACCCCTGTCTGATGCTACCTCCCTACCCAGGAGGGCTTTGGCCACTGCAGGAGCTGTAGTTGTCCTTAGAGGTATTGCTTCGGGATACCTGGTGGCATGGTCCACCACCACCAGTATAAATCTATTGCCAGAAGCTGTGGGACGGTCTAGGGGGGCAACAATGTTAACCCCTACCCTTTAAAAGGGTACCTCAACCACTGTTAGTAGGATTAAGGAGGCCTTTTGAGTGCCACCTGTCTTGCCACTGGCTTGACAGGTGACACAGGTGCAACAAAACTCCTTTGTGTCTTCAGACATATGGGGCCAGTGAAAGTGAGGGACTAGTCTGTCCAAGTCTTACTTAGCCCCTGATGACAAGTTAGGGAATGTCATGTGCTAAGGTCACTCAAAACTCTCTGTATTGCAGATGTACTACCAATCTCCTGGTGGCACCAGGTTTGGGTTCCCTTGGCTCTGAATACAGGAGGTTATCTTCCCAGTACACCTTGTGGGTGCCACTGACATCCCCTGTCTCCTGTTGGACAGCTAGCTGTCTCAACCCCTCTAGTGTGGGACAAGTCTGTTAAACCACACTTAACTCCTCCCCGGCAGCCCCCCTGCACCTAAGAGCTCAGCTGTGTCAGCTTTGAGTTCTTCAGGTGTAGGTTCTGTCCAGGGAATGGATTCCTCCTCCTCAAAGGGGGAATCCTCAGTGGAGGGTGGGGTAGGGGATAATTTCTTACCCTTCCCATCCTTGCTTTTAGGAAGTTCTTGGTCCATCATTTCAGGATCCAAGTTTCCCTGTTCCCTTTGCTTTTTGGTTTGAGCCCTTGCCAAACCAAAGTTGTTCCCTGGAATACCGAGCATTGCTGCATGGGCTTCCAACTCTACTTTAGCCTAAGCTGAAGTCTCCAAGTCGTTCCCTAGTAGACACTCTACAGGTAGGTCTGTAGACACTATGGGGGTTATTACAACTTTGGAGGAGGTGTTAATCCGTCCCAAATGTGACGGATATACCACCAGCCGTATTACGAGTTCCATAGGATATAATGGACTCGTAATACGTCTGGTGGTATATCCGTCACTTTACCGTCACTTTTGGGACGGATTAACACCTCCTCCAAAGTTGTAATAACCCCCTATAACTTTTTTAGGATCAATAACCCCGCCGCCAGCTGAGGTCAACAACTGCCATCGGATGGCTCACAATATTGTTGTGGGCATCAGTCACTGGATACTGGTAACCAAGTAGGTGTTGCTCAGGGGACACCAGTTTTTCAATCACCATGGTGACACTAGCACCTGTGTCCCTGTAGTTCTCTGCCTCAACACCATTTATCAAGGGTTGCCGCTTGTACTTATACATGTTAAGGGGACAAGCAGCAAGGGTGGCAAAGTCCCTGCCCCCATCAGAGACTGAAACAAACCTAATGATTTCCCCAACTAAAGAGCCACCACTACACTTCCCAGAGTTAGCCATGCTACACCCTTAGATTGATTATTATTATTATTATTCTCACCACTACTGCTATTGCTAGGGGCAATAGAGGTAGGACTGGGGGTGGTAGTGATGGGTGGCTTGGAATATTTCTTAGGGTAAGAGCTGTCTCCAGGCCTATGACCTTTGTTCACACGCATGTAACACCAAGGCTTTTTCACCTGATTGCTTGAGGAAGAGGTTTTAGACTCACCCCAGAAGAGTTTTGTGGGCCTGATGAAAACTCCTTTTTATCCTTGTCCCCACCTTTGTCATGAGACTTACCTGCTTCCTTTTTTTTATTTTTGTCACCCCTGTGTGAGCTTTTCTGCTCACCCTTGTTCTGACCCAATTGTCTGCCTTCTTACCCAATTCTTGGGGAGAGGTCAGATCTGAGTCCACTAGATGCTGGTGCAACAAATCAGATACACAATTATTAAGTATATCCTCTCTCAGAAATAAGTTGTACAGGCCCTCATAATCAGACACTTTGCTACCATGTAAACAGCCTTCAAAAGCTTTAACAGAAAAGTCCACAAAGTCTATCCAATCTTGTAAGGACTCTTTTCTGGTCTTCTTGAACTTTATTCTACATTGCTCAATGGTGAGACCTAAACCATCTAAGACTACAAACTTAAGAATACTGTAGTTGTCTGCATCCTCTTCTTTGACAGTGAGAAGTCTATCCCTCCTCTTGACAGAGAAGGACAATCAGAGAATAGCAGCCCACTGCCTTAGAGAGACCCTCACAAGTGCAGCAAACCACTTATAGATATCATCCCCTAGCTTGTAGGAGTGAACAATTTTGTGAATGTTTCCAGAGTCAAAAGAGTACTCCCTGACCCTGTGCTCCCTGAAACCTGAGCTGCTGCCACCATTGGGTGTTAACCCGAACCCCTGCCTTTCCCTCTCAACTGCTATGGCCTCCCTATCTATGGTTAGCTGTTGCTGCTGCAGCCTCAGCCTGGCCTCTTTCAGCCTCCGTTTCCTGAGTTCCCTGTCTAAGGGGGTCTCCGTCTGGGTTGGAATAGTTGGTCCCCTCAGACACTGAGGTGACATGAAAATGGACAGAGGAGGATCTGTCCCTAGCCTTACTGACGCTTTCCACTAGCCCTCATCAAGAAGTTTGAAGCTTGGGCTATGCCTAGACTTCTAGCTTACCCAAACTCAGAGACTAGATTCCTAACAATAGGTACTATGAGTACCTCTAAGGAAAGAGTGGTCTTTCCTGTGGAAAGTACCAGGTAACAGAGTGATAAGGCAGTTGCAAGTGCTTATCCCACCGCTGCCACCAACATAGGAAGCTGGCCTGTTGTGTGTTGGGTACCTAAGGAACTTAAATCTTATACCAGGTCCAGGTATCCCCTATTAGTGTAGTGTAGGCAGTGTGTAGAAGCCAGGATCTCTAGAGGTAGCTGTGGATGAGCAGCCAAGGCTTATCTGGGAGACATGTAAAGCTCATGCAATACCACTGTAGTAACACAGCACTTATACACATGAAAGAATACACTCAGTGTTACACAAATAAAGGTACTTTATTATGGTAACACATCACCAAAATTACTATAGAGGCAATACTCCCTTAGGAGGTAAGTAATACACAAGATATATACACTAGTTGTCACAAACAGGCATAAGTATAGTTAGAAAACAGTACAAACAGTGTAAAACACAATAGAGCATAGTGGCCTAGAGGGAGCACAAACCATATACTAAACAAATGGAATGCAAAAGTTGGACCCTCACCTAGGTAAGTGGAGTGTGTAGAGGGGGGGGCTGAGGGTACCAGGAAAGCACAAAGGTAAGTACCACAACACCCCCCACAGCCACCAGGAAAGCAGGAGTAAATCACAAGAATTTCCCCAGAAAACTAACTTTAAAAAAAAGAAGAGAATTGCAAAACCCAGAGATGACTGCAAGAAACCAACAATGGATTTCTGAAGAGGAAGACTTGTGGAAATAGGGGACCAAGTCCAGAAGATACAGCAGAGTTCAGTGGGGGCAGGAGCCCCTACCCACCAAGCTGAGGATGACGATGAGGAAGACAAGTCAGCACTACTGCCCTGGAGTCAGAGTCAAGTTCCTGGAGGATACAGGTGATGTCCCACACTGGAGGGAAGATTGCAGTTGGGTTTGCGTCTCCAGATTCTACCAACAAGCCTTGGCACAGGCAAAACTCAAGGTTGGCGGAAAGTGGTACTGCCGGGGACCAGCAAGGCCCAGGAGGATGCAACCCAGGAGGGGGAGTCAGAGGGATCCTTCAGCATTGCAGAGGGCCCACCGAAGCACAGGCAGCACTCACAGGAGTTTCGCAGGATGGGGGACACAGAAGTTGCAAAAGGAGCCCATGCAGCACTACGGAAAGGAGTCCCACGCCACAGGAGTGTCACTCAGAGAGTTATGCATCAAAGGAAGGAGTGCTGGGAGCTGGAGCAACAGGAAGAATGAAGACCCCTCGGAAGAAGTGCCAACAAGTGTTGGCAGCTTCAAAAGACACAGTGCAAGGGGGTAGTTTCTTGCATGGGAAGGCAAGGGCTTACCTCCACCCAAGTTGGAAAGCTGGTAGAGAGGACCATCTGGACTACTTCTGACTACCACCCGTGGTGTAGGATCTATACAGCTCAGCAGGAGCGGGGATTCATACTGCCGGTCGTCATTTCTGTTGGTGCCTGCAAATGCAGGGGAGTGACTCCTTCACTCCAAGGGAGATTTCTTCTTCATTCCTGTGCAGACTGAAGACAGGCTGTACTCAGAGGATGCACGATGGGGGAAGTGTTGCAGAATCTGGAAGGAGCCATGGAAACAATGTTGCAGGCAAAGTCTTTGTTGCAGATTGTCGGGTCCCGGTCAGTCCAGATGCAGTTTCCAAGTAAGATATGCAGAGGAATTCTTTTGGAATCTTGCAAGCAGAATCAAAGGAACCACCCAAAAGAGAGACCCTTAATAGCCCTGAAAAGGGGGATTGGTCACCTAGCTGTGTGACCACCTATCAGGAGGGGGCTCTAATATCACCTGCCTGACCTTGGATTCAAGATGGCAAAACCCAGCGACTCTCTTGAGGAGCACCCTCTGGGTACCACCTCTGGGGTGGTGATAGATAGGGGAGTGGTCACTCCTCTTTCCATTGTTCAGTTTCACGCCAGAGCAGGACTGGAGGTCCCTGAACCAGTGTAGACTGGTTTATGCATGGAGGGCACCAAATGTGCCCTTCAAAGCATACCAGTGGCTTGGGGAGGCTACCCCTCCCAAGCCAGGTAACACCAGCTTCCAAAGGGAGATGTTGTAACACCCCTCTCCCAAAGGAAATCCTTTGTTCTGACTTCCTTGGCTAGAGCTGCTCAAGCAACAGGAGGGCAGAAACCTGTCTGTGACGTGGCAGCAGCCAACTTTGGCTGTCTGGAAAACCTCAGAAGGCCATAGGAGCAATGCTGGGGGTCCTCTAAGGAGCCCCCAGAGTGCATGGAATCATACAACTAATACTTGCAGAAGTATTGGGCTATGATTCCAATATATTTGATACCAACCATGCCTAGATTTGGAGTTACCCTTATGTAGCTGGACATAGGTTGTGACCTATGTCCAGTACACACTCACAAAGTCAAGGAAAATCAGTCTGGAGTTAGTGGGGACACCTCTGCTAGTGCAGGGATGCCCTCACACACAGGTACCTGTACCCTGCCCTCTGGGCTGAGAGGGCCTACTATATGGGTGACGTATAGTGACCTGGTGTAGTGACCTACAGTGAAAACGGGTGCATGCACCCAGTTCATAGAAATTGCAATGGTAGGCCTGCAGAACCCTTTGCATGGGTTCCCTATGGGTGTCAGAATAACTGCTGCAGCCCACAGGGATCCCCTGGAACCCCAATGCCTGGGGTACCATATACTAGGGTTTTCATGGGGGCACCAGTATGTCAATTGTGGGATGAAATATAGAGTTTTGGGAGAGAGAGAGCATAATCCCTGGGGTCCCGGTTAGCAGGATCCCAGTGAACACAGTCAAACACACTGACATCAGGTATAAAAAGAGGGTAACCATGCCAAGAAAGAGGGTACTTTCTTAGAGTGGTTTCACTGTTTTACCCTTTTAAAGTGTTGCACACGTACTTTACACATTGCCTCTTAATTTAAGCATGCCTGATCTGTGGCTAGCTACCAGATGATTAATTTATGGTGTGTATCTGGCTTAACAATACTAGGATTGTGGTGCCTACTTGGTCAAGGTGCATACTTCTGCCAACTAGAGACCTGATTTCTGATACAAGCAATACTAGTTACCTCCTTCTCGCATCAACAGATTATTATGGAAGACAGGGTGACCCAGCACTAGCAATTAGCCTCTCTACTTCATAAATAGGAATTTAGACTATGTTGCCTATGGTGGATTATATGTGTTATTGAATGATATGTGCTATTTGGGTGTGAATAGCTGCATTTCAATTACAGGCTTTAAGGAGGTATTATGTTGTTGTTTGCCCTAGCTAGTGGTTAATTTGTGCGGCTGAGTTCAGATGGTGCAGACCAGCACTAATTTTCCAGGGGCTATAACTTATTTTTCCTTAGATTTTGGCTCAGTGAAAAAGAGAGAAAGGCAGCAAGAAAGAAGAAATCAGAACAACTAGGCAAACTTTGAACAATGAGAAAGCAGAACATAGAAAACAACTTAAGAATTAGATAAGCAGACAGGAAGTGTGGGGTTGTGAAAAAAGAGGCATGAGGTAAAATGGATAATATACAGTTTTGATATTCAGCAACCCCCTGGCTTCAGCATTGGGCTTCTAAGATAAACTTTAGTGCCTAATGTTTTTTCCACATTAGGCATGGGTTCAGAGTGTCAGGTGGTGTTAGATTTTATTTCCTGAGAGGAATTTATAGGTTTAAAATCCATGCTAATTAAACCAGAGAGTAGAATTCAAGTTGCAGTGAATGAGGTCTAACATAATTTCACTTAAACTTTAAAGATGAGCTTCATCGCTTCAATCTTAATTTAATTATTGAAAAAACTATTTAGCTCCAATAGTTGTATTGAATATAGCATCTAAAAGAGCATCAACTTTCTAATAAAGACAGTCCATGTACAAATAATAAGCTCAGAAATATTTTGAACAATAAGAAAATGTAACAAAAGTGATGAAAAATGGAGTGAAAAATGAACAAAATGTTATTATTTACAATCGCCACATAACACGTGGAGGCAATATCTAGTAAGTGTGCACTATTTGAAAGAGGAACCAATTATCCCTAACTTAGTTGTCTCCTGTTTCATAAGCAAAACGTTTTGTTTCTCTGCTTTCAAATGACCTTTTTAGGAGTCTCGAAGGGTAAAGGGATTCAAAATCAAAACTTTAACAGCTTAACCCATTAAGTCACACATCAAATCTCAAAGACAAAAAAGTTTATTACAAATGTAATGACATACATTGTAATTAGGTCTATAACATGCTATATAAGTATAGAATCACTTAAGGTGGAGTGAAGGGTTGAATCTAGTTAAATTGTGCAAGCAAAAGGCTTACAAGGATCTTGTTTGCAGCAGTGCAAAAGATAAGAAAAAAAAATGTGCATAATGATGCAGCCAAAGTTATGTGTTCTCAATCCCTCCCACTGATGACAAATTAAGTCATCACAATCATGTTAAAACCCCTCTAATCAGAGAGAGCAAAACTTTGTGCTTTTAATTAATTATCAACTAGACTCTTCCAGACGTTTCATATCATCATACTATTTACACTGATTCTCCTCCGGCTTAAAATATGCCCTCTTTCTCTTCTTTGCCTGCTCAATCCCCATCTTCTGGTAGATTTTGAAACCCGCAACCAGAACTATTGCACATATGGCAATATTCAACAATGGCTTCAAAACAAAACCCATGGCTCCACTTCCTACATTTCAAAACCATCTGCCTACATCTCCTAATCCATCTCTAACAGCCTTCCATGCACCTGTCGCTTCCAAAGCCTTCAAATCCTTAGTCAAATCAAAAGTGTTCTGAATATACTTCTCCAAATTCTTACTTTTGTCTGGGGTGTAAGCACAGTATTGCTGAACTTTTCAAATTTGGCAGACTTCGGCCTCTTTTGCAAGAAGAAGGTCTAATGCAAGTCTGCTCTGGAAATCATAGATCTTATCGCAACCATCTCTGTACTCACAAGCAACAAGGAATTTACTGTACTAGTTGCCAATTTATCCACTGTGGCAGACAGCTTTTTAATCTGCAAATCATTCAGAATCACTCCTACATGTGGAATCAATGCGTTTAAAATATCTCCTAATACCGCTTCAGCACTAGCACCTCTTCTAGTTCTGGGTTTTGTATCTCATACAGTTTCATTAAAATGCTCCTCATGGTAAATCTTCAGAAAAAATGTTAGAAATAGGGTCTCAAGCTAGCAGTCAGTTTGCACCCTGTCTAAGTAGGGACCCTCACACTACTCAGGATAAGTGAGATACCTGCTCAGATAACCCCTGCTCACCCACTTGGTAGCTTGGCACGAGCAGTCAGGCTTATCTTAGAAGCAATGTGTAAAGCATTTGCACATAACACACAGTAACGCAGTGAAAACTGTACAAAAGGATGCCACACCATTTTTAGAAAAATAGCCTATATTTATCTATTTAAAACAAGACCAAATAAGATAAAAATCCAAAATACAGTAATAAAAATATGAATTCTGCAAGATTTACTAAAAAATACAGTTCCTTGTTGTCAATAGCTCTACCTGGGGCTATCACTGTGTCGTGATTAACAAAACCAACAGTTCAGTCGTGGGCCATCTACGGTGTTGGGTAGACCCGCAAACAGTATCTTGGATTTGAAGGGTGTCGTGATCCTCCCAGTGAGCTCCAGAGAGCGGCATGGCTGACGTCCTGGTGTCAGTTCCAAAGTCGGTGCAGGAGTCATCGGGCCCTTGTAGTCATACATGTTGCAGATCGAACTCCGGGTTGATGAAGTCAGGAGCGCTGGCGTGGATGCCGTCGGGGCTGCGGTGTCAAGCGGGACGTTGCGACGTGTGGTGCCCACAGGTCACTGTGCTGGCAGCAACTTGCTGACGGCGTCCAGCAGCATTGGTGAGAACAGGGCTGCGGTGAGAAGTGGGGCGGTGCAACGTGCAGTGTCCATAGGTCATGGTGCAGGCAGCAGCGTTGTTGTTGCGGAAGCGCTGTCATCAGTAGGCCCAAGCCAGCGGTGCGGGATGGGACTGTACTTCGTGAGCCTCACGAGCAGTGTCCACAGTCCAAGGTGCAGGCAGGGATGCCTGGTGACAACACTGGAGTTGATGGTGCTGGCGTCGGTGGACCGGTGCTGCCGTGCAGAACGGGACAGTGCTTTGTGCTCCTCACGAGCAGTGTCCACAGGCCACGGTGCAGGCAGCGGCACCAGTGTCAGTAGGAGTTTTGTCGTCAGGGAGGCCCAGGCTGCGGTGTGAGCAGGCGATGCCAGAGTGCAGGGCCCACAGGTCGCAGCGTGAGCAGTGGCTCGGTGAATTTGTCTGATGAAGGCATCGGTGAGACCAGGGTCGCAGTGCGAAGAAGGGCAATGCAACTCCATGTGGCATCAGCAGCTCACGGTGCGGCCCGCAGCTTCGTTAACGACATCGCAGTGGTTTCTCCTCTTGAACAGCCCAAAACACACAGTTCCGAGTGCTGCAGGTTGAGGAAACTGAAGTCTTTGGTGTCCCTGAGACTTCCAACATGAGGCAAGCTCTACTCCAAGCCCTTGGTGACCTTTCTCAACCAGGACACTCAGCAAAGTTCACCCTTTGCACTCTTTTCAGGCAGAAGCAGCAACTGTAGGCCAGCAAAGCAACACAGCAAAAGGACAGTACTCCTCCTTCAGCTCTTCTCCTGGGAAGAGGTTCCTCTTGATTCCAGAAAGATTCTAAATGTATGGGGGTTTGGGTCTTCTTTTTATGCCCCTTTCTGCCTTTAAAGTTGGCAAACTTCAAAGCAAAGTCTTAGGTTTTCGCCAGATCCTTCCTTGTCCAGGCCCGGTCCCATACTCACACCAGGGGGTCGGAGACTGCATTGTGTGTGGGCAGGCACAGTCCTTTCAGGTGTGAATGACCACTCCTCCCTCCCCTCTAGCTCAGATGGCTGATCAGGATTTGCAGGCTACACCCACACCCCCTTTTGTGTCACTGTCTAGAGAGGTGCAAAACAGCCCAACTGTCAAAATGACCCAGACAGGCAATCCACAACCAGGCATAGTCACAGAATGGTGTAAGCAAGAAAATGCCTACTTTCTAAAAGTGGCATTTTAAAACAGGCAATTTAAAAACCAACTTCACTTAAAAATTTATTTTTAAATTGTGAGTTTAGAGACCCTAAACTGCACATTTTGATCTGCTCTCAAAGGGGATCTACACTTTAATGATATTTAAAGGCATCCCCCATGTTAACCTATGAGGGAGATAGGCCTTGCACAGTGTATGTGGCAGTATTTCACTGTTAGAACATATAAAATACTCTAGTACATGTCCTACCTTAAACATACACTGCACCCTGCCCCTGGGGCTACCTAGGGCCTACCATAGGAGTGCCTGACATGTAGTAAAAGGGAAGGTTTAGGCCTGGCAAGTAGGTACACTTGCCAAATTGAATTGGCAGTTTAAAACTGCACACACAGACACTGCAGTGGCAGGTCTGAGCCATGGTCACAGGGCTACTAATGTGGATGGCACAACCAGTGCTGCAGGCCCACAAGTAGTGTTTGATTTATAGGTCCTGGGCACCTCTAGTGCACTTTACTATGGACATACCAGTAAACCAAATATGCCAATCATGGATAAACCAATCAACAGTACAATTTCAATAGGGAGCCCTTGCACTTTAGCACTGATTCGCAGTGGTAAAGTGCGCAGAGACAATAAACCAGCAAAAACAGAGTCCAGTACACCATAAAACCAGGAGGTCAGAAGGCAAAAAGACAGGGGAGATATGAAAAAAGCTGTCAGGTCTAACACAAAAATATGCCAAAATAACACTTACCATTCCATCCTATAGGCTATTGCAAATATGCATACTATCTACAAATGTAGTATACTCCAGGAATCACAGGATCCTTACCAACTAGAAAGAATTCATTATTTCCTCTAACATCAAAGGTATGTTCACATTCATTCTTCCCTATAAATAACATATCCAAGTAACTCTGATCAATGTGAATGTACAGCTTTCCCTCATGCTGCCAATCTAGAGATAATTCCGGCAGATTTCCGTTCAGTTTCTTCTCTATCCAACCTATGGTGTTTTTTAAGATCTTTATCTGTTTCAAATTTGCAATCTAGATTCGTTTTTCTGTCTTTCACTAAATTCAAAAAAATCTTTTACAGGGTGGTCTATGATTGAAATGGGTTTCACACCTTTGATCAATCTGATATTCCTTCCTGAAAAATCCCACAATTCTGACCTGACTGTGTTTTTTATGTCTGGTGGCAAATCCCCAATGGTTGACATGGTAAACAATGGAGTGTAAGATCCATTGTTCGGCAATTTGAAGGCTACATTTTCATCATGGGTTTGCATCTAGATGCCTTTCAGTGTACAATAGATGACGCAATTTAACTTGCAAAGGAGACCCCTTCCCAAGAGACCCACTGGGCTACAATCAGACACTAAAAATTGGTGATTCTCTACGAAGGACCGAATTCTTATGGGCACTTATGTTGTGTCTTGGGTTGTGCTTTATTTATTCGCAACTCCTATAATTTGAACATTTTTCCAGCGAGGGGTAGATTTGGGACTTCTACTGTCCTCAAAGTAGAATCAGTAGCACCAGTGTCAACTAAAAATAACATGGGGTGGCCATTCACCTCATCATCTACGAATGGGCCACACTTGTCTACCACCAAGACCATGCCACGTATGCAGTCTTCCTCCCCCATCCGCCACCGTCAGACTGACTGATGGGAGCCATAGTTCTCAGGGGTCTCAAACATGGGAATCTGTTGAAAGGGATTGTTGTCTTGAAATGCATTTGATTTCATGTTTGGAACTTGATGGGAATTCAGTCTGGGGCCACTCACATTGTGCTGGGGCATTGAGGTTGTGGAACTTCCATCACAGGAGCCTATGGTAATTGAAATCCTTCCCTCACTGTCTCTGCATATTTTACATCTGTACGGAGTTGTTATTTTGGGGTTGTATGAACCCTGAATTCTGGACCTGGTTGGGTGGGTAAGGCGACATTCCCTCTTCCAAAGCCCCAGCTTGCGGCAAAAATGACAAGGGGCTATCTTCTTCAAACTACCCGTAACCATTCCTGTGCCAGGGTCTATCAGAACTCCTCAACCCCTACCCTGGAACGGAGTAGTACCCTGTTGATACACACCTTCTATAGCACCAAAATTCCTTACAAATGGCTGGACCTGACTACTTCTCTGAACAGCCTTCATCTGAGCAACCATTAACTTCTCCTTCAACTTCTTCTGTTTCATCTCAATTTCTTCACTACAGTACTTTGCACACCTCATGATCTCATTGACTGATCTCATTGACTGACTTTTTCTGCCAACAAATCAAATGCTTTTGAATCATCATGCTAATTTCAGGTCTCAACCATGTCACAACTATCAACACAAAATATCCCATATCCTTGGACTCAAGCATCTCCATTCCACTATAATGCTTGAACTCCTGCAACAATCTCTTATAATAGGCATGAATTTACTCCTTAGGTTTCTAAGATGTCCTGTCAATTTTAAATCTATCAATAACTGTGGGTGACACTTCTGACTTCAAGAATGTAATCATCTCATGATACTTTTTCATCACCAAAGGCAAAGAGCCTTTTTTCACTATGCCTCCTGGCAGTTCTGGCTCCGGCCATTCAACAGCTATTTTGCATTCTGCTCACAATGTCAAACAAAGTGTTAAAATTTACCCACAACACTTGTGAAACTTTCACAAATCTCTCAACTTGTTTTTACCATTTCACTGTTTTTCCCTCAACTCTGGAAAGTCATTAGTAAATTATGCAAGATCACTTCTAATCTAGGGCACATGCATATCCCCCAGCACTTTCCTCAATGGAAAAGTTGATGCCCTCAAGTCTCCCAGGAGGAAGTGGATCTCCCATCTGATTCTTTGGTTCTCTCTTCCCTACCCATTGATTTTCCCACTTATTGAGCTTGTTTCATTTCTAAATGTGTTTAAATAATTCCGTAATTTGTATTTTCATTGCTGAAGTTCTCATACAGGCTATGTCTTCCTAATGAAAACATGTGCAATAGCTCTTTTGCAAAGCTTTTGTCTTATTCAAATCCATCTCACACCTTTAAACCAAATCAGACAATTTGTCATAAACTTGTCATGTACGTCTGGCAACATCCTTACACATGAACAAAAGCTCATTTTCATGATAAGTATCTAAATTAGTAATTTCAGGGTTCCCACTAATCATCTCATCCAATTCTAACTTTTGTTTGGCCACGTCCACCAAGGTCTCTCTCTCCGATGACTGTATTGTTCTCTGATTCACCTCAGAACTCAGGCTTTCTCTTGAAGGTGTATCAGCATTAAAAGGCTCACCCACTTATCTATTTCCTTAGCGTTAAGACCAGGGCCGGCTCCTCCATTAGGGTGGAGGAGCGTCGCCCCCCCGCCAGCAGCAGAAGGTACAATCCTTTCACCAATAAGGGATAATAAAGTAGATTTATTATCCCGTCGTGGAGAAAGGGATGGGGAATCGGGGATGACAGCCATGGAGGGGAGTGCACAGAACACTCCTCTCAGAGTGCATGTGTGTTTGGCCGGCCGTCTCGGACCGGCCCAACACACATGCGCAGTAGGCTCTCTCCAGCCCGGCAACAGAGTTGCCTGCACAGGCTCCCAGTCTGCCTGGGAGTGCTCTGACTGGGTGTTCTCAGCCATCCCTGATGCTGCTCTGAGCAGTGTCAGGATTGGCTGCAGGGCAGGCTGGGAGCCTGTGCCTGCAGCTAGAGCGACAGAGAAGGTACGTTTTTTTCTTCATTTTATTTATTGATTAAATATCCCCCCAACTCCACCCCGTGCGCCACATCCACCCCACCCCTTTAAATAGCAGCAAGCTGCGACTGGCTAAGACTCAGTGACATGATAGGGACCTTAGGAATAAGTTGGGGTCCTCTGATAAGTACCTATGGAACTGCACCCTTAAAGATTCAAGGTTGAATCAGCACTCACCACACATGGAGAACTTTTGTGTGTCGGTATTAGAGGAACAAATCCTCTTGTATTAGGACTTTCTGCACCATTGCCTGAGCCACCCACTGCACCAGGGACAGCCACATTTTAGGCCATCTTTCCTGGGAAATCAGGTGTATGCATAGGGACCAGAGGACCAATAATAACTGGGACAGTAAAAGTGTTTAGAATAGTAGGGTTAGCATGAACATAAATTCCTGAACCATCTCCCATTGGTTTACAATGTACATTTAGTTGAGTACCCCTCACTAAACCAGGAGCCACATTTATTGGGGCAGTAGCCAATCTACTATTTCTGCCATCATTAGTGTCACCTCTTCCCTCCACCTGGGTCTCATTATGATGAGGTGGACGTTCTAACAATAATAAATCAAAAAAGCTATCACCAGAATCACTGTTGCTAACTTCTCTTATATCATCTGCCTCCTTTTGCTTTTCTTCCTTTGCTTTCTTGTCCTTTTTTTCTCAAATTGTTTATCAAAATATCAGTTCTCCATCTCCTTTGTTCTGCATCCCATCTAGCATCTGCATAAGTATGAACTGCTTTCAGAGCTCTTCCCAATATTTCTCTTTCTCTCTAGCATGAGCAGCATGTTTTTAAGCATGAAGCACCTCATATTATGCAGGTCTAGGAGGTGGTTTTATCTCATACAACACTCTCCTCAAGTTTTCAATAATTCTCAAATTAAATGTGCCATAAAGTGGAAACATCAATGAACCTTCATTTTCTGTGATATTGTGCTAGTGACTAAACCAAAAACATGTATAGAGGCGTACATTGATTGCCATATAACCTGGGGTATCTTCAGGAGGTGCCTCGTTTCCCTCTCTATTAGGTATAGGCACGAATCATCTAAACAAACCTCATATGACCTCATATATCCTTAAAATAAGCAAATATACATTTTTATTGTTTTTTTTTTATAACGTTTTATATAGTGCAAACATAACCCATGGGGGTATCAGTGTGCTTTACAAAATTCAAGGTGATAGGTAGAATAAACAGTAACATCATCAAGGATGGAACAAGTTTTGACAGAACTCACAAGCGAGACCATTACAAGGTCCTAGACACACACAACCCCAAAATCCAGAACTTATGCAAGAAATAGACAAGCGTGCAGACTAATGGACAAATTGTGTTTGAGAGTAGAGTTTGTGAGTTCTACGCCAGAAACTAGTTCATGAGTGTAGTTTTAACTTCTTTCTTGAATGAGGCTGTTGAGACATTCAGTCCGATTTTAGGGGGTAGGGCATTCCAGATTCTCAATGCAATACTGGAGAGCTCTGGGTTATATGTTTCTCTTTTATAGAATGTCTGTGGTTTCAGCAGTACATGCTAGTGCCTCTAGATGCTCTACAGCCACCTGACACTTCAAGTTTTTGTGCAAAATATCTCAGGGTGTTGAAATGTAAAGCCTTATGGGTCATGCACACAATTTGTCAGTGAATCCTTGCCTCATAGGGAGCCAGATAAGAGATTTCAGGTCCAGAGTAATGTGATTGTTTCTATAAGATCCTGTGATGACCCTGGCAGCAGAGTTCAGAGAGGCTCTTAGTGGCACCAGCTTATGTCTGAGTAGACCGCAGAGGGTTTGTTAGACCTGACAGCTTTAGGGTGGTCAACCCCCAACTTTTTGCCCATCTCCCTCTATTTTTCTGACCCTTTTTTTGCTGATTTTAAGACTCCGCGCATTTTACCACTGCTGACCAGTTCTAAAGTACATGTGCTTTCTTCCTTAAACATGGGAACATTGGTTCCTACTCAAATGGCATGTTTAATTTACCTGTAAGTCCCCAGTAAAGTGCAATACATGTGCCCATGGCCTGTAAATTAAATGATACTACTGGGCCAGCAGCACTGATTTTGTGACTCACCTAAGCAGCCCCTTAAACATGTTTCAGCCCTACCATTGCAAGGCCTGTGTGTGAGGTTTCACTTCCACTTCAACTTGGCATTTAAAACTACTTGCCAAGCCTCAAACTCCCCTTTTTCTACATTCCTCACCCTTAAGATATGCCCTAGGTAACCCATAGGGCAGGGTGCTATGTAAGTAAAAGGCAGGATATGTACTTATGTGTTTTGCATGACCTGGTAGTGAAAAACTCACAAATTTGCTTTCCACTATTGTGAGGCCTGCTCCTTTCATAGACTATCATTATAACTGCCCTTATATACTTTTAAGTGGTAGAGTCTGATCTAGAAGGAGTAGCCCCATCAGGTTTAGTATGGCTAGCATGGTAATAGAAAATCCTGCATATTTGTGAAGTTGGATTTAATATTACTATTTTAGAAATACCACTTTTAGAAAGTGGGCATTTCTCTGCACTTACTGCCGTCTGTGCTTTACAGCCTGTCTCCAATCCATTGTCTGGTCTGTGCTAGTTGACAGCTCCCCTTGTGCATTCCACCCAGACAGCAATAAACACAGGCCACTCAATTACATCTGCATTTATCTGCATATTGAATGGGTCTCCCTGGGCAGGAAGGGGGGAGGGACTCTCTCTTACACTTCAAAGACCAGTGGCGTGCCCTCACACAAAGGACTGATAACCTCCCAAAGGGATCCTGGCTGCAGGACTGGGCTGAAATGGGATCTTGTGCACTTCAAAACCACTCTTTGAAGTTTCCCCCACTTCAAAGGCACTTTTTTCTACATATACAGGGTCTCTGACCCCACCAAAGCAGACACTTCTGGAGCTATACCTGGACTCTGTCAGAAGGACTGCTTTGCTAAGAAGGACTGCTGCCCTGCTTGTTGTCCTGCTGCCTGCTGGCCTCTGACCCTGCTGGAAGGACTCTGACTTCCCCAAAAGTGCTCTCCAAGGGCTTGGATTGAGCTTGCCTCCTGTTCTGAAGTCTCAGGTCCAACAAAGACTTCATCTACTAGCTCCTAGCTATTTCATCTACTTCAGTCACTCCAGCACCAACTTCAGCGACTCCAGTGCCTCCACCGCTGCCTGCCGCCATTGCACCACTGCATGCTCCAGCTCCATGATCCTCACTGTACGCAAAAATCGCAGCCTGTAACTCAAGTTTGATGCTGCCACCTTGCCGCTAATATCCGCAGTGTGATTGCGGCACTGCAAAGGCGACTCATCACGTCTTGACCGACAGGATTCATCGACCCTGCTAGGTCACAAGGAACTGACGCCTCACCACTGATGCCGCACCAGCTCCCCTGCAAGGGGACGAAACCGACGCCTCACCTCCCCTGGCTCACAGTACGCACTGATGCCTCACCTCCCCGGATGCCTCAAGGGACTGACATCGCACCTGCTCCAGTGATACATCACCTCGATGACTCTGTGCAATGTCTTAGTTTCTTCGTTTTCAAAGGTTTCTAAACCTGTGTGGTGTATTTTTGTGGTGTTTTCACTGTGTTACTGTATGAGTTATTGCACAACTACTTTATACATTGCCTTTTAAGGCCTGCTCTGTGTCAAGCTACAAGAGAGTGAGCCCAGGATAATTTGGATTGTGTTGTGACTAGGATTGTGGTCCCCACTTGGACAAGGGTATATACCTCTGCCAACTAGAGACCCAATTTGGGTTGTACTTCCATTCTCCAACCTTTGAATCACTAGGGTTTGAACAGCTGACTTGAAGTCATTGTGGGTTCGGAAGAGTCTAATTTTACATAAGAAGTTGATGTGGAAGTTTTCTCCTTTGGTGGCAGAGCTGATGTGGTCTAGCATGTTCAGGTTCTTGTGTAGTAAACACTTAAGAATTGTTAGTTATTTAATCCATTCTGCTATGTCCAGTGAATGTTTGGGTGGGCAATTAAGAGGAATTCTGTTTTGAGAGCATTTAGCTTGAGGTGGTTACTGGTCAGCTAGTTTTGGGTGTTTTGTGAGGTTATTTTGAGAGACCTAATATCGTCGGGGTAAAGCTGGGTGGCATCTGCATACATGAGATAGGGAATTTGATAGTTTGGTTAAAGGTTAAAAGTTCCATGCACAGGTTAAAGAGAGTTGGTGACAGTGAAGGCTCCTAATGTGACCCATGTTGTGTTGGATAGGGTCATATTGTCCTTGATTCTTTGAAGTTTGTTGTGGAGGAAAGAAATGAACCAGTTAAGAACGGACACTGATAGCCCCATCCTATGTTCAAGTAGGTCTAGGAGTCTGTCATGTTTGACTGTATTAAAGGCTAGAGGTTGAGAACGATAAGAAGGCAGGATTTCTTCTGATCCAACATTTTTAGGGCATCATCAACTATGTGCGTTGTTTGACCAGAGGAGGAGGGGCAGGAGCCCTTTGACTGTTGCCAGCGCTCCCGCTTCGCGGGACGCGCGCCGTGTTTTGGTTTCAAGGAGGAGGAGGGGCAGGAGCCCTTAAAAGCCCTGTCGCGCTCCCGCTTCGCGGGACGCGCGTTGTTTGACCAGAGGAGATGGGGCAGGAGCCCTTTGACTGTTGCCAGCGTTCCCGCTTCGCGGGACGCGCGCCGTGTTTTGGTTTGAAGGAGGAGGAGGGGCAGGAGCCCTTTAAAGCCCCGTCGCGCTCCCGCTCCGCGGGACGCGCGTTGTTTGACCAGAGGAGGAGGGGCAGGAGCCCTTTGACTGTTGCCAGCGCTCCCGCTTCGCGGGACGCGCGCCGTGTTTTGGTTTCAAGGAGGAGGAGGGGCAGGAGCCCTTTGACTGTTGCCAGCGCTCCCGCTTCGCAGGACGCGCACCGGTTTTTGGTTTCAAGGAGGAGGAGGGGTAGGAGCCCTTTAAAGCCCCATCACGCTCCCGCTTTGCGGGATGCGCGTTGTTTGATCAGAGGAGGAGGGGCAGGAGCCCTTTGACTGTTGCCAGCGCTCCCACTTCGCGGGACGCGTGCTGTGTTTTGGTTTCAAGGTGGAGGAGGGGCAGGAGCCCTTTAAAGCACCGTCGCGCTCCCGCTCCGCGGGACGCGCGTTGTTTGACCAGAGGATGAGGGGCAGGAGCCCTTTGACTGTTGCCAGCGCTCCCGCTTCGCGGGACGCGCGCCGTGTTTTGGTTTCAAGGAGGAGGAGGGGCAGGAGCCCTTTGACTGTTGCCAGCGCTCCCGCTTCGCGGGACGCGTGCCGTTTTTTGGTTTCAAGGAGGAGGAGGGGCAGGAGCCCTTTAAAGCCCCATCACGCTCCCGCATCGCGGGATGCGCGTTGTTTGACCAGAGGAGGAGGGGCAGGAGCCCTTTGACTGTTGCCAGCGCTCCCGCTTCACGGGACGTGAGCCGTGTTTTGTTTTCAAGGAGGAGGAGGGGCAGGAGCCCTTTAAAGCCCCATCGCGCTCCCGCTTCGCGGGACGCGCGTTGTTTGACCAGAGGAGATGGGGCAGGAGCCCTTTGACTGTTGCCAGCGTTCCCGCTTCGCGGGACGCGCGCCGTGTTTTGGTTTGAAGGAGGAGGAGGGGCAGGAGCCCTTTAAAGCCCCGTCGCGCTCCCGCTCCGCGGGACGCGCGTTGTTTGACCAGAGGAGGAGGGGCAGGAGCCCTTTGACTGTTGCCAGCGCTCCCGCTTCGCGGGACGCGCGCCGTGTTTTGGTTTCAAGGAGGAGGAGGGGCAGGAGCCCTTTGACTGTTGCCAGCGCTCCCGCTTCGCAGGACGCGCACCGGTTTTTGGTTTCAAGGAGGAGGAGGGGTAGGAGCCCTTTAAAGCCCCATCACGCTCCCGCTTTGCGGGATGCGCGTTGTTTGATCAGAGGAGGAGGGGCAGGAGCCCTTTGACTGTTGCCAGCGCTCCCGCTTCGCGGGACGCGTGCTGTGTTTTGGTTTCAAGGTGGAGGAGGGGCAGGAGCCCTTTAAAGCACCGTCGCGCTCCCGCTCCGCGGGACGCGCGTTGTTTGACCAGAGGATGAGGGGCAGGAGCCCTTTGACTGTTGCCAGCGCTCCCGCTTCGCGGGACGCGCGCCGTGTTTTGGTTTCAAGGAGGAGGAGGGGCAGGAGCCCTTTGACTGTTGCCAGCGCTCCCGCTTCGCGGGACGCGTGCTGGTTTTTGGTTTCAAGGAGGAGGAGGGGCAGGAGCCCTTTAAAGCCCCATCACGCTCCCGCTTCGCGGGACGCGCATTGTTTGACCAGAGGAGGAGGGGCAGGAGCCCTTTGACTGTTGCCAGTGCTCCCGCTTCACGGGATGCGCGCCGTGTTTTGGTTTCAAGGAGGAGGAGGGGCAGGAGCCCTTTAAATTAAAGCCCCGTCACGCTCCCGCTTCTCGGGATGCGCGCGTGCGGCGCCAGGGCAAAGCCCGGGCCAAGGGCGGGCCCGTCCTTCGCCCGTCATTGCCAGGAAGAGGCAGGGCAGGGCCCCCCGGACATCCCTCCAAAGACTGTAGGATTAGGTGGCACATAGGCGCGTGTTTGCCTGGAGGTACCGTTTTGGTGTTTTTTTCTTGTTTCTTCATGCCACCTCGTGATTGGATCCAACCCTCAGTTTAAGTAAAGCAAAATTAAAACACTAGCACTTAGTTATTGCAACCAGGTCAGGTTGAATATCTATACTGCTGCGGTGCTTATATTTCTTCTCTTTTTCCCCTTCTTCCTTGTGTGACAATCAACCGGAGGGAATTTTAACAACCTATCAGGATGGGGAAGAGGAAAGCCAGTGGTAATTCCACTGAGCATGGAGGGGCAAAGAAAGTTCCTCAACACGCTGCCGAAAACTGTACTCTGACTCAAATTGACAAACTTATTGAGGAAGTGGAAAGCCTGTTAGCTACTAAGCCTTCAAAATCCCACAAGAAAGGTGTGACTGCTACTACTAACGATATAAAATCTTTCTTTGCCCCTGTGAGCAGAGAATCACAGTTACCTACATTACAGGGATATAATTTAGAACCTATTAGGTTAGGAAATTCAAACAACCTAATAGAGAGCCCAAAACAGAGCCAGCCTAGCCACCAGGGTGATGTGTTCCCACTTATAAATTGCAATAACCGTTTCTCTCCACTCGCCCCATTGACGCCACCTGATTTAGAGAGGAGTAGGCAAAGGGTGATAGAGGAGCCACTAACTTCTTCAGTCAGACAGAGGGAGGAACCCGCTGAGTCACAGTTAGTACAGATAAGAGCTGAAAATTCTGAGCCTTAGAGAGTACCTCACATCCTTTAGCCATATGATATATGAGAAATTGAATGGCATATCTGCTGTAATTGGGGACATGAGGAAATTATCACCCAAATCTGATCCTAACTCCCTGGCCAAGGATACCCAATTAGCTGGAACATCTATGATAGGAATGTGTAGGGGTAAAAGGACTGAAATGGTAAAGCAGAACTTTCATGGGGGCAAAGGTGTATCTCAGGTTGTGGGCGCCTCTAACAAATGTGATACAATGCGTAACAGAGGACCCAACTGTGAGGTGCATAGAAATTATCTTTTAGACAAAAGGTCCATAGGCCCTTTGAGAAATATCCCCCCAAGTCAGGTCAGACATAGTGATTATGACATATACATGATAAATGTACCCAAGCTAAGCAATGGTCAAAAGGAGCACGGAGATTCTCTCACAAACAAAGTAATCCATTGGATAAGGGGGACGAAGAAGTGCAGCTCTATTATAAGGGACGACATAGTCACCGCTCAGAGATATACAAGAGCAGGTTCAACAACAGATCTTATAGGGCTTAAACTGAGCAGTCAGAGCCTAGTAAAGGGTCTTTTGGCACTTGATTTAAGAGTGAGACCTGGTACCTCATCACAAGTGTCACTTGCCCAAAAAATTCCCCAATCATTGGCAAATCTGTTTTTCCAAGAGAGATATAATACCCCAATGGCCCTGCATACATGTACTCCTAGAAGGGAGCAAAAGAGTAGCCCAACCTCAGCTATAGATTGACGTGAAGCCCCCATGGTGAAGGCTGGGAGAGACGGTATACCTAATCTAGACCCTTTTATGCCAAGTAACCAGATATTATACACCCGGGGAGCAGAGCCAGAAGCACATCGTAGTGACCTACTAGAGGAGTTGGACTATGGAGTAATGCCATGTCTAAATGAGATCAGAGAGAACCTGTTAGATATGGGGGTTGGTTTTGACCTTCCCATTAGGTTTCTATCTTGGAATGTGGCAGGGCTGCTTCAGAAATCAGCTAACCCTGACTGGTGCAGTTTTATAGATCAACACCATATTATCTTATTACAGGAGACATGGGTATCATCAGCGATTAACAGAGAAGGTTACTGGACCTTCCAGAAGACTGCGCTTCCTTCACCATCTGGCAGGGCGTCAGGGGGTTTGATAATCTGGTTAAAACACGATCTGTTTCCAAAGGTGAAGGAGCTAACAACTCCTATAAGGGATCTATTAGCCGTTGAGGTAGAACTTAGCACTGCCAGGGGGCCCGCTAGCATAGTAATTGTAAACATATATGTTAGACCTGGCACTCAAAGGATTCAGACTGCACTGATGAGTATGCTAACAGATTTCCTTTACTGTCTACCGGGAGGGCAGGGGTTAATCGCTGCAGGAGATTTCAATATGCAACTGAACTCTAGAGATGTTAAACAGCAAAAAGAAATTCAGTTTGCAGAGCCATGGGATAGATCTGGGCCGGTTCGAGCCATGACTAAGAAAGAAGGGGGAGCATTAAATCTACTAGAAGATCTAATAACAACAAAGGGGTTAAGAATAGTAAATGGGAACACCAGGTCAGACACCCCGGCCTCGCCCACATATAGGAGAGGTCCATACGCTAGCCATCTTGATTACGTTTTAGTAGACGACGTTCTCTGGAATCTCTTATTGACATGGTTGTTCTCCCTCGAAATGATAGTGACCATCAAGCCCTGAGTACCGTCTTTTCTCCAATCTCATTTAGTTGTAAAACACTGGCAACATGGGCCAAGGGCAATGTCCTAGTTGTGACGAACGATTACAAAAATGTAAAATGGTAATGGCTGGAAGATGATGTAAACTTCCAGCTATCTATTTATAGAATAGTTGCAACAGCACTCTTCCCATTGAAGCATACAAATATTATATCGGTGGATTTGATCAGCTTGCATAGTATTTTGACCAATCGGCTCAAACCGCACTTCCAGGTAGTAAGGAGGCAGACAGCGATTGGGACTAGAACGGTAAGCTGGTTTTCTAACTCCTGCCGCCAGGCCAAAATACAGTTATTGGGAGTATTAAAGGCAGGGAGCTACCGAGAGATGAGAGAATCCAGGGTTGCGTACAAAGTTGCACTCAAAAACACAAAAAAAGAGTGGGAAACCAAATATTGGAATGGCTGGTAGATGCACTTCATGAGAAGGATTTTAAACTATTTTGGAAATTAGTGGCAGACAAAGGCAGCTCTCAAGACGGGGAGATTTCTCCCGTAATTCAGCCAGATACCTGGGTGACACATTTTGATAAGGTATATAGAAAACTTCAAATTAATAGTACTACTATCCCTCTACTTAAATCTAATGAACTTGTTGCTAATACATTACCTGCTGGGAGAGCTATACCACCCAAATTTGCTCTGGGTTTTTTTCCTTAAAAGAAACAACTTTGGCTCTCCAATCAGTACGTAAAGGGAAGGCCCCTGGGTTGGATGGCATCCCAGGTGATTTATATTTGTCCCGACCGACAACTTGGTCTCTGTATTTAAATGCGCTCAGCAATGAGATACTGAGGGGGGGAGGACTTCCCCCCACGTGGCAAGGAGCAATCATAGTCCCTATTTACAAGAAGAACCTACTAACTATAGGCCAATCAGCCTACTTGATGTCAGTCAAAAAATATTTAGCAAGCAAGTATTGAATAGACTACAAGCATGGATAGAGGATTCTCATATTCTCTCCGACTTCCAGGCAGGAGCCAGGAAAGGAATGAGTACAATAGATCAGGTATTCAGGTTTAACCTCCTTTGTTGGAAATATCTGTCACTGAATAAGAGCCATTTGTATGTAGCTTTTATTGATTTAAAAGCAGCCTTTAACATGGTTCCACGCGACCTATTGTGGAATGTTTTGGAGAGTTACCAACTTGATGGAGAACTACTAAGACTGATTAGGTATCTTCACGAGGGGACGTACACCCAAGTACTATGGTCCCAAAGTGGCGATCTAACAGAAGTTATACCTGTCAACAGGGGGGTTAGGCAGGGGTGCATTCTGGCCCCAACATTGTTTAATCTCTACATTAATGGTGCGGCAGACCAACTGTTACACTGCAACCATGATGCCCCAAAGCTTGCTGGAGCCTCTGTCCCCATTTTAATGTTTGCTGACGATACCCTATTAATCTCGAGAACACCCATGGGCTTGCAAAATGAACTGGATGCTTTTTATAACTTTTGTTTTAATAGAGGACTTGAAATAAATCCAACAAAATCAAAGTGTATGGCTTTTAACCCGCACAAACTGTTCAGGGGGAAAATGACCATAGCAGGCCAACCAGTGGAGAGAGTCAGCCAATTCGATTACCTGGGGATTAGGCTAAGCGATGACCAAAAATGGTCGGCACGGATTGGGAAGAGTCTTACAGTTTTAAGGCAGAGGTCTTCAGTAATAGGGAGGAAAATTGCTAATATTTCGCAAGGGGAGATATCACCTGCTATTACTGTCTATAAAGCAGCAGCAGTCGCAGCTTCAACCTATGGTGCTGAGCTTTGGGGACACACTAATTCCAGGTGTTTGACTACGGTAGAAAACCGTTTTCTATGAAACTTTCTACGACTGCCGATGAGTACCCCTCTCACTCCGCTTAGATTCGAGATCCAACGAGATCCACAATGAAATTGCACTAAGACCACTTAAGTATTGGGTGCATCTTTGGACTTCTGAGTATCTGTCAACCCTCCATATAGTATTAAAGAAGTTTCTTGTAGGTGATTGTGTATTAAAGATCCCTTGGCTTAGACACATCAGAGATATGTGTAAACTCCTTAAAATGGAGGAGGAGTGGAGTGCTCCTCATAACCTGACCAAGGAAGTAAAAGAGCGTATTAATAGGTGCTATTGGGAGAACATCTTGGTGCAAATTTGGGCGAAAAATTAGAGGCAGTCGGACGCTACAGTTTCTGGATCATAAATGTAGCCCCAAATTTGAGGCCTATGTGGACAACGTAAATCCTCCCTATACCAAAACACTTTTTATTAAGTTCAGGTTAGGGATCCTCCCGCTTAAGACATTTACTGCACGATGGAGAGTGGAGGATTGTAATTTAATATTTTGTCACTATTGCCAAAAGACAACAGAGTCAATCGCGCACTTTATGTTTTTCTGCCCTAGATATTTGGCGCCGAGGAAGAAGTGGATTGCCCCGTTATGCAGGTTAATGGGGATAAGGGAATGGAATACAGCTTTACATCTCTTGACAATTGATACAAATGACAAAATAGTTTTTTCAGTTGCAAGATATTTGCAAAGTGCATGGGCTATAAGAACCAGAGAATTGCTATGATTGTGTGTTTTAACATATTGGTTTTGGATTTTATCTATTTAACATAACAAGTTGTTAACTGACTGGAGTTAAGATATAATAGCCCATCACATCATATACCTAATACCTTAGGATATTAAGATTTAAAGAACAATGTCTGTTTTGCACTGGTATTACAAAAAGTGATTTTATAATTTATTCAGGGTTTTAATGTATAACGTGGTATTTCTTGCTGATTCACATTTATAACTGATATGCTGCTTAATTATGATATGATGTTTTATTGTTTACTTTTATGGCTTCCAGCCAAAATAAAGTATAATTTGATTTGATTTGAGTGCCAATTCACTACTGTGACCCTGACAGAAACCAGATTGGAATTGCTCTGAGAGACTGAATTGTTTAATGTGGTTGAATAGACATGTACATGAACACATTTCTCAAGGAGCTTCATCAGGGTTAGAATATTAGAGATTGGGGGGCATTTGTTTAGTTGTAGTGATCCACCGTGGATCTGTTTTTTTAAAAATAGGGGTCACTTGCCCAGCTTTTAGGCAGTCAGGGATCGTTCATTGAAGTAGTGAGACATTAACTATCTTGGTCCAGAGGGGGTTTAGTGACATTTTACACTGAAGACATTCACTGGTAGTGGGTCACTAAAGTAGTTTGAGAGTTTAAGTGCTGTAAGAATTTTGTGAATGGTGCTTCATCAAAGGTTTTGACTATGCTCCATGAAGCATTGCTTTGGGGGTTGTGAGCTGAGAGGCATGGAGACTCAAGAATCTAGGGTGTGGAGGTGCTAATATGAGGTGTAAAAGGATGGTGCTCCTTAGCTGTCCGCAGGTGATTTTCGATCTTTCTTGCCTTTTCCATGAAAAAGTAGGCACAATTCTCACAGTTTAGCTGTTGATTGGAAACTGTAGAGGAGGCGTGGGGTAGCCAACTGGACTGTAGCTTGACCAGTTTGAACAGGTTTTTTTTACAATTTCTAGCTTCATCTAATTGGTTTCTAAAGAAGTTTGCTTTCAAGTTTCTGACACGTTTGTTGTAAATGCTCCTCAAAGATCTCAGGTGTTTAAGATGTCCAAGGGTTGGTGAGAATATCCACGTTTGTACAGCTAATCTGAGCTGAAGTCTTTCTTCAAATAAGATGCCATTAAACCATGATTTGTAATCTTTGGCAGACATTCTTTTTCGTTGTAAGGGTGCTATTGAGTCTAGGATGTTCAGCATGGAATTTGTGTAGTGGGCTGTGATGTCATGGAAATCTGCCATATCCAAGGGAGGTGGCAAGATCTTATTGCTGAGGGAAATAAGACCATTCAGATTTATACTTTGCATGCTCCTTTTCCAGAATTTAGGTTTCTTTAGTTGAGGCTTTTTTGTCCTCCCTGAAGAAAGTGATGCACTAGTGATCTGTCCAGTCACAAGGGATGATAGTTTCAAGTTGGATGGTTATATACTTGGCAATGATAAGGTCCAAGATCGACCCCAAGTTGTAGGTCGACTGTCACTGAATCGGGTCAAGTTGAGGTCACCTAGGAAGGAATTTAGGCTGGGTCATTAGGGTCATTCGAGTGGAGGCTGAAATCTCTGAGGAAGATCTAGTTGTGACATGTTGGTCTGCGGGAGTTGAGATGATTTCCATAATTTTTCCTATGAATATAATGTTATCTCCAGGTGGGTGGTAGGCTTTGTGCAGTTTGCATAATGGACTCTTGTTATTCAGAACATCAATGCATATGTTTTCCCATGAAGATTTGGCAATGTTCTGAAAATGTTTCACTGAGAGATTGTTTGGTGTATGCAAGCAATACCACCACCTGGTCTGGTGAGTCTATCTCATTTTATGATGTTGAGGTTAGGTGGAACTAGTAAGTCAAGCGCAGCTATGGAAACTTCATTTAGGCATGTTTCAGTCAAGTTTAATGGATCCAGCTTGTGTGCCAGTGTTGTTACCGCTGATCTACAAATAAGTAGCATGCATTTCAGGTGTGGTTTGGAGTCCACAGAGGATGACCGAGGAATGTGTACTTGCTTAAGGTTAGACTTGGTTTCAGCTCTATAGTTGGGCCTTGGTTCTCTTTATGGGTATGTAAGAATAGTTTGGATTTGGTCCAAATTGACTTTGTTACCAAAGTCTGTAGAATTATATGAGAGGAGGAGGGAGTGAATGTCACTATCGGAGAGTCGATCTTTCACTCTGATGGGCTGACTGTAGGGATTAGAGTAGGGTATTGTTCTCCACCTCAGATGGGGGATGACAAGAAAGTTGAGGTCCTGTATGTTGTGGGGCATGATGGTGGTCTAGTACAGTAATTAGTATCTAGGGCGTGGTTGTGTCTATTCTTTGAAGGAGTTTTGTTGTTCAATCTATTATTTGCCAGCTCTTAGGTGATGCTTATTAGGTTTTGTGGATCAGTCTCAAGTAGTTGTAGGTCCTGTGTTATCTCACCAAGTCTGGATTCTAATAATTTATGAGGACAGATGGTTTAGATTTGGGTCGATAAGCCAGAAGATGGGGGAGTGCTCAGGAATGTTGTATTCGAGTGCTGTTGGCTTAGAAGAAACATTGAGGTAGAGGTCAAACTGTAGAATAAACGGGGCATGAGGAGGGGAGGTGGGGAGATGGTGTGCTGGGTAAGCTGGGGCACTCGGATATTATGGTGTATGATAAAATTCAGATTTGGGTTATCAGGCAATTCAGATGACATTGTTTGGGCCAAAGGGAGTACCTTGAGCCTGCTTGAAGTATCTATTAGTATGTATTCAGCAGTCAAGTGGACAGTCCAGGTGGTGTGGTTATTTCTTTGGCTGTGTATCTCTGTGTTCTCTACTTTATCAGTGTAGTAAGGGTGTGGTTTAGTTCGGTGATTCATGAATAGGGACTCATGTTCCCTGGATGGTGTTGGAGTGGCACATCATGGGAGAGCAAGGGGGGATGGAGTGCTCAGTACGACTGGGGCATGAGAGGACAATAACTGGGGTTCTTGATGGAAGCCTAAAGAGTCAAGGCAATCTTGAAAGGGAGCATTTTCATTACTAGATGTAAAGTTTTTGATGAAAGAGAAGGTTTCATCAAAAATGTCTAAGTTGCAGTCAGAAGATTGGATGAGGATAATCCTGTTATTATATAGGGAGATGGTTGCATCTGCTCTGCAAGCGAGTAAGAGAACTACAGAGATTCTGAGCCCATATGGGATTTTCCTGGATGCAGAGATCCTGAGCTGTTAGAGCAAGGCTTTCCTCCATTATGCTCTTCTTTTATTGTAGAATATATGATCAAATTCAAATAACTGTATTTGGCTAAAGGCCATAAAAGTAGACAGACAAAGACACAACCATTAAAAGAAACATCATATATAAATAGCTAAATCCTTCATCCCATCAATTTATATAAAGACATCAATTCAATTCAAAACAATCTTTATTCGGATTTTACTCCATAAAACATAAACAATCTCTTTAAAATAAAAAAGGTTATACAATAAAATACTTCAAGATACATTACTAATAAATAAATAGGTAAAAACCTTTGCTGCAACAAATTAGGCAGTTATTCATTCTCATATCGGAGTTTTTCTAGATAAGACAACTTTTTTCTCTGTTCTATTGCATGTAGGATACATTTTATCACTGCTTCACATTTCTCATTGGTATCCAATTTAGATAAATAGTTAAAAGCTTCTCTACAATAAAATAGCTTGTTAATCATAAATAGTGGTTTTAAAAATTGTTTCCTAATGTCATGATAAAATTTACAAGATATAATGAAGTGCATTGTAGATTGTGCAAATCGTCCCACGCAGGGGCACTTCGGTAGGCTTTTACTCCAAATCCTCACCTTTGGGAAGGCTACCAAAAAGTGCAACATTCTAAAACGTAATCGGGTCAGATAAAATCTATGCTGAGTGTTTACAACTGTCAGTAAGTAATTTGGTATTACCTCGTTGTTTCGATCATATAGAGTGCTACTGTTGATTTCATGCATTCTATATTTTCTCTATCACTAACCCTCCATGCCATTAATTGTTTTTTCAATTCTGTCTTACTAAATTGGAGGACTATACCTGGGTTGTCCAAATTTGGTGCTAAATGTATACCTTTCAACAGATCTTTTAAATGCATGAACCATGGGATTCTATCCCAATATTCTAATGTAAGACAATCTTTAATAATCTTTTGGGTAAAATGCGTCCCTTCTTTTGACCAAATGCCATGCCAAGCCGACAACGCATTAATATATATTAGATCTTCCACTTAAGGGCTGCCCAGTTCCTTATGTACCATGTATGTGGAGGTGGTATTTGGGACTGCAAGTAATCTGTTAAAAAATGTGTTCTCTAGCACTTGTAATGAATGGATCTCGGGCATCAGGCCCCAAAGGGCAGAACCATATGTGATGCTGCTGATTGATTTGCTTTTGTAAATTTGCAGCATTTCCCTTAGGGGTTTATTACCAATTTTTGGGGAAAATCTAAAGACAGCCTCAGTTGTCCTAATATACTTCATCTTAATAATTTCTAGGTGTTGTTTCCAATGACCCATATTAGAAAATTGTATACCCAAGTATGTAAATCAATTCACCTCTTCACATTTATGGCCCTTAATAAAGCAAGTTTTCTTCCTGGCCTTTCCCTGTCCACACGTCATTACCACTGTTGTGCTCATATTCAACATCATGGGGGTCATTACGACCCTGGCGGTCGGAGACCGCCAGGGGTAATGTAGCGTCCGTACCGCCAACAGGCTGGCGGTACGGAGGCCCTTATTATGACCGCGGCGGTAGCGCCGCGGTCGCACCGCCGGGGCCGGCGGTTTCCCACCGTTTTAGCCCCGGCGGTGATAAACCGCCAGGGCAGCGCTGCAAGCAGCGCTGCCCTGGGGATTATGACACCCCTACCGCCAGCCTGTTTCTGGCGGTTTGCACCGCCAGGAAGAGGCTGGCGGTAAGGGGTGTCCTGGGACCCCTGGGGGCCCCTGCACTGCCCATGCAACTGGCATGGGCAGTGCAGGGCCGCTTTTCACTGTCTGCATAGCAGACAGTGAAAAGCGCGACGGGTGCAACTGCACCCGTCGCACGGCCGCAACACCTCCGGCTCCATTAGGAGCCGGCTCCTATGTTGCGGCCTCATCCCTGCTGGGCCGGCGGGATGTCGTAATGGGGGCCGCTGGAGTGCGGCCGCATTGGCGGCCACACGGCAGTTACCGCTCGGCGGGCGGCGGTAGCCGCCCGCCAATGTCGTAATAACCCCCCATATCTCTTTCCTCCATGAATTCCACAAAGCCCTCAATTAACAGCTGCAACCCATTTGCAGTTCGTGACAGCAGTACTGCATCATCTGCGTATAAAAGAATTGGGATAGAACATTCTCCTATTTTAGGGCTATCAATTTCTATATTTTTTAGATGGGCATCTACTCCATTTATATAAAGGGAAAATAGGAGAGGCGCCAAAACATAACCTTGGCGTATTCCTCTCCCTATCCTAAAACCTGGGGTACACTCACCATTCCTTCCATATCTCACCCGTGCTGTTAGATGATTGTATAGTTGCACCAAGAAGCTTATTATATCTGAGGGCGCACCCATATCTGTTAAAACTTTCCACAACTTAGCATGATTCACCAAATCAAAAGCACTGCTAAGATCTGCAAAACAAAGGAACACATGACCCTTCTTTTCTATTGTATATTTACTTATTATTAAGTTAAGGTTTATACATTGTTCCAGGGTACCAACCCCAGGCCTAAATCCCAATTGAGCCTCTGTGAGTATATGATTGTTAGTTGCCCATGATTCTAATCTTTCTAAGAGTACTCTTCCCAGCAGTTTAACAGATGTATCTAAAAGTGAAATTGGCCGATAGCATTTGGGGTCGCCTCTGTCTCCTTTTTTAAAAATAGGGACAATTATACTTTCACTCCATGTTGTTAAAATATATCCCTTTGTCACACTCAAAAAAACTTGGGTCAAAATAGGGCACCATAAATCGACATGTGTCAAATAAGCATCTACTGGCACCCCGTCAGGGCCCGGCGTCTTACCTTTCGGACATCTTCCCATAGCAGATTTCACTTCCCCTAGACTAACTGGTTTCAAGAAGAGTGGCTTGATCTCAATTATCCCAATATTTGATGGGTGAATAGTCAGATTATCTGGGTAAAAAATTGAGCCAAAATGAGAAAGCCATTCCAATAAAGGAACGTGTACTGTTATTTCGGGTACATCACTATTTTTTAGGAATGGTTGGTTAATTGTTTTCCAGAATAGAGTACTATCTCTTAATGTCGTTGCTTGCTCAAGATTAGCCCATGCCCTAGCTCTCAGTTGTGCCTTCCTGGTCTCTAATGCATGTTTGTAGTTAGAGCACTTAATACTTACTTCTTCTCTATTTCTTGGTCGGGCCTGCAGGGCTTGTTTTAGTTCCTGTGTAGCTGATGAACAATTGTGATCAAACCACCCCACTTTTTCACTCTTTTTGTTCCCCGATGTTCTCACTAAGCTTCCTGCAATGGCGTTTCTGAGCTGGTTAAAGGATCCTAGAATCGTATATGGATTTTGATTATATTCTGTGCATGTGAACATTTCTTGACGGTATAAAGACATCATTTCAGAACCAGATCTTAATAACTTTTCACGCATCATCATATACATGAAAAAAACATTTACACAAGGGTGAACATAATTTTAAGTAGCATAACATTTCCTTAACAAAATTGCAGCACTTATATAACTAAGTATAGAAAAACAAATTTCAGCAGATGAAAGACTTTGCAAAAATAACAAACCCTTTTTGTATGATTTAAGTTGTTGCTTTTTTAACCTCGGCAGTAAACACTGCAACTAAGGGGCTTTGCACAAATGGCAAAAAAGCATAATGTTCACTGTGGACTGGGGAGTATGAGCGAAAATGAGCGAAAATAGAATGGGGGAGAGCGTATAAGCGATATATGTCAGCACCTCATTCGCTGCTTTCTTTGGGAAATTGTTTCCCAATGCTGTCAGATTTAAATGCAAATGATTGACTTTCAATAGATAAGGTTGATGATGCTCCTTTTACTTTGTACTAAAATAGACAGAATGGGGCCCAGGTTCCCTTCAAAACCCCCCTTGTTGTCCCCTGGGCATTGTCAACAGCCTAAGAGGAAGTACATGAAATATTTCAAGATTCTCAACAAATTGTCCCTGTAGACCCAGAGATTAATGGGGTAGAACAAGGCATGTGATTATTATCTTGGAATGTGGTAGGTCTCCAGAACAAGTTGGGAAATATGGATTTGCTGTCTTTCATTAGGGCATATGATATAATTTGCTGCCAAGATAGCTGGGCTTTCAATGCTGTTGTTACAGATGGGTATAAGTCTTTTTGTGTTAATGCAACACCCTTGGCCTCTGGAAGAGGGAAGGGGGGTTTGGTGGATTTTGTGGCCACTTCTCTCAGGAATCTTGGTGTTAGGCCAGTGGAATTGAAACCCTGTTTTCAAATTTTAAATCTTTGTGCCGCTAGGCAGGTTAGTGTTATTTTATTTCATTTTTAATGAAAATGGATTGATCAAGAGAAAACTCCATGTGCTATTATCTGGGCAGGGGATTTTAATATTCATAAGTGTCCACACGATTGGGATATCATATGTGGCTGGATGGATGACCAGGCCACTTATTTGGGTCATTTTATACACACCACGTATGGAGTGAATATAAGATCACTTATTATAGTTTATTTTTTAAGCCAAAGTAAGGGCTGGAAATTAGCATTTCTGGGTGCGAGTTTAGAAATCTATGTTTTAGGCTCTTGGATGTATTTTTAGTTGAATTAGGAGGATATATATACCCATCTAAAGGAGCAGCAGCCTACCTGTTCCAATGTATTGTCCTGTGCTCTAGGGGCGTTAGTCTCTGTTTCCGAGTGAATAGATTAACGGCCTACTGAATGGAAGGATCAGTTGGGATAGCCTTATAAATGCCTGCCACTTATGATTTACATGAGACTAAGGTGAGTCCATCTGAATCCAACCTGCTTAAGATGACTCCATGTGTCCACCGTCTTAAGATGAGTCCACCTGAGTCCACAGGCATAAGGGATGGCCAGAATGAATGTGTTAACAAAGGACCAAATGAGAGATTATCCCATTTACAACAAGCTCCAAGGACAAGGGGAATGTAAATATAAGTTCAGAAAATGATATAGTAGATGTAAGGGGGTGAGGAAAAAGTAGATCCAGCCCGAAATAATTATGGTACGGCTGCCAGTAACTATTAGAGGCAAGTGGTAGTAAAGGGGGTAATACTCTAACAATTACAAAATGGCCATCTTAATTAAAAGACAAACCTTATGTCATTCAGTCCTACCTTAGTTTAATTGAAAGTGTGAGAGGAGCACCATCTTGTTGGTGAGCCCTTGTGTCTTGGCAAGGTGAGAAAGCCCAAAATGGATGGTTAGCTACCCTCTAACAACATCTCTGTGGATGAAAATGCTCAGACACTGATGAGAGACATATGCATATCCAAAAGGCTTGTAGGGGCAAGAAAAAGGCAGTGCTGTAATCCTTCGCCTGGCCCGCGACCAACATGGCAACAGTGGAAAATCCCATGCATCCTTGAACACATTGCAGCACATGCTAGCTCGAGCTACAGTGATTGAGCATAAAGGGCAGACTGCCGAGCAGAGACATCCTTGGCGCAGACGGCATGCCTGACAAAAAGCACGAAGGATGTAGGGCACGAGGCACTGGCTAGTCTGCCGATGTTGGGCTCTGCCCCACGAAAGCAGCAGTATCCTGCAACCCCCTGGGAATGGGACCAGACCGAGGGGAGGTCGTGGGACAGCAGCCATGTTACAGTCAGAATATGGCTAGGGGTGCACACTCACCACACTTCGCTGTAGGATCACGGTCTACGCAATTGTCAGTCCACAAATCATCTTCAGGTGCAGACAGAGGGAACGTCAATCCTTGTGTTTGGCTCCAGTTGTCAGGCCAAACCCAGAGCAGAGCATCACACAGACAGACCTTGCGTATTCTTGTCCCCACAAGGGCAAGCTAGCCATGCATAGCCATGAACATAGACAGTCCCCAAGTTGGCTATAAGTGAGGGCAGTTGGTGGGTCAGTTAGTGTTTATCAGCTGGGCATTCCCATATAGGTTCCAAAGTCTTCCAGCAAAAATAGTATTTTTGTGCGTAATTAGGCACCATAGGAATCAATGGGATTTTTTTTTTTAAATGCATAGAAAATCAGGCAATACGTTTACCAATGTCCCCTTTTGTTTATAGGTCCAGGTCATCAAGATGTCCTGTGGACCAGCCGGGGAAGTTCAGGTGGCTTTTCGTTTCGGCAGGACCAGCTGCTGAAAAGTCCTTGGAGCTGGTGCAGGACCACTTGGAAAAACAATGCACAGGCTGACTTCAAGGTGAGTCCAGTGGGTCTCCTTGGAATGTGGTGCTCACAAGAGGTAGAAGACCCTTAGAGCACAGATGGTTCTCTGGTGTAGGGGCCAGGAACGCCGGGTGCAGAGCAGATAGATGAGCCAAGAGCTGTGAACAAAGGTGTCCTTTGAAGCAGGAGCCAGGTAACTTAGAGGGTGCATTGCAGGTCAGTAGGGACACTCTGGGGGTGGTTCTTATGTGTCCTGAAATCCCTCAACTGGGGCTTGCTCCTGGGCCTTTGAGAGTCCAGAGTAGACTGGAGGTCGCAGTGCCACCAAATGTAACACACTTGCAAGGTTTGCTCTCTGGGTCTGTTGAGTAAACTTTGGTTTGGCTGGTGTGCCCAATTCCTTGGTCAGTGCCAGTCAGTGAACTGGGCTTCAACAGTCTGTAGCTTCGTTTTTGCAGGGAGTGATGCCTTCACTCTGGAGGGAGATCTTTGGTGATTTTCAGAAGAGTGGAGGTCCTATGGGGATTCGTAGAGTCCGTCCGATATCCATGCCTACCCTCAGTGGTGATTGTTGATTCCTGCGTGCAGCAGGCAGAATTTGACACCTTATTCTTTGTGCAGCAGGAATTCAGTTCTTGGGTCTTCTTTGTTGCAGGGCTTCTTTTGTCTTTGGAATCTGATCTGCAGGTCTTGGGGTGCCCACTAAACACTGCATTTAGTGGCTATTTAGGGGAGTCCCTAGTAGTGATCAATGGGTCATCTATGTTAGGGTGGCTACACCTACTATGTGACCACTTCCTGTGGGCAGAGGTCACTTCCCAACCCCTGATTGGCTATTTTCCTACCATGCAATATGGGGGAAAACAAAATGGAGAGGTCACCTCGCATGCAACACCTTAAGGGTGGTGCAAGCTGGGGGTGGCCACTCTTTCTGTCCTTTGTGCATTTTCCCACTGTTGCCTCAACCAAAAGTGGGAGTTTGCAATGAGGCAGCCATCTGCTGCTAGCAACAGGGCTAAGGGGTCATGTTTCAAAGATATAAAGCCATTTGAAGATCATTGGCAGGGCAGTGCACATTCCTGGGTGAGGAGGTGTAACACCTCTGTCCAGGAAGGGCTTTGTTTTCTGAACCCAGAGAGCAAGGGCTCTCACCCCAGGGTTCAAGAATCTTGTCAGGTGGTGGCAGGCCGATTGTGGCCAGCCAGCAACCATGCCAGAGTTAGTTAGCTTTTGCAGGGGGTACCTCTAAGGTGGCCCGGGTACAGTTTGCATTAAATCCAGTACTGGTACCAGGTTGGATTTATTGTTCTGAGTTGTTTGATACCAAACAACCCAGGGTTCAGAGTGGCCATCATGTAGCTGTGAAACTAGTACTAACCAGGGTCCAGCACATGCTCTTAAAATGGCTGCTCTGTTCACTTACTATGTCCCAAGTTTGGCAAGGACACAATAGGAGCATATTGCTCATGCATCTATGCCTGTACATTCATTATAGAGCACCCTGACTTAGGGCTGCAAGGCCTGCCAGAGGGGTTGCTTGCCCTTAGTTCATGCAGTGTCTAGTGGACAGGGCCACAGGTTGTGTGTCATGTCAGTTTTGCCTTTTGGGATTGCACTAGGACACTCAGCCTGCAATGGCAGTGATGGGTGCATTTGTATGCATGGTTCCTGAGGGTGGCACAATCTGTGCCGCTGCCCTCAGGGGCATACCCTTAGTACCACATACTCTGGGTACCTAAGTACCATTTACTAGGGACTTATAGTGGTAGCTAAAGGTATTGCCAATTGTGCAAATGCACCACAACAGATTGGGGAAAGAGATCTCGCCCAGGCAATATGGTTAGAAGGGGCCCTGAGCCCTAACAACTTTGAAACCACATCAAATACCAGGCAAAAAGTGGAGGGGGTTAACCATGTGGAAAGAGGCCATTTCTCACACTACCTTTTGGCATTTTCTTGGAGGTCAGTTCTGTGAGGGGGGCACTATGGCCCCATAATCCTTCACAAATATCCTGTAATACCTATTCAAACCAGGGAATGTATTGACCTTAGACTGGGTTGTAGGAATTTCCCAATCCAAAATGGTCTGGATCTTGAGTTGGAGGGGTTGGACTTGGCCTCACCCTAGCAGGTATTCCACGTAAACAACTTGACCTTGCCCTTTGTGGTACCTACTGGCCATGATAGTGAGGCCGGCTTTTTAAAGGGCCTAAAGGACCTTTCCTAGGTGGATCAGGTGATATTGCAAGGTGGAATTGCAGAAAGCTATGTCATCTAAAGAAGCTGCACAAAAGGATTCCAGCCCAGCAAGGACTTGGTTAACCTCCTTTGGAATGTGGCAGAGCATTCTTCAATCCAAAAGGCATAGCAGTGAATTGATAATGCTCATTTGGAGTGGAGAATGCAGATCTCTCTTTTGCTCCTGGGGTGTGGTCAATCTGCCAGTACCCAGATGTCAAATCAAAAATACTGAGATATTTGTCTGTCCCTAATCTATCTATGAGCTCATCAGCTCTTGGAATTGGGTGTGTATCTGTCTTAGTTACTGAGTTGAGGCTCCTGTAATCCGCATAGAACCTCATTTCCTTTTTCTCTCCTTTGGGTTGAGGTTTGGGGACTAAACCTACTGGGCTAGCCCAGGGGCTCACTGAGTGTTCCATGACACCTAAATCCAGCATTTCCTTGACTTCTGTCTGTATGTTCTCACTGACATGGTCAGACTGTCTGTAAGTGTTGTTCTTGACAGGCAAGCTGCCACCAGTGTCCACATCATGGGTACACCAATCAGTTTGGTCAGGGGTCAGTGAGAATAACTCAGCATACTGATTGAGGACTTGCTTACAATCAGCCTACTGTTGTTCTGTGAGGGTGTCTGATAAGACCACTCCATCCACAGAACCATCTTGTGGGTTGCTGGAGAGGAGATCACGGAGAGGTTCACTCTCTTCTTCCTGTCTCTCATCTGTAACCATGAGCATGGTCACATCAGCTCTGTCATAGTAGTGTTTTAGGTGGTTGACATGGATTATTCTCTTGGGATTTTTGCAACTGCCTAGGTCAACTAGATAAGTGATCTCCCCTTTCGTTTCAATTATGGGATAGGGCCCAGGCTACTTGTCTTAGATAGTCCTAGGAGCCACAGGCTCCAACACCAAAACATTCTGCCCTGGCTGGAATTCCACCATGGCAGCTTTTTGGTCATACTAGTGCTTTCGCAGCTCCTGGATGGGCTGAAGGTTTTGGCTTGCTTTCTCTATTTACTTCGCTATCCTTGAATGTAGGCCAAGTACATAGTCCAATATGTCTTGCCTGGGCTCTTTGAGAGGCTTCTCCCAGCCTTCCCTTATTAGACTCAGTGCCCCACCAACAGGATGCCCAAACAAAAGTACAAATGAAGAGAATCCTACTCCCTTGTGTAGGCAAAAAGCAGACATGTAAGTAAGACATCCCATCTCCTTCTGTGATTTTCAGAGAGTCCTCCATTCATGCCCTTTAGGGCCTGATTAAATATTTCAACCAACCCATTTGTTTGTGGATGATACGGGGTAGTGAAGTTATAAGTTAATCATATTCATTCCACATGTGTTTAGGTGTGTAGACATGAAGTTTTAACCTCTATCTGATACTCCTCCTTTGGGAACCTAACTCTGGAAAAATACCCAGGCAGGATTTTGTTACTGCAAAAGCAGTGATGGTTATAAGGATATGCAGTGGCATTGCATGATTCACTACCTCCAGGATATTTCTATTTTGTGATGCTGTCTTAGGGACAAGGGGGCCACCAATATCAACCCCTACCCTCTCAAAGGGTACCCCTACTACAGGTAGCAGAATTAAAGGGGCTTTTAGGCAGCCACCTGCTTTGCCACTGGCGTGGCAGGTGACACAGAACTGGCATAGGTCTTCACCTTCTGCTTCTGGGACATTCCAGGCCAGTAAAAATGATTCAGTAGCCTGCTCCAAATTTTATGGGGGCCCAAATGCCCAGCTAGGGGAATGTCATGGGCTAGAGTGAGGAAAAACTCTGTACTGCTGAGGCACTACTCCCCTCTTGGTTCTGCCAAGCTTGAGGCCTCTATCCTCAGTCAACAGGAGCTCATCAGCCCAATAAACCCTGTGGGTACCACCGACAGTACCCTTTTCTTCCTACGTAGCTTGGTGCCTCAGGCCTTCAAGAGTGGGAACGGTTCTTTGTCCCTGGCACAGATCCTCCCTAGAGGGTCCTCCTGGGTTCAAGAGCTCTGGGTGGTAAGGCCCAAGCTCTGCAGGCTCAATTCTCTCTGTGAATAACAAGTCCTCTTCCTGAGAAGAAGGGTTCTGACTTGAGATCTGTTTTGAAGCTGGTTCCCCAGTCTTCTTGTCTTTTCTCTTGGGAGGTTGGTCCACTGTCTCAGGATCCAACTCTCCTTTTTCCCTCTGAAGTTTGCACTGTGCCCTAGTCTTAACACATGTCCATTCTGGGATCCCAAGCGTGGCTGCATGGGTTTTCAGTTCTACTTCAGCCCAGGGGGAATATTCCATGTAATTTCCAAGCAGGCAATCTTTTGGGATGGATGGGGACACAACCACTTCTTTCTGACCTACTACTTCCCCCCAAACAAATGTTAACCTAGCCATGGGATGGAACTTTGTCTCATTGCTAGCATTGGGACACCATGGTGACACTAGCTCCTGTGTCCCTCAGAGCTTCAACTTTTTCCCCATTTATCAAAGGGTGCTGCCTGTGTTTGTGCATATTGGTGTGCCAGATAGCACAGAATAATTCTATCCCTCCCTCTGTGACTAGTGTTGCCTCTGTGGGTTCACTGACACGGTCAGGCCACAGCTGTGATCTCATCTGGAGATTAGCAACTACATTTACTGCAGGTTGACTAGAGGCATTGTTCTTGTTTATACAGCTATGGTCTCTAGGCTGGTGCCCTTTGTTCTTTCAATCAAAGCAACAAGCCTTGTTGGGATCAATGTTCTTTCCTTTGTAGCCACTCCTAGACTGTGAGGAGTCTATGGGCCAACCCTTCTGTGCAGGGTTTTGGGGGCCTTCAGAAGACTCTTTATTTTTGTTTTAGCTCCCATTGTTCCCTTGGGGGTCTTTTTAGCCTCTTTCGTTTGGTCTCCCCCGCCATTGGTAGTTTTGGTCACCCTTGTCTTGACCCAATGGTCTACCTTCTTCTCCAACTCTAGAGGAGAAAGTGAAACTAGGTCTACCAGGTTTTGATGTAACTTTTCATTGTAACAATTACTTAGCAGATGCTCTTTCATGAACAAGTCATGTAGCCCAACATACTATTGTACCTTGTTACCAGATAACCAACCACCCAGCATTTTTTCTGAATAGTCCACAAACTCTACCCAAGTTTGGTTCTGGGTTTTTGAGCCCTACTGAAATTTATGTGGTACTCTTCAGTTGTAAATCCAAAGCCCTCAATCAGGGTGCCCTTCATAAGGTCATAGGATTTAGAATCTGCCTCATTCAGTGTCTGGAGCCTACCCCTGCACTTTCCTGAGAATAACTCCCACAATAGTGTGCCCCAATGTATCTTTTCAATTTCCCACCCAAAGCAGGCTCTTTCAAAGGGAGAAAAACATTTTGCTATAACATCCCCTTCTGAGAAGGGAAGGACAACTCCTTTTGAGAGTTTGAGATTGAAAGGTTTCTCTCTCAATACCTGAATGCTGCCACCAGAGATGGGCCTTGGACCCAACTCTTTTCTTTATGTTTCAGTTTCCAAAAGCTGAGCTCCCAGCTTCAGTCTTTTAGTCAACCTGGCCAAAGCCAGGTCTTTTCTGTTGGTGCACTAATGCTAGGGGTAGAGGAGCAACCCTCATCCCCATGGTCCACAGCACTTTCCTCTTCACCAGATGTTTCACCATTTATGTCTTCTGTGGAGTGGGCTTCCCAAGCTGGGCCACCAGATAGCTAAGCTGGTCTACTTTGGCATGTTTTCTAGTAGGGATTCTGTACAGCTTGAAAAAAAATCCTTAACTGGGCATAATTATACACCATGTAAGGGGCCAGGTCGAGCTTCTGGCTCTGATTCTCTGCATCTGAAATGTTTTATGCTACTAAAGTTGGGACCTTTTTAGAAATTTGGAAACCCTTTTGAAAATGGCCAACTAAAGTTAGGACTTTTAATTCTAACTCATGTTGTAGGGACCTAACCAGGGCCCTAGCAGTTAGTTTAACATTTTGAAAAAATCTTAGCCAATTGAAAAAATGCAAATAAGTTAAAGACAATTTGGAGAGTTATTCTTAGGCTCACAAATTGACAAAGTGGTATCAGCAAATGCAAAGTCTTTGTCCCACCGCTGATACACCAAAAGTAGGAGGCTGGCTCTCTATGTGGTATACAAAAATGATGTGCACTGTGCAGAGAGGCCAAGCAACTCTACCTTGGTTTACAGAGGTAAAACCTAGACCTCCTAATGCTCTAATTTTCATGCCAGCTTGATCAAGCAGTTAGGGCAATCTTGGAGAAGTCCTCAGCATTTTTGTCCTCACAGTATCAATAAATGTGGACACACACCCAAGAGAATAACTGGAGATCAATTTACAAAAATACTTGAAATTGTTATAAAAATTTTAAGACCAAGATCATCAAAATTGGATAAGTACTTTTTATGTTATAATTTTTCCAAATTTAACAAAAATAGCCTTTTGGTACGCAATTACTCACCATAGGAATCAATGGGAGAAAACTTTCAAAATGCATATAAAATCGGGCAATGCGTTTAACAATGTCTTCTTTAGTTTATAGGTCAAGGCTGTCGAGATGTCCTGTGGCTCAGTCGGGGAAGTTCAGGCAGTTCCCGGTTTCAGCAGGAGCAGCTGCTAAAAAGTTCTTGGAGCTGGTGCAGGACCACTGGGAGACCACTTGGAAAAGTCATACACAGGTGGACTGCAAGTTGAGTCCAGTGGGACCCCTTGGAGTGTAGAAGTTGCAAGGGGTGGGGGACCCTTAATGTACAGCTGGTTCTCCAGTGTAGGATCCAGGAAGGTCAGGTGCAAAGCAGATAGATGAGCCAAGAGCTGTGTTCAAAGGTGCACTTGGAAGCAGGAGGCAGTTCACTTGAGGATGGATTGCAGGTCAGCAGGGCCACTCTGGTGGGTGGTTCTTACATGTCTTGAAAACCCTCAACTGGGGCTTGCGCCTAGTCCTTTGAGATTCTGAAGTGGACTTTTCTTCTTGGTGTCTGATGTTTTGTGACTAGTATCATGGGCTATTGCATGGTTCAGCCACTGAAGGTTGCACTGCCACCAAACTTAGTTCACTTGCAGGGTTTGTCCTCCGGGTCTGTCGGGTGAAATTTGTCCAGGTGCTTTGTCTGTCTCCTTGGTCAGTGGCCAGTCAGTGAACTGGACTTCACTGGTCTTTTGCTTCTTTGTTGACGGGAGTGACGCCTTCAATCTGGATGGAAATCTTTGGCAAGGGTGGAGGTCCTCTGGGGTTTTGTAGAGTCCGTTCGATGTCCATGCAACCCCTTAGCAGTGATTGTTGAGAGTGCAGCAGGCAGGGTTTGGCACCTTAATCTTTGGGCAGCAAGAATGCAATTCTCGAGCCTTGAGTCTTCTTTGTTGCAGGCCTTAGTGGGCATTTAGGGGAGTCCAAGTAGTGAATAATGGGTCATCTACCTTAGGGTGGCAGCACCCACTATGTGGCAACTTCCTGCGGGCAGACGTCACCGATTGGCTATTTTCCTACCATGCAAGATGGGGGAAATGGAGAGGTCACCTCACATGCAACACTTAGGGGCGGTGCAAGCTGGGGGTGGCCACCAAAAGTGGGGTTTGCAATGGGGGCAGTTATCTGCTGCTAACAACAGAGCTAGGGGGTTAAGTTTCAAAGGTAGTAAGCCCTTTAAAGCTCACTAGCAGGGTAGTGCACACTCCTGGGGGAGAAAGTGTAATACCTCTGCCCAGGAAGGGCTTTTTTTCTGAACTCAGAGAGCAATGGCTCTCACCCCAGGGTTTCAAAATCTTGTCAGGTGGTGGCAGGCTGGTTGTTACTGGCCAGCAACCACCCAGGGTTAGTTAACTTTTGCATGGGGCACCTCTAAGGTGGTCCTTGTGTAGATTTTGCAATAAATCCAGTACTGGTACCAATTTGGATTTATTGTTCTGTGTTGTTTGATACCAAACAACCCAGGTTTCAGAATGGCCATCATGTAGCTGGGAAACTCGTACTGACCAGTGTCCAGCACATGCATTAAAAATGGATGCTCTGTTCACTTAATACGTCCCAGGTTTGGTAAGGACAGTAGGGGCATATTGTTCATGCGCTTATACCCACACATGCATTATAGTGCACACTGCCTTAGGGCTGTAAGGCCTGCCAGAAGGGTGGTGGTTTACCTATATTGCATGCAGTGTCTAGTGGACAAGGTACACAGCTAGTGTGCGTGTTAGTTTTGCCTTTTGGGTTTGCACCAAGACACTCAGCCTGCAACGGCTGTGATGGGTGCACTTGGATGCATGGTCCCTGAGGATGTCACAATCTCTGCTCCTGCCCTCAGGGGCCTACCCTTAGTACCACATGCCCTGGGTACCTAAGTACCATTTACTAGGAACTTATAGTGGCAGCTAAAGGTGTTGCCAAGTGTGCCAACAAATCACAACAGTTTTGGGAAAGAGATCTCGCCCAGGGAACCTGGTTAGCAGGGGCCCTGGGCATAACAACTTTGAAACCCCATCAAATACCAGACAGAAAGTGGGGGCTAACCATGTCAAAAGAGGCTCTTTCTCACAATTCAGTCATACAGGAGTCAAAATAATCAAGCACTTTGAATGAAATCTCAACCTGCGGGGTATCATTTAGATTAGTACAGATTCAGCCTATGCATTAGGATCCACTATACCAACTGCCTCACATTCAAACAAAGATAAAGTCCCTATCTCAATTGTGCCATTGACGATGCCTCATGACAAACAACACCAAACTTAGCAGACAATTGCAATATACAGTAGTGTCTTATACACTTTTTATCACTATTCCGGGATCTTAGATCACGTAGGTCTTGATAACAACTTCAATTTCTTTTACTGAACACTACACGCACACAACATTCAAAACGTCTCTGCAAACTTCACAAAACACTGCAAGCTAAACATGAACTACTGCAATTTGTGATCCTATTAATACTCACTCCTCTACTGCTGACACAACTCTCTCATGAGTCTCCAGAACACTGCCAATCCTTCAAGTTCTGGACATGGGCACTAGGGACTGGGCTCTGGGGATTAACTAACCTAGACTAAAAGGTTCTAGCTCCCCTTACTTCGATATCTTAACCATTCTCATTCTGCTACCATCTGATGACACTCCGGGCCCATTTTCTTGTTTCTTTTCTTTTAACTGACCTTTTTTAAACTCTCAAGTGGTAAAGGGAATAAAAAATAAACACTTCAAATTTTTGCAGTGTAACCTATTTGGGCACACATTAAATCTCAGAGACTATAATTAAATTATAAAGGTTTATTGCAAAGTTAATGCCAGACTTATGTAAATAAGTCTCAAAAACATGCTATATCAGTACAGAATCCCCAAAGGTGAAGTAAAGCATCAAATCAAATTAAATCATACAAACATAAGGCATACAAAGATCTCATTTGCAGCAATGCAAAAGATAAGAAACAAAGACCCGTATTTATACTTTTTTTAGCGCCGCATTTGCGCCGCTTTTTGACGCAAAACGGCGCAAACCTACAAAATACAATGGTATTTTGCAAGTTTGCGCAGTTTTTGCGTCAAAAAACGACGCAAATGCGGCGCAAAAAAAGTATAAATACGGGCCAAAATGTAGTGATCAGTAGGCAAATCGCGGTCCTCTTGTCTAGTCATTTGAAAAACTAATTTCATCTAAATAATATAGCTAAGCTATAGGGGAATACTAATTATATCTCAGGAAATATAGAAAATGATGAAAATAATTGGAAAGTGTCAGCATAGCAGAAACCTCAGTAGACGTTCTGATAGAGAGATGTGTAGCACAAAGCCAGAATAAAATAGAGAGGTATGTACCCCTTCAAGTCTAAGGGGAACCTGCTCTAGTCAAAGTGTAAAGGGAATCTGTCCTATTCTTACTAAGTGAATAACAATTACACCTTACAGAACCTTTGAGGAATTTATGTCACCAACACCAGTACATTTCCATATCCCTTGCACAGTTAAAACTGGGAACTCCCTTCAAGTTCTCATCCTGCGAACCGAACATCAGGAAGACCTTGAGAGCATCTAGGAACATGATACACAAACAGGACTCTTCCTTCTCAGTTCATTAGAGCACCCTTTGTCCTTGGCAAAGTATCCTTCTGTATCCTACTATCTAAGATACACACTATGCCTTGCATTAACTGTAGACTCAGATGAGTGCACCTGCAAATACAGAATACTGTAACAGAAGTAAATTCCATGTTGAAGGTTAGACACACAAATCAACATTTCAGGCATTTTTCTTAAGCTAACTTAATTTGGTATTAATCTTCTTCTGTGAATGCACCTTCAATAATATGTTTAGATGCTCCACTTTACGATTAGTGATGTTAAGCCACACAATGTATGCATTGTTGATTGCATTTTTAAGCCACTCCTGTGAACCATAATGGCACAGTCAAAGTTATGGGATCTCAGCGTTTATTGATGGAAGATCAATCTTCATACCAATTTCATTTTTTTCACTTGTTTGTGTGGTTTTAGTGTTCGCTTAAGGAAGAATACCACAAAGACTTTACATTTTGACCTTTCTCTCACAAACTTGGGGGCATATTTAAGAAAAATGGCGCTGCACACAGCGGTAGTTAGGGGACTAGCGTAAATTTTTGTCATTAGTCCAGCGCTTTGCAGGATTGCCATAAAAAATTCTGACGCTAATCCTGCAGAGCACCCAGAGGCCCATTGTAACCAGAGGAAGCCTCCTTTTAACGCCTGCTCTGAGTAGGCATTAATGCCCATATTTATACTTTTTTAGCGCTGCATTTGCGTAATTTTTTTACGCAAAAGTGGCACAAACTTACAAAATACAATTGTATTTTGTAATTTGCACCTCTTTTGTGTCAAAAAGCGGCGCAAATGCAGTGCTAAAAAAGTATAAATATGTGCCTAAATGTGCCAAAAAAGATGGCGCAAGGAAATATTTTAGATTTCCTTGAGCAATTTTTTTGGCCCCCTCTAATGGGGGAATGCCCCCTTTGCATACATTATGCCTGGTGCAGGCATAATGCAGCGCAAAGGGTTACAAAGTGGCGCAATGCATGCATTGCGCCACTTTGTAAATATGCTGCAGCGTTTTTGGCCTACTAACGCACATTAGCATTAAAAAAATGACGCTAATGTGGTGTTGGAATGGCGCTAGAGGCTCTTAAATATGCCCATAGGTGTAGTAAACCATTGCCATTTAGTGCAGGGAGCATTCTGCAATTTAGCATAAATGCTTTTTTCGCCAAAGCGTGGCTCTCTGATGAGGTGCTGTTTTAGTTTGTATTATCAACCAAACCTTGACAGTTCTGTTCACAGTGAAATCAATTGTGCCAGTCATGTCTTGATTATTCGTCAGTGACCACCTGCACACTGGGAACTGGCCTGAGGAAACTTCATAATTTCATGCAGGCCACCAAACATCACCAGATGGTTGTGTTTTTCAATCCATGCCAACCTGGCCCAGATATCAACCAGCAGGCTTTATAAACGATGTCAAAAGCCTTTGAAGCATCTATTCCCCGAGACAGCAAATATTCATGCAGTTCATTGTCTGAGTGAAGTATATCTCAATGTCAAGTAAATATTAGTTAAATGACAGATCTGAAAGCAATATGTGAGAGATAATAGGGTCATTATAAAAACGTGGAAAGCAACCCTATGTATATTACAAAAAAATAAGTGGACCACAACATCAAAACAGTTGCCCTTTATTTACATGTAGGTCCCTGCCAACAGTACAGAAGACATATTAAACAAACAAAAAAGGACATTTTCACACAAGTAAGCCGTCAGCCTCAGGGGCCTTTCCACATAAGCATAATGTTGTTGATGAAAAAATGTAGAACGCTTAGATTTTGTTGTAATTAACTTCCTATACCCCTGCATTCATCAAATACATTGAGCATCAAACAATGAACCTCTATGTTAGATTTGGGGCTCGTTCGCTGCTTTATTTATTGTTCTGGCAGCATTTTTCGTTTGTTCTCTAACAGCACGAGGTGAAAGGAAAATGAGGTTGGATTTTTAAAACTCACAAGATATTGAACCTGCTCAGCATGAACGTCAGTCCATTCACCAAAATGCCAGGGCTAGCGGAAGTGACATCACATGTCATTTAACCTTTACTTACACTCACACACGCATGCTTACACATACACACACGTTCACACATACACATACTTGCTCTCACATAAACACACTCACTAGAAGCATGCACTCGTTAAAATTTAAAAGCATTTTTTTATTACCTCAACTGCCAGGGATGGTCGTATTCCAGTTAATTGTAATCCGTTATTTATTATACCAATAGTGAATAATGAGATATTATACAATATTAGTGTACTAACAAAAATTGACAGATAACAACTAGTAGTAGTAATTACTTTATTTTGGTTAAAAATACATAAAAGTATACATAAATACATTCAAAATTACATTGAAAAGTACAAATCCATGCTCAGTACGACACCAGGCATGATTATGAATAACACTATCAAAAGATACATAACTAAAAACTGCTTACAATAAAATGTTAAGGTGCATGTGAAAACATATGGAGAAACCGAAATCACCAAGCCCAGGGTAAATGCCTGGAGGATAACAAATAAAGTGGGGCCCCAACCGATGTTCCTAAGAAGAAGAAGAAGCTGTCCCTGTCTTCCTGGCATTGATTTTATCCCCTCTGGAGCCAGGGGTCCCAAGGCAGTGCCAGGGATCCCAAGAGGCAAGACAGGGGTCGCAGTAACGACCCCTGGAAACTCTTAAATGACCTTAATGACGTTCGTGCAGCTCAAAAATAAAAAGAACAGCTCAGGCACTGAGTGAATCACCAGAAGTGGCACATTAAACAACCACACACATGCATTTCCATTTGTCACAGGTTCTGATCTGCCTTTTGATTGTAGTTGTAGAGATGTGACATTGATGAAACTACTAGCTGTCATTTCATAATATCATTGTGTTATAACAGATCACAGTAGTCATTCAAGTTCTGTCATGGCCTGGTCAAATCCAAGTGGACATTCAGTTCACAAAATCAGTGTGGTCTGAGGATATGTTCAGTTCTCCTTAGAATCAAAAGTTGTATAAGGGGATACCTTCAAACTTTTGACAGGTGTCCCTGCCCCGTGATGACGTAGGCAATGACATAGGCACTGACGTGGCTGCCCCGCTCCGTGCTGACGTAGGCACTGACGTTGGTGTATGTGTGTCACTTGAGTTGTCACATCATGGGGTCACGTGTTAGTCACTTGGCTGGGTCCTAGCCCCTGTGTCTTGGGCTATGGGCTCTGTAAAATGAGGGCCCTGCTGGTGTGCAACCTGTTTCTGAGCCTAGGAGTGCAAATCTGGACATGTCAGACATTCAGGACCAAGTGGCTGCTTGGAGGCCTTCTCACAGGGCGGAGCAGTGGGAATATAAGGCCAAACCGCCACACTGCTGGCTAATCCAAAAGAGGGAATGGGCAAATGCTGCAAAGGTCATGACATATTGTTAGTGTTACGTGTAACCCCTCAACGTATCAGAGTCATCAAGACGAACATGTGATCGCTATGTGTTGTAGAGGGGTATGCCCTTTTTGATCCATTGAATACCTATAAGGAGCTGGCTAGAGCAGCATGCCAAACAGTGAACCATTGCTTAAATAGGTTGTCAAGGCAATATGAAAAGATACAATCCGCTCACCAGAAACGCTGCCTTCTCAGGGACCCAGAACACTATTAATAGGTATTCTTGGACCCTCATACCTCTTGTGTTGGATGAGAATGCACAGCAGGCTTCCCCTAAAGATGGCGATTCTAATGTTACCAGTTTTCAAGAGAAACTTTGCCAGCGGCTTCAAAAGCTCAGCCTCAAGGATTTGTCACAATTGATATCCCCTATGAATGTTGACAACAGCAGCAACGAAGACTCAAAGGACAAATTAAGTTATGCAATCAACTTCATCGACACTGAAGATGATGAAGAAGGTATAGCACCACTGAATTCACCAGTCTATGAAGACATGGGCTTTCAGGAGGACCCGGATTTAGAGGCAGTTGTCGTACAGCCGGCAAGTGTAAACTCCAAAGCTGCTTCTACACCAATGGATCTATGCGACTCGCAAGATTTCAGAGAGGCCGCTGAGTGAAGCAAAAATGCTAGAGGTTAGTAAAAAACTCTATAGACAACTGTTGTGTATATGCTGATATCATACTTTTAACTAATAGTTTGTCTTTTGCTTTCTGTTTGAACCGTAGAAAACAACTGCAAAAAGAAATGCTCTAGAGGGGTCTACGCCAAAGGTTAACAACGTAAATTTTTATTGTTTCTGCTGTTCCAGACAGTCTGAAAGTATTACAAGCCAGAACAAAGAGACGCATAAGAAATGTGTTTGCACCTACAATAGCATTGATTTTGACAAGAAAACTCCGGGCGAACCCTGTGAAGCCATATGACCTGTTAAAGGTTTTGCGGCGACCGTTGTGAACACGTGTTAAACGTGACAATTATAACCTGTGTTACGGGCATAAAATTAACGAGCCACACAGGAGGCTCATGACTGTCTATACGAGTCATACACTGCAAGAACAATTTCGACATATATGTAGCCGGTTAGACCCACACAAGGTATATAAGTTGTTAAGGGTGGTGTATGGTTTGTCAGCTGTGAAGAAAGGTGTCCACACTGATGTGATTAAGGTCTTGGCAGTCGCAGTCAATGAGATCCGATACGCTGATAAGCCCTGCTCAAAACTCAAACATATGCAGGGGCTGTGCACCCATTTTGACAGAAGCTTGATAGAAAGGTTCATAGAAAGATATGTTGTATGATATTTATCATAAAATAGAAGAATGAGGTCTTTAGCCCCATGAAAGTTGTTTGAAAAAAAATATATATATACAGAGGTCATGGATAGCAGACCATAACTGTGTTATTTAACGCTACATACTTACTCACTTTTAGGACACGAATCAGAGTGTTGCAGTGCAAGATGTCTATGAGTTACACCCAGGATACATCTGTATCAGGAGATAGATATATGTGCTGGTTAAAGAAAGAATAGCTGAAATACACCTTGTGACTCTGGGTTATCTGAACATTTCGGAACCTCCGGCTACATTGCAGTGTAAGAGCCCTGTGTGTATCGCCAACTGGTGTATCAACGCGTGGCTACTTGCAACTGATAAATACTGGAGCGCGTACAAAGACTGGGTGCGTGAGTTAAGACTTTCACCATTGACTGGGATACACCGTGCTTTGAAACTCATGACTGAAGATTGTTTCACAAATAAAGGTTCTGTATTGTCCGACCTAGAACTGTATGAACTGTTGAATGCTGTCAGTATCCTGAGTGTCCAGAGTTATAGCTAGGGGGAGCTATTGAATGAATAGTTGTAAAAGTATCAAAGCTTGTGACGCTCAGACCTAGTAAAAGGAACAGCTCTGAGTAATATGTGTATACGTAGTCAAAAGGCCTCACAGTATCCAGCAGAATTGACAGCTATAAGTTATGTACCGCCAAATGTCAAGTACACTGTGTTTATGTTGTGCTGACACATTTTTATTTTTTTATGTTTAATAAAACGACCTTCCACAAAACAAACGTTTTTCATTTCATGGTTGCGGTGTGTGACAGCATGACGGGGGCTGGTTTAAGGAAGCTTTGTTATGATACACTAGGGGTTGGAAGCTTCAGAAGCGCCAAAGCTCTGTGTATAAGGGCTTGAGTTGAAAATGAATCTGTAAACTGCTCAGTTGTGAAGACTTGGTTATCAGGGGAAGAGGCGTATTCTCTCCACAAACCAGCCAGAAGGCGTTTTAAGAGGAGGGCCACAGTTGTTAGCACACAGTTAGATTATCAGTGGCAGGCAGACATAATCAGTCTTCAAGATCTAGCAAAGCATAACATCAGCGCAATGTATACATTAACAGTCATAGACGTATTGTCCAAGTATGCCTATGCAGAAGCGTTAAATGATAAAAGTGGTACTAGCGTCATCGCCCCATTTAAAGTAATCTCCGCAAGAGGTTAGGTGCCTGAAAATCTGCAAACAGACGCAGGAAAATAATTTTTAAACAAACCTTTTCTGAAATTATTAAAGCAGCACGCTGTTCAGCATTTTGTAACACACACTGAGGACAAAGGTGGCGGTTGTAGAGCATTTTAACAGAACTTTAAAATCAAAGATGTGGCGATATTTCACAGCCAACAATACCTACGGATCCGTGGATGTTCTACAGGCTTTTATAGAGGTTTATAACACCAGTTACCATAGGACCATCAAAATGTCTCCCGTGGTGGTAACAGGTGATAATCCGTTAATGGTGTGGAGAACTGTGTGCGGGAGTCGTCTCGCGGCGAAGGTCAAGCAACCTGTTTTTAAAAAAGGAGATCATGTCAGGGTTTCAAAGTAGAAGGGTGTCTTCACCAAAGGCTACCAACAGACTTTAGTGACAAGATATTTATAGTGAAAAGTGCAGAGTTTAAAGAAGGGGTATATATTTACAAGTTGAAGGACTATGACTTGGAAAAGGTAACAGGTGCCTTTTACAACAAAGAGTTACAAAAGGTGCTCTATGATCCGAACAGGGTGTACGGGGTTGAAAAGGTTCTGAAAAGGAATGGCAGCGGAGCTAAGAGACAGGCACTGGTCAAATGACAGGGATGGCCCAAGAAATTTAACATTTGGGTTTTGGACAGCATGCTGAACGGGGTGTGAGGTCGCGCTGTAAATGCCGAGATGTTGACCTCTCCTTTTTATATCATGCTACTGTCCAACGCCTCGAAGGACATGTTCCCCGACAAACAGATTTCTAATTATACGGTGAAACTGGCTAAACTAGTGAACCTGAAAGGGTCCTGGGAGGTTGCCCTAATGGAGATACAGTACCCTAGAACATGGAATACATTTACAAAGAACAAGGTTAAATTTATCATAAAGCACTCTTAGGTCTTCTTGAGCCTTCCTGTGAGTTTCCCATATAGATATTACACCACCGTTGCGGCAGTGGTCGATGCCATCGACAGACCCATAGCCAGCGTTGAAGAGCATGCGAATATACATCTGGTGTCGGATAACATTAGAAGAAAAGTGTTTCTTAAAGCCCCGGAGTTCGATACCAAGTTTACCTCTACCAGAAAAATTACAAAGGGTTTTAGGGGCCGTACAACATGTGAAAAGACAGGTGGATCCAGACCCTACATGTCCCGATATTAACGGCGGATTTTATACAGTCTACCTGTATAGCAACATCGTAGAACCTCAAAGGATAGGGGATAGGGATTCACCTTTGTTGAGATGGGTCACGGTGAAGGGAGAAAATAACACTATGGTTAATATACAACATCACAAACTCGACTACGTGGCAATTTCCCAAAAACATTTTGACACTATAACCATCATGGTCTACGACGATCAGTCAGAGCTGGCGGCCTTTTAAATACGGGAAAGTTATTGTTAAACTTCTTTTAAGGCCGCGCCGTTGACTATTAGGCAGTTGCGATGGTCATTGTGAAAACATACGCGGATCCCTCTATGTGCAGGGACTATTATAGAGTTCAGGTTGGCTATTGAGGACCGCCGCCCTACTTCCACGGATAAGTATTTGGATCTCAACAACACTCTGCTACACCTCGTCTGCAAAATAACAATAGCGAACGACACCAACATCGAGGCTAATGCTAAAGTGACGTTGATCGCCTACCCCGTCACAGCCATGTTTAATCAAGTGGACATTAACCTGGGTGATCAACTTGTCACGCAAAGTAATAACATGTACGCCTACAGGGCTTCGATAGAGAGTATTCTAAATTACAGTTGTGAAGCCCTGGACACACAGGTTTCAGTGGGGCTCTTCTACAAAGATACTCAATCACATTTTGAGGGCGTGGGGTTCAAAGGGGGCAGCAATGACTTTTAAAAAAGAGCCAGCTTCGTTGCCAGCAGTAGACAGTTTGACCTCCTGGGGTGCATACATTCAGACCTTTTTTTCCAAGATAAGCTTCTCATCAATGTTATAGATCTTAAGATCAAACCCAACCGCAACAAGGATGCATTCTATCTCATCAACGTCGATGCGGAGCCGTATAAATTGGTTATATTGTGCGAGCCTGTTTGTAAAGAGAGTGAAAGTGTCACCGAGCGTCAGACTGGCCCACACGGAAGTATTACAACCATCAAACGCCAGTACACCATTGAAAGAGTGGCTCTGAAGACATTCAGCATCCCTGCGATACTAGATTAATGCAGCAGCAAAAACTCCCGAAACTCCACATCATTGGGTTTGTGGACAATACAGTTTTTAGCGGGCTCTAAACCTCTAACCCTTTCAACTTCAAGCACTACGACATCAAACTACGCCCCTTTAGTCCATGAGGGAGCTGTTATCCCTGCAAAACCATTCACCCGGAGCATTCAATTTTGTCAGGGAATATCTCGGTCTGGTCTCGATAACGGTGAAACATCTGCGTGACTCAGGTGTTGTTGTTACAAGAGAGAGGTATGGGGCGGGCTACACGCTGTTTGCGTTCAGCCTGGCTCCAACTTGATCAAAAACGGAAATCTAAAAGCTGAAATACGCTTTACACAGGCACTGGCTACCAACATGAACATGGTTGTATTATCTGTATTCGACAGCGTCATCCAAGTCAATCAAGCCCAACAGATTATGTTTCACTATCATTAAAAGATTGTAAAATGGACACTGTGCAGATACGTGACTTCTTAAGCAGGCATAAACATGCTAAGAAATACTTTTTAGATGTATTTCCTAGTGACGGGCTACCGGGGGAGATAGGCCCAGAAAGACCCCGCGCCCTAGTCCTTAACACCGAACAGCACTACAGTGGGCGGCCCTGTTTCTGGATGTAGACAAGGTTATAGTGTTTGACAGTTTAGCGGAGTTCCCAGAGCATAACATTTATACAAAACTGATATTCAAATATGTAAAAAAAAGCGTTGCCCACGGTCGAGTGTAACAAGATGCGAGTACAGGATTCTCTGGCCATCACGTGCGGGGAACATTGTATATATTTTATTAGTAAAATGTCTGAGGGTATGACATTTAGAAATGTTTTTAATCTGTATTCTGCCGATCTAGTAAACAACAATGGTATTGTTATGAAATATGTGAATGAAAACTCGAGGACTATATCGAGCATTGTTAAAACAGAATACGGTGTTTGTCAAAAGTGTAAGGCCTTGTAAGGCCTCTATTTGTACTGATGACTGTCTACAATAAAAACATTTGAAAAACAAATTCAAACTATGCATTTTTTTATTCACCACCACACATTTTAAAACCATTTTATAACAGATGACTGACAACTGTTGAAAAGTTAAAAGTGTTTATTACAAACAGTTTTCAGCACAAACATTTACATGGGTAAAGAAATAAATGAAGCAAAAATCTTTTGAGACTCGAACCTTTTAACAAAACTGTACATCTGTTCAAATGTCATGATAACATTAGAGTGGTAGCCAAGTGTTCATTTTGAACAGTCTCTTTTTAGGCTCCATATGTAGAGCGTAGCTGTTCCTAGCCCGTATTAGCTGCGGATAGAAAGGCAATGTCGACACGTTGGGACTCATGGTAAAAACACCAGGGGTCAGATCTTTCAAACTTTCAAGCCTTCACCGGTGGTTGGCGTTACCGACGATCGTCAAAGGAATGTTGAGTTCCGCAGTGATGCGTAGAAACTGCTCTCATCGTCGATAGTGTCTTGCTGTGCGTGTGACCTCTGACCAGATCGTACATGTGTGATCCAGCAACTGGTTGTCCCTTGTAAACGAGTTCACCCCGGTTGTTCAAAGAGGTCAGATCTTTAGTAGCAGTCATTTTACCGAGCAGCATTTGCACTGTCCCTCTATACCGCTGACTTATATTTTTTAAAAGGTCTTCAACAAAGGCATCCGTGGGGGCTGGAGGTCCTGGGTCTTTAGGCGCTACCGGTTCTGCTGACAGCTGTTACGTGTCAGGAGTATACAGAGTCAATTTGTTTTTTTCAGCGTGCCATTGTTTGTAGTACTGTAAAACGTTTTGAAGGGTTCCTGAGTAAAGCCCAGCTTTGTCATGTGGTTTTAAATCGGTTTGGTTAAAAATGGCTTTGATCTCAGAATCGAGACACTGCGTCTCGCTTCTGCGTATGGACCAGTGGTCAGTGGTAGAAGGGCCCAACTGTTCCAGCTGTTGGCGAGGCACAAGGTAAATTTTTTGGGCGTGCTCCATCAGGTCCTCGACAGGAGACCTGTAATTAGGGGTATAGCTATACCCAGCAGCACCCCTATAAAACCTCCAGACTGTTTTTGTTTTAGAAAGGAGCAACACCCTTTTATTGCTGAACTTAATAATGTGGGGCTTCTTCTTCAGCACGAGGAACTGGCTTGTTGATATCAGGACATTACCTTTTAGGGTGTTTAGGGCTATTTCTGAAATGGCAGCCATTAATCGTCCGAAGCCGTGCACAGGATAGCCTTTCTTTTCAGGGGGCTGGCTATGACCAGCATTTTTAGGAGGTCTAAATTGTGCAAAACCGCGCAGACATGGTAGCGACCTTATATTACAAGATTTAGAGAGTAAGGGCCAGATGTAGCAACTTAAAAATTTGCGAGGTGCAAAGTGCGAGTCCATGCGACTCGCAATTTGCACCTCGCAAATTGGTATGCAGTACGGTGTCTCAGACACCGACTGCAACTCGCTATGGGGTCGCAATGACCCACCTCATGAATATTCATGAGGTGGGTCGCAAATTGCGGCCCCATAGCGAGTATAGGCACTCGCAAACATGGAGGCCTGCTGTCGTCAGCAGACCTCCATGTTCGTGACTGCTTTCAATAAAGCAGTTTTTTTTTTTTTAAGTGTAGCCTGTTTTCCTTAAAGGAAAACGAGCTGCACTTAAAAAAAAAACCGAAACCTTTAGTTTCGGTATTTTTTCAGGGCAGGGAGTGGTCCCTAATTTTGGGTCCATTCACAAAGTGGAAGGGGTCCCATGGGGACCCCTTCCAATTTGCGAGTGGGTTACCATCCACCTGAAGTGGATGGTAACTGCGATACGAAATGGTATTGCATACCACTCAGACTCGCAAATAGGAAGGGAACACCCCTTCCTATTTGCAAGTCTGAAATGCATTTTGCGAGTCGGTTCCGACTCGCAAAATGCATTTCTGCATAGGAAACTCCGGTTTGCGACTCGCAAACGGCAATTTTTGCCGTTTGCGAGTCGCAAACTGTTTCCTACATCTGGCCCCTGATGTTATAAATATCTTTTTAATGGGTCTTTTTATAAGCTTTGGGGACTGATTTAGCCATGTAAGCAACTGGGAAGTCAGGTGGGAAAATACTGGAGCGTATTCTGTAGTATTCTAGAGTATTGGGTTTTAAATCCATCAGTAAGTAGCCGTGGGGTTTAGCAGTAGCGTCATTAAATGCTTCCATGAAAAACTGCGTGTTTCCGGGGTACATCTGTTTAGCTATAATTGATATCTGAAGCTTGTTTTTTTTTTTTTAAATAAGACCAGGTATGAGGTGTTGAGAGTTACAAAACGAATGCTCTTACCCTTGTAAGACAAGCTCTGCACGATGTAGCACATGCTTAGATTACAGTGATGTGAATATTGAGTAAAAGCCCTCTCGATCTCGGGGTGGCCCCAGCCTTCGCGAATGAGATCGTCCCCAATGACCATGTTTACAAGGTGTTTAGGTAACAAGTCGTCGTCATTGAGATTACTGGGGATGCCTTCTGTAAATCGGATGTGTGGGAACTTTAGGGATAGTTCCAGGTAAAGATCTTGCCAGCAGGAATAAAGCCATACGATGTTGTCAGGGGTCTGAGATAAAACACCAGAAGCATTTTCTAACAGTTTCTTTATAAAATAACTTCTACTGCTATTTTAGGGACCTGCTAAAACGCAGGAGAATGGGTGTTGCACCCTGGTGTCCATAGCGGTTGGGGTTCGTCCCTCTAATGTCTTTTAATACCCGTTCAGCAGTGTTTGCAGTCCTTGGTCAGGACCCTTTCATCAAACACTACTCCCAGGGTTTTATACAATGGCTGTGTTGTAATTCCCCCCCTTTTTTTGGACCTGACTATGCTAGGTTGATTACTGACTATTGCTTTATTATTTTCGCGATTGCTCGATGCATGGTACTCATGCACCAGACCATTCAGACTGTCAAAATTTATTTTAACCGTATTACTGATGTTTGAAGTGATACCTTTGACTTTCATGCAAAACTTGTTGTTAGAGGTTTTGTAACTAAAGTTCTTGGGTCCAAAGGAGGTGTATTTGAGTATGTACTTATCCTTTTCGAGCTCGCTAGTAATCACCTAGCGCAGGATCTTCATAACCCTCTTTACTCACAAAAATAAGAGTTGGTATTGTGGTACAAACAACGCTCCTGAAGCTTATCCAACAACCTGTAAAGCTCTAGATGAGCGTGAGCAGTTGTGAAGCACGCTATTAAGATGTTTATAGTGTTACACATTGTGGCGTAGTCTTTGGCATATTTCCAGCATAGAACGGCCGTCTCATCGTCAATAAATTTGCAACTGGACACGTCGTAAGACGGGGCAAATAGATACTTAAAAAGATCATCTGGATCTGTGACGATGGATGTGTTTGACAAATTGGCATGCTGTGTGAATTTTCCCCACAAGGAATTGAGACAGAGCTTAGCTAACTGGGGCCTGGTGGGGATAACCTTTATGAACTCTGGTCACAGCGTAATACCCTCGTGAGCTTGGTAATCAGCGATGTACTTTTGCTTCAAGGGCTCATCAACACACCAGTCAGGATACCCTGTTGCCTCCTGTTTGACTCTGACAAACAAGTTGATGTACTCAGGAAAGAGTCGGGTTGTGGTGTGTGGAAAGTGCCAAATTTCCAGTATTTTACCGAGGCAGTACCCTTTCTTGAGGGCCGTTTGCACCTCAATGGTGCACCATGTCCCCTCCAGCAGCCTTTGCTCATCACTATGTCTACACTTGCTAATCTGTTTACTTTCAGCGCATGTTCGACATAGGGGGAACATTAGCTTGCCGTCGACTCTGTATGAAAGCACTGGGAAGTAAAGCTTCCGCGGAGGGTGGATTTGACACTTAACGAGACCAAAGTACTCGTCTAGGGACTTAAAGTTCCTATATCTGATCCTAGGATGCCCCACCGGGTACACCTTTACCTTGTTCACAAATGGATACAGACTGGTGAAGTCGTACTAGTGTATTTTCGCACCCTCACCAGCGACCCGGTACAGCTGTATGGAGTTTGTACGGCCGCCGAATAAGGCGTCGCGGGGTTCCAACGGTGCTGGTAACTGCTGGCTCTTAATGAAAGCGATGAGTTCTGCATCTTTTGTTAGCTCGTCTAACCACTCGTGTTCCCAGAGAGTTCTCAGAACAAAGTCGTTGTTTTTAATATACTGCGACTTTTCCAGTGTACGACGATTCAGATGTTCAAATGTGGTGCCCTGCAGTCTATTAAACTCGTGGGGTTTGTAACAATGCAGACACCCGTGGTAAAAACAACTGTTGAACTCAAAGGCAGTTGGTACCCCGTTTCTTAATGCATACCTGTCTAGGTAGTAGCAGCCCAAGTGATATTCGCCGCCCTGCAACGCGTGTTGAATGAAGATGTTCTCTTTCTCCGAGACGTACACGAGCCACTGAATAGACGGGGTGGAGTAACGTTTCTGTTTACTGTTATAGAGGTCAGGCGGTACTAGAGCTATGGTTTAAGGTTTTAAAAATGGGTCTAGGTATTCCACGATTTCTTTCCTCTTACGGGATTTGGTTTTGAAAATCCTGACCTGTTTCGTCATCTCGACCCCAACGTCTCTGAAAAGGTTGCACGCTTTTCGCAAGATCATTACATCCGCCTGACAGTAAGCTTTCAACTCTGTTTGAAAATGAGACCGATTTTCACGCTTTTCATCATACCACTGTAAAAAGCTCTCTTTTTCAGAGGGCATCATGTACTCGATGCCGTAACTGTCGGGCGGAGGCATAGGACCGCTGTAATTCTGATTAGCTAATGTGTTGAAAAAGTGAGGGAAATAACCTTTACAGCCTTCAAAACCAAAGGTTTTTGGCAACTTGCTCAACTTCATGGGCAGAAAATTCAAGGTGTTTATGAACCTAATTTCAAAAGGCACAACCTTTAACAGCATCATTTTGGAGCCCTGGGTGATGAGCTCCACGTTCAGCTTTTCACGAACAGGTCCCGGAGGATAAAAAACGAGTCATATGCTTTCGAGTTGTGAGCCAGCATTGTATACTCGTAGTATTTCGGCTGCATGAACATGTTGAGGAAATTGTTCATGCATGACTAGCCTTCAAACTCTTAGTTTTCATCGGCTGTTAGATGATGGGCTTAACTGTAGTTAGGCTGGTGCACACTCGTCTCCTGCGTACACTCTATATTGGTTACGATATAGTCTTCTGTTTTTTTCTGGTGGAAGCCTTTGAGCATGTAACACTTGTGTGCTGTTCCGGCTATAAAATACGCTTTGCACCTGGGACATTGCATAACTTTACAATCATGGTTGGGGGCCTTGTAGCGCCCGCAAGCCTGACAGTCTGATTTATGGATGCACTGTGCGAGGCTGATGTGTACATTCAAGCAGTCTTGCGACCGACAAAACATCTTACACGTCAACACACCCGTCCCTATGACACATTTTACAGTGCATTTCACACTGGTGTCTGGTCCGGTTGTTGTATATGTGGTCGCAATGCTCACACACATACTTGGCTCCTAGAAACCCTTCAAGTTCAAGATAACGTAAAATGTTTTATGTGATGTAGCCCATAAGCAGTCTTGTTTTCCATACGCTCATCGGTAGTGAAGTACTTCCAAGTACCACTATGGTACAGAACTTTTACCGTAATGGCAAAATGGTTCTCAAAAAGGCCAAGGTCCACAAAACCATTTCGTCTGTCGGGCGGTATTTGAAGCACTTCGTGGGCTGCCGCCGCCATAGACACAATGACGTTGTCTGGGGTAGCTTGGTCCACCATCAACCCTGCGATGCTCGCCGCCAGACACATATTAGTACCTCCGGTGTTAAAGTCGAGCAACCATCAATATTTCTTACCAATGATTTTACTGTACATGACGCTATTTAAGGTTCTGGAAGCACTGCCCTCACGACCCCTCATAATGAGGGAGATGTTCTAAAGGTCCCGTACGCCATTAATTCAGCCTTGCTTCGTAAAAGCTTAGACAGGTTTTCTAGAAACGTCACAGAGTCAAACACATCTCGAGATGACCATCTGGTGAACAAAGGACTGTTGAGACCCTGCCCCTGAAAACGTAGCTGGAAGAAATCGTTAGGCCCCACATCGTGTAACAATCGGTCTTTGAGCGTTTGTACGGCTTGGTGTATATCTATAACACCCTGATTGGAGAAGTTTAGACGGTCTAGGTTAACAAACCTAAACTCCTGATAGTGCTCTGCAGCGTTAAACCTCTCTACAGTACGACTGTACCTTCTGACACTTTCTAAAAACAGCGGTTCGAATCCTCAGCTTGAGGATCGCCACTGGATGGAGGGCTCCCTTGGGTATCATTGACTCCGTCTCCTTGGGGTATTTTTATGCCACAGTGTAATGCATAGTCTGGCTTTCTTTAATTTTCTTATTAAAGGCATACGGTTTCTAGCGCTACTAGCCCACTTCTGTTTCTTATAAGCCCAACAGTTTTTAGGCAACCGACCACAGCCTATTTGAACAATAGTTGTTGTATTTACAGGAGGTGTCCTTACCATTTCACCTAATACGGGTGGGGGTCCTTCAGGATGTTGAGCCAGCTCTGAACTTTACCCCTTGAGGCCCTGAAAATGCTTATATTCTCTCCTGACTTTATATTTTGGGGCCTTATGGGGAGTGGTTTAGGTGTTGTAGGTGTTCCTTTTGAGAGTTTTAAACAGTTAGGGGTTGGCTCTCGCAGCTTTTTGGTTTTGAGCGCTCGTAAAACACGTAGAGTTTTACTGAGTACATCCTGGGTCTTCTTTTTATATTTAGCCCTATGGACACCCTTTTTATGAAAAGCAGATAGGGCACTCCTTAGGGGTACACGGTTGCCAAGTCACGCCAATATATTGTCTATGTCTGGTGTGGCGCAGGATTAACGCTCTCTGGGATGGTCTGGATGGTCTGGACGACCCAGTATTGACCCCTGACTTCCCCAGTTTTGAGGTCGTGAGCTTCAGGTGTGATTTTAGTTTCCTAACGGCCTGTTGTATTTCTTTCAGGTATGTATCCAAAACCCTGTTAGGTGTGAGGTCACCACATTTTGTTCCGCTACATATGTCATTAGTTGTGTGCTGTATGTTGAGACGGGTCAAAAGAACAGGGCACCAGTGTGAACACCCCGGTGCCTGGGAGGCCTGATTATTGCTAGATGGCATTCTAAACCTCTGATTTTCTGAACCACTACCTGTGCAGCTATCAGGGTATATTGAGGAGGATGGTGAAGACCATTGCACGTAGGCACTTGGGACCCTATTTATACTTTTTTAGCGCCGCATTTGTGCCACTTTTTGACGCAAAAACAGCACAAACGTACAAAATACAATTGTATTTTGCAAGTTTGCGACGCTTTTGCGTCAAAATAAGATGCAAATGCGGCGCTAAGAAAGTATAAATATGGGCCTTGGTGTCGGGCTAGTGCGGTCGTACGCTCCAGTGGGTGTAATTGGTGACAACAGACATTGGGAAGTTAAGTTAAATGTTGGTCATAATAATTGAAGGCCTCTGATGCATATGAAGCACTGTGGCTGGGTGTGGGTGATTAAGACCCTGGTGATTGCAACCCATCGAGGGGTGCATTAGAAGGGTCACAGGGCATTGCGGTGGCTTCAGAACTCTCTACCAGACCAGCCAGTGCCTTTAGAAATCCTATACACCCAGAATATAGATCCTCTATGGGGCTATCTGTTTCCATGCATGTGTCATGTAAACGGGGAGGGCTAGTTATACAGGCTGCTGGTACTAGAGTGGTGACAGACGCAACTATATTAGACTCCTCAGGCATCGAACATTTAGAACACAGTAGGCTAGGTGGAACAGTCTGAGCCTTATCAAAATTTTTAAAAGATAGGTCTAAAGGCAGGGCTTGTAGCTCAGGGCTCAGGGGGCTCAGCTTCTTCTTGTGGTTCATTAAGGACAACCGATTTATTTTAGGCTTGTTGCATTGCTTAGGGTCCCAACCATAGGTTCTACAAGGTCCAGGATGGTGAGAGTCTGAGGCTGTAAGTGCTACGCTGTCAGATTGTCCAAACCCTTGTACACATGTAGTTACTGTAGAAGTGTTCGCTGTACTGGGTGTAGCCTTTATTACTGTTGATGTGGTGTAGTTAAGGGCTGTACCTGGCCCATGACAGCTGTCTGTAGAGCTGTTGCACAGTTTGTCCTGGTGTCCTGCGTTGTTCATGGATGCTGCTGGTGCCATGGGGCTTTGAAGGGTCACATTGCTGTCCTTTAAAGAAGATGCAGTCCGCTTAGCCTGATGACCAACTTTTCCAGAGCTCTTTTGTGCTGCCTCTAGAATGTAAAGATAACAAAATACATATTAGGTGTTGCTATAGCCGCTATATCTTGGGGGTGAAAGAGGTTTGAGAAACACTAAGGATTGAATTTATCTGGCTCTACAGTTTCTAAAAACTCATCTGAGGTGTTCCGATGTGAGGGGCCTTTCTTTATAGGTGGACCTTCCTTAGACGCTGGGGACTTCCTTTTGCGGATTGTCTTTTTAATGCCCCCTACCACATTCTAGGTCATTACCATGGGAGCCGCTCGTACCTCAGGGGGGCCTGGGGATAAAAAAAGAAAATGTTACATTTACAATATAATACACAGACTATCCAAGATCTCTGAGGGTTCCTTCTATGCTGTTTTAGGTTTTCACAGCGTTTATACAAGGACTCCTTTTATTTACCTGCAAAAGCTGCATCCTGAGACATTGTGCCTGGACCATCTAGAGCCTGGAGGATTTGTTGCAGAGCACCAACTGCAAGCTGTAGTTCCGCATCATAACCTGTAAAAGCACGCAGACACATAGAAAGCCATTAATGGTAAAATAAAATAAAATAACAATCAAGACATCTTTGATTAGGATGGACGATGACACGGATCTCTGATTTATAAATCTCTAGATACATATTTTTTGTTGCAAGGCATCAATTTCCTCTGGGGACAGCGTTGGCTCTTGGGGATCCTAGCATCACCAGTCTGCGCTGTGCCCTTCATGTTCTCAGCCTTGAGGTCCTGATGGTACCAGCTCTCCGCAAACTTCAAATATGCAGTTCAGTAAAAAAAAAAGACTGAGAATGTGCGGCTTTTATACCAGCCTCCTTGTGCAAATTATGCCTAGGCTTTGTGATGGGTGGGGCTTAGAAATAGTGGGGCATTGCTTGTCTTCTGTCTATTTCAAAACTTTTTTAAATTGACTGGTCACTTTATACTTTGACATATGCTGAACACCTTTGAACCCAGGTCTGAGAACTGTTAGGGCTACATCCATTTTAGGCTTGCATTGCTTGTCTTCTGTCTATTTCAAAACTTTTTTAAATTGACCGGTCACTTTATACTTTGACATATGCTGAACACCTTTGAAACCCTGGTCTGGCATGTTTTAGGGCTACATCTGTTTTAGGCTTGCATTTCTAAATTGATTGACTGGCTCTAACACAAGCAATATTTGCCCAGCCCCTCTTTTTGGATCAGCCAGCAGTGTGGAGGTTTGGCCTGACACTCCCAATGCTCCACCCTGTGAGGAGGCCCCGAACCAGCACTTGGTCCTGAATGTCTGACATGTCCAGACTTGTACTCTTAGGCTCAGAAACAGGTTGCACACCAGCAGGGCCCTCATTTTGCACAGCCCATAGACCTAGACACAGGGGCTAGGACCCTGCCACGTGACTAACACATGACCCCATGATGTCACAACCCACGTGACACATCTTCACCTATGTCAGCACGGGGTGGGGCAGCCATGTCAGTGCCAACGTCATTGCCTCCGTCATCACAGGATGGGGTCACCTGTCAAAAGTTTAATGAAAGGTATCCCCTTATACTACTATGAAAGGGCCTGATGCATCAAATACCGAATGGACCTCTGTCTCATATTTAAATGATAAACATTTTGGCTAGTCATCAGCAACTGTTTCAGGGGCCACTAAATGACAAATCTGGACAGGTATCTAGCCGAAGATAAAAGCAGTTGGTGTGACAACCAGAAGTGTAAGAGAAATTCAAAAGAGATGGTATGACCAACGTTTGCGCACAAAGGAGATACTTGGTAAAGAAGACAAGATGTTTCATGTACTGGAGGAGCACGAAGTACTGATCCTCAAGCTGGACCAACTGATTGAACATACTCTTCATTATAGGCAGAGAGAGGGGTCAGTACCATTGACACATCTAAAAGCACTCCAAGTACCAATGGTATGTTTCAAATGGTATTTGGTTTATGTTTTTAAAAACATCACATACATACCTCTAATATATTATACACACATACAAACCATTCACTTTTGTATATGTGTAGAATATATTTTTTAATGTAGTACACATTTTATGTAGGATCCTGCAATGAATTGCGGTCTATGTAGTCAAGAGTATTAGATAGAGTATTAGCTCTTGAAGTAAGCTAATTTACAAATAATCATATTTGGTTTAGAGTGAAACTTTTCAATAGTTTATTTTTTTATAAATTCAACCTATGCTATATGAAATAATATTGATTACTAATGAGCACATACATTTTTCTCATCAGGAATTATTGAATGATCATCATAAAGGAATGGTAAGCACTGTCAAATGGGTAATTAATGGCGATGTCCTAACACATTAAAATGACGTGTCAACCCTCTCACTCCTTATAGATCCTACAATTGGTGATGCCTCACAGGGCAAAACCAACCAATAACAGGGTTCTGCTCCTTAGGCAAGCAGGTAAAGTGATCCAAGGAGGAAAAGTGTACCTGTCACTCGAGAGGAACTAGCAGATTTAGAACAGGAAAGCCAAATTGTAATCTGTTCTACCCCTAGCACAGCAACTAAAACTACCCCATTCATCATGCGATCAGACGCAGCAGTGATCTCAACAATGTGTATACCAGCTGCAGGTAGAAGTGTAGAAAGCACTTAGGTAAGCAGACACTCAACCCAAGCGGTACTTTGCACACCTTCAAAGAATTGAAACAAAGATATTAAATGTGCAGGAAAACATCATAAGTCCCCATGTCAAATTAGTCAAAATGTTAGTGGATTAAAAGACACTTAGGGGCAGATTTATGGAAAGTGGCACTGCACTGAGTGCCTCCCCTAAGCACAGGGCAGAGGGCAATAGTATCATTCTATGTGACGCTATTGACGTACTCTGCAGGAGTAACGCCAAAATATTGGTTCTACTCCTGCAGCGTACATAGGGGCCCATTCAAAATAATGAAGCCCCATTTTAAGGCCTGCTCTGAGCAGGCATTAAAAGTACGAAACAAATGGTGCTAATGAAATCTCACAGATTTCCTGGTGCCATTTTTTCAGCCCCCCTAATGGGGGAATGCCCCCCATACATTATGCCTGTTGCAGGCATAATGTCACGCAAGGGTTTACACAGTGGTACAATGTAAGCATTGCACCAATTTGAAAATGTGGCGCTTGGGAAATGCCACCTTAATGCCACATTTGTGTCTAAATAAATGCTGCAAATGTCACGCAAATTGGCACTAGGGGCTCATCAGTATGCCCCTCAGTATGAAGACTTTGCAACAGCAACCCTTAAATGAAATGTTGCAGTCCATAGGTACTTTGACTCAATCATTAAATGATGAGTTTGTTCAGACCAGATGAGAGGTGTGCCATTGCAGGCAAGCTATGTATAGATCTGTGGATCGATTTGCAAATGTAATACAGATTCTGTGCCCACGTACAACCAAATTACAGGATGATGTTGAATATAAGTTTGGCATTATAAAGTAGTTTCCACCATATAAAAATGTCCTGTAGGACTTAGATCCATCAATGTCACTATGCAAATTCATTCTTATCAGGCAACAGTGAGGATGGCTCCAATGTGCCCAGCAGCAGGGAAAGAGGCTGATGTTACAAGTCCCAGAAGGAGCAAAAGTAATGGCATCGACTTAAACAAACACATGGGAACTTATTTTTATGTTTCACAAGCTTCATATAATGAAAAAAACATTTCTATAGGAGAATTTTCTGTTCTTCATATTTTTTATCTGAGGAAAATCAGTGTGTTACTTTGAGTGTTTCTTTTTTTAATGTGTACCTTTAAAATAAATACATGCAATATCAGTTTGGCGTCCCATGATCTCTGCTGCCGTAGTTGCCTTTTTTCCTGGTTGTTTTAGTAAGAGAGTGGATGTTTATTTTCATCAGAACTGTCATCCTCAAGTTCAAGAGGTAGTCCCTTTCTTGTTACAATGTTGCAACGCATTGCACAGGTAGCTATAATTTTACAGTATATTTCAAGCATGTCCTCCAGTGATCCTCCACTTTTATGAAGGCATCAAAATCTCCCATTCAGTATTCCAAAATTGCCCTCTAGTACTGGTCATGTTCTCTTATGTGTACTGTTGTGTTTGTGTTAGCGGAGGGTGGAGCTTGCGGTGTTGAACTTCATGGAATTCCGTAAAGTTAGCTATAATCTCCATGTGATTTCGCAGACTTCCATGAGTGGCAGAGTTCCACCTATCAGCCTGATGAAGTCAAGTGAAAACCCCTGCAATTATAAGCAAGGATTTCTTGGCTTAAAATTGTAAAACTGCAGATTTCTCTTGTGTACATGTTTTGAAATGAAATGGCTCAAACTGGATGCTGAAGGCAAATCTTTATGTTCTACTGGACAATAGAGAGGATGTTTTACTCTGTGCTTGTTAGACCACTGTCATTCTTTACCAGGGACCATGTAAATATATTTTGTCCACGTCTCGATTTGGGCTGTGGTACAGGGAAAGTGGCTTGCTGGTGTCTGCAATTTCTGTATTCCCAGTGGCCCCGCCCTCTTCCCTGCCACTCTTTCCTTCCATCACTGCAGAACTCTCTATTACACAGGAAAGGATGACAGACACATGTCAACCTGAGCAGTTTAGTGTGATTTACCCACTATGTAAAACCCCTCCACCCCACAGGCGTCCCAAGTTGCTGCACAGAATGGAAACACATTGTCTGCCCTTCCCGCTGCAGGAATTAGGACTTCCTAAGTGAGGACAGAATGCACATTGCATATACAAAGATTTATTGTGGGATTATCTCCCCCATACCTAATGCAAGGAGCTGCCCCCAACAGTACAGATGTGTGCAACATCCCATCCCACGTTGCATCTAATTTGTTTGCTGATAGCAATCTGCTCCCAGTTCAACAGTTAATCTGTGTGCAGAAGAGCCCACCCCCAGAATCACACAGAGTTATGATTTGGAAAGAGACACTTGATCACAGAACAGGCCAGAATACACCAATCAAAGACACACACACCTTAAAAAGTTAATCTATGTGCAGATTAATTCCCCCTTCCCCCTAGCTCTGATTTTACCCCTTGCACCCCTAAGCCTGATCCCAGTACAAAACCCCCTCCTCCCCCTACCCTCTAGTCCTGTCATGGGATGTACTCACGTAATGCTTGTTGGGGAAGCTCCTCTTCTGCACTTCCAGCACCTGCACCTCTCTGGGGCATGGCTCAGCCTCCCCCTGCTCAAGGTGAAATCTCCCAGATGAGTGCAGCTTTAAAAGGATGGGGTTAAATTCAGCACCGTGTGGAGAGGCTAAGGGTAGAAGTGAAGGGCTCATGAAGGTTGGGGATGAGGGAGGTGCAGCTGAGCAGGTGCTCTGGGCTCCGGATAGGCTAGGCTCTTACTAGTCTGGGATGTTTGCTCTGGGTCTCCCTTTCTTTTCTTCCTTCACTCCCAGAGGTCCAGACGGGCTCAGCAGCAACTCTAACAGCTCTGTCCATGCATACCCATCCACAAACTATCCGAGCTTTCAAGGGTTGGCCCTTCCTAGCAAGTAACTAGAACTTGTGCCCTAAAGTAACTAGACTCGTGCCACCACCATGCACGTTTTTTTCTTAAAAAATGTTACTGCAAACATTTCATTGACACTATCAAGGATGTTATCAAAGATGTCATGGGTGCTGTAATATGTGGGGTAATTAGCAATGCATGGAAAGGGTGAAAATTATAGTTAACTTAGGGCAAGAGCTATTACTTGAGGTAACTCTAACTATAACTGCTGAATTTCTATGGTTTTGTACACTTGAAATGTGAGCCTAACTATGACGTCCCTCTAATCTGTGTTTTATTCAGTGAAAAAAAAAATCTATATAGTTATGATTATAGTTACCTATTGTGATAGATGAATAAAACCGAGACCCATAAGCATCGCAAACAACTTGTATACAAAAACTATGCAATGACCTATAAACATAAGCAAGCGCGGTGTTTGGGACCATGCCCTGCTGAAACCCCCCTATAAGCACCCAAACTTGCACCATACATGACCTTCACCTGTGCAAATGGGAGGTTGCCTGAAAGACCTGGCCTGCAGCCAGACTCTGCAGCCAACTCCCCCTAACTACTGAAACCCATCCTGTACACGGGCCTTTGGCTTTGTGCTGCTGGAGTTGGCTGTGGCCTTTCTGGGTGTGAGAATAGATGTGCGAGGGTGTATCTGAGTGTGAGAGTGGCTGTCAAATTGTCTGTCTGAGTGTGAGAGCGCGTTCATCAGTGTTTTAGTGGGTGTGTCAGTATGTGTGCAGGTCTGTGTGTGGGTGTATGAGGGTGTTAGTGGGTGCATGAGTGTCTGAGTGGGTGTGTGAGTGGGTACAAGAGGGTCTCAGTGTGTGTGTGAGTGGGTACGTGAGTTTCTAAGTGAGTGTGTGAGTGGGTGCGTGAGTGTATAAGTGTGCTTGTGAGTGGCTGCGTAAGTGTCTTAGTGGGTGTATGAATGATAGAAAGCGAGAGAGAGAGAGAGAGAAAGAGAGTGAGAGGGAGACAGATACTTTTTTAAGGCTTTGATGTATGGTATAATTAAAATGACTTTTTCTTTAATTTAAAAAAAAATGAGTTTTTTATTTTTAAGAAATAAAATCACTTTAAATTTTTTCTCAAACATTTGTTATTTAAAAAAGAAAATAAAGAGGGAATCAAGCCCAACCAGACTCAAACCCTCAGTGCTTAGTGTGAAAGTCCTTGACTTTCATGCTGAGTTATCTTTATTTTTTTCTCCAGCTCTATTTTCTTCTGCCCTTTAAGGGCTAACTGGGACTGTGGAGGGCCCTTAAGCCTTCAAAGGCTCCCCCCCAAGTCCTGTTTTTTTTTTTTAATGTATTATTTAAAAACAAGCCCTTGACGAGCTATCAGGGGGTCAACATACTTTAAAAAAAAATTTGGGGCATATTTACACTTGACGCACAATCGACGCAAACCTTGCCCCATATTTAAACTTTGATGCCCGAGCCCGCGGACATCAAAATCCCGCCGTGTGCGTCATTTTCTGGATGCGGGAAACCGCCTTGTGTTAATCATATGCAAGGTAGGCGTTCCCGTGCAAAAAAATGACTTAAACGCCCGTGCGTCGTATTTATGCTTCCGGGAAAAAATCACGCACGGCTAGGAGGCGGAGTCGGAAAATGAGGCACAGCCCGATTTGCGTCAAAAATTAACGCCTGGGTCAGGGCAGGAGTTAAAATGTGGCAAACACACCTGTATTTAATCAGAATTCACAGAAGCAACAGCAGAGCAGCAAAAGGGAGACATGGAGGTGCTTTTCATCCAGCGTGCACGCAGACGCAGAGCACAGCAACAACAACAGCAGCTACCACAACACCAGCAGGGACCCCAAAGGCAACGCAGAAGGCAGGAGAGGATATTCCGCACCAGGACAACCCTTCATGGCCTCAGGGAACATGACATCATCCAGAGGTACAGGTTGAACTGGCAAGCCATTCAGCAGCTGCTGCGCAACATTGAGCCACAGTTGGCACCCAGCTTGCTGACACCCCGCACCATCCCAACAGAAACCAAGCTGCTAGCTGTACTACACATGTTGGCAAGTGGCTCCTTTCAAACCACTGGCCACCTGGTTGCTGGGATATCACAGCCATCATATGCCGCCTTGTTGCCCAAAGTACTGGATGCCATCATCGGACTCACACCCCGCCACATCTGCTTTCCAAACACACAGCAGAAGCAGCAGGAGACAAAACAGGGGTTTTACCTCATTAATGGATTCCCACACGTCCTTGGTGCCATTGACTGCACACATGTATGCCTTGTGCCACCTGCTGCAACTGAGCACCTATACCGCAAAGGAAGCACACACACTCCATCAATGTACAGGCCATTGTGGATCACCAAGGATTGATCACCAACATCGTGGCAAAGTATCCTGGGAGTGTCCATGACTCATTCATCTTCCGTCACTGTACCATCAATCAACACTTCCAGGAGGGACGATATGGCAATGGACTACTTGTTGGTAAGTACAGAAACCTACTTATATACACACTGCACAGCAACCCTCTAGGACAAATAACACATACACCACGACATCGACATGTGGACAGGAACACACTGAGGTTGTGACACCGCTAGGCATGTTTGATAGGTCTGCAGTGAACGTGTCACACATTTGAAATTAGTGTACAGTCTAATGTCAAGACGTCGATGATCACAACGTATGGAGAGGTTTGGCTAATTGTCACTTTGCAAAATGTAAGCATCTCGCTGATGTTAAAATGAATCCATTGCATATGTCTAAAAGTATGAGATGTCCAGGGTACATAGATGCTAACGTGTTACCACCACTGTCAAATTGAATCTGTGTATGGAACTACCATCTCACCCCCAGTGAAGACACAGGAACACCTGTGTCACAAGTCACAATGCTAGGGAGTGCACACTGTACTGCAAATCCAAAAACATACTGCTGACAACCGGTCAGCAGGCAAACACTCGTCGAGCCAAGGAAACAACCCAATGCTGATGGTACATCCTAGAAGCCTAGGAATCAACACAATAACACAAAAGAGCCACAGAAAACACAAGGCAACTACTGCCATGCAAGGTGATATGAATGGGTCAAGATACGTCAACATGATCCCAATCATTTTCTCTTTCAGCTGATCAGGGGTATGGGATCCAGCCATGGATTATGACACCATTTGGCAACCCAAGCACTGCAGCAGAGCGTGCCTGCAATGAGGCACATAGAAGGACACACACCATAGTCGAGAGGACCTTTGGCATCCTCAAGTTGAGATTCAGGTGCCTTGACATCACTGGTGGCAGCCTCCTATATTCACCAGAAATGGTCTGCAAGATCATTTTAACAAGTGCCATCCTGCACAACATTTGTGTACGAAGGAACGTTCCCCTATTAGAACCAGAGCCACAAATGCCAGAAGAGGAGGAAGAGGAGGATGCTGGCAAAACACAGCTGCTGGATTGCGTAGGCGCCAACATATTGTCAACAATTTCTTTTGAAACAACTCACCATCACCATTGTAACAACATATGTAAATAAACACCAATAATAATCACCATATCATGGTCTGGCTAATCAGTTTTGCTCACCTTTATCTCTAACTATCAGAATAAGAGTGTAGCCTCATGGAGCATTGCTGACATACCGATCAGGACACAGAAAATTCCAAAGCAATTGTGATGCGTGTTATACAACAGTCACATACACACACACTGTGAATGACATATATCCTGTACATTTCACCTTTGAAGGGCAATAGCAGAGGACCACACCTATTTCACACATGCATGTTGGCAACATGGTTCATCGCAGCATATGGCACACAGCTAAGACACCATCAGTCAATAAGGGAAAAAAATGCCTCATAAATGAGGCAGTGGATGTGCTATTGCATTGGTAACAGGAATGTATGACCAGACCCTTGACAGCAGTAAGTCATACTGCACCTATCTTTGCAAGGACTATCTGTGGCTAGAGATCCATATAAGCAGAACATAGACAGCAAAAGTGCCACACCTATGACAAGCATTGCGCACATGACATTCCATGTACATGTCAGCCCATGTCCTAACTCCTGACACACCCATGCTCCCGGTCTCACCCCACCTGTCTTAAGAGGTCCCTGGAATGGTAATATGTGTACCCAGATATTCCCTCCTCTACACATACACAGACTAACAATAGTAATCCAGGGTGCTTCACCCTTTTGTATGGTATGCCATGGTCATTGTACATCTGCCTGCATGGACGTCAGGTCAAATAATGCACCGGCTTGTAGTTTCTAAGCCCTGTTATCAGCTGTAGCTTGCTTCCCATGTGAAAGGTACTGTTGGCCATTTGAACTCAAATCTCACCCACAGGACTTGTGAGAAACTGATGCAGCACACACCTGTGATCACCTCCATGCAGACCACCCATTTGAACATGCACTGCCCTTGCAGATGCTGGGAACAGCATAGAAGCTGCCATTTTGTCGATTACACTGTTATGCATTGCTAGAAAAATAAGCCGTGTAACACAGCCCTTGGGTATATGTGTCACCTTCCAAAACACAAGACAAACACAGTTTTCCATGTCAACTGTCTTGTTCTTCATCCGACCAGTCTTAGTCAGACCACTGAGTACGTGCCTTGTGAAATTGCTGGATCCTGATGAACCCTGCATCCTGTCAGCCTGACTGGCACCTGTCAGTGAGTTACCCTAAAGGTTCCTTGTGGCTACATATGTAGCATACTTGCTTTCCCAACCCTCACATTCCTCCGGGGGTATTTTGTCAGGTGCTTCCTCAATGCATGCTCAAATACATTGTATTGCACAATCTGCTTTTTTATTGTACTATAATTGTGAACTTGTCTCTAAATACCCAAATCATGGCCTATCCCTTGTCTGGGTCTCATGTATCCATGAGCGACAAAGTGTGACAGTGTACCAGGGCCGTATGCAGGGATTGGGTATGGTGCCTCCAGCAGAACCAGCAACCTCTGATAATGTGCATGAAAAGTCCACACATGTTAGGACCCTGACAGTTCACACACTGAATCAGATTGCTCACAAAATATTGATGGCCTGTGCGTGCTGAATAACTGCAAGATTAATCAACACAGTTGATGTTCCCAGATGCAGTGGGAACTTTACAGGCCAACCTGTTTACAAATGTTGTAATGACACCTGCCGGAACATGACTCCTCAGATATGATCTCACTCAGCACACCAAGGTTGCCCTGTTGACAGTCTCATAACACGTCTGCAGTGACAGGGTGGGACCATCCCCATGTAGGTTCTCATGTCCTCATTGGCTTTACTTCCATTGATCTCCGAAGGATACTCAGTAGATACAGGAATAGCCGCCACTGACTCATGATGAGACCTGAACGTAACTGTGGCAACATAGACCCTTAAAAATATACAGGATCAACATTGGACCACACACATGAACCAGAAACCTCTGTGCAATTCATCACTGGAAATATGTGGCCACGTGCTGCCTCGTCTGCTGGTTCTCCACTGCCGCAGGAGAGTTGTGGCTCAGTCATATGACCACAACTGTGGTGTGATATTACATTTGTGGGTCACCTTTGGCTTTCTGTGTCAAAAACATGGAACCCACTTAGTCTGTACATGTGCCTGACTTACGGTGGGTTCACCAACAAGTGCCTAGGAAGCAGTATCCAAATTACCAGGACATGTGATGGGCAACTTTTAGACCATTGACATGACCAAGCGTCTGCCATCTATCCGGTGCATGCTTTGTCATTTTTGGTGTCTACGTTACCCAAAAACTTTGAAGTGCACACAACAGATGTTGCTACATGTATAACTAGCACATGTCCTCTCTCATATTTTCAATAATGCATCTTGTGATGCACACACACTAGGTCAACAACTACATTAGTAGCCAATGCACACACATTGAGCCATAGGCATTGAGGTATTGTACTTATGTGCGTCACATTGCTATCCTCTCCTGATGCCAAACATGCCCAATTTGTGCAATACATATATGTAGGCCACACATATGGCCATCTAGTGCGTCAGCCAAGAGTGAAAATCCTGTTAATGAAGTAGCGGATCATGGTCCGCAGTAGCATGATGTCTCACATGTGCCCATACACCGTCAAGACCAAAGTGGGTGCAATCAGCCTATCTCAGTAGTGTCACAAATGTTACAGAACATTAAAATGGTAAAATGACCCAAACCCAGTTAATGCCCTGAAATTTTGACGCATATGCGTAAAAAAATGACGCACAAGCGTAAAAAAAATTACGCTTATGCCCGAAAAACGACACATAATGCCCTGAAAACACCATTGTATCTTCCACACTGTACCTCAGAAAATTGGTTAAGTGTTAGACTATTTCCAAATATATGGATGCGGGCTCATTTCTACTCCTGTGCGTCAAAAAAAATGACAGCCAGACTGTATGCGTCAATTTTTTTTTACGCATAGCGATAAAAACTGCCGCCATTTTAGGCAGGAAGTGATGTAATTGGATATCCCGTTTACAGATTATGTACAGTGGGTTGACTTTCACTTTCACTTTGCAGTCTGTGATTCTTCTAGACTGCGTGGCTGTATTGAGAGTTTTTTCTGGTTAAATTGTGCTTTTGTCTCCTTTGTGGTCAATTTCTTGTCATTTTGTGAATAAAATATTGTTGTTGTATCCTGTCTGAGTGTTTATTGTGTACAATTGTGTTGTATTGTATTGTCTTTGTTGTTTTTGGGAGTCTGTTGTGGGTAGTGATAGTTTGTGTCTAATTGGGCTATTTTAGTTGTTTAGTTTAAGTTTTTCATATTCTACTTTCCCCCTATTCTCCTTTGTTCCCCTTTATCCCCTATTTATCTTTTACTGCTAAGATGTTTGGTAGGCCTTGTCTTGGCAAGATGGGTGAGGAGGAGCTTGGTAGTTTCATATGGCTGGTGTGCCATTTCCTCCCCCTTATGATTGAGGCAGGTGGGCGGGTGATACAGGGGTATATCACTGAGGCACGGAGGCTCCGGTGGGGAAAAGTCTTGCGTCACCTGCAACGCATTTATCGGACGCCAAGGAATGACCACCAGCTGAAGCACCGCTGGGCTGACCTCATCTCCAGGAAGCAAGATCTGCTGGACCACCTGGGCATTGTGATTGGTGGCCCTGTTGGTGAGTACAAATCATGTAAATGTGCACGATTAAATGCTTTGTAGTGACATCAGATGATTTGGACAACATCTTCCGGCAATGTTGTTGAGTGTGTGGAATGCTTTGGAAACATACAGGGTCATTTATGTACTATGTTAAGGGCCACAATTGCTAGCTGTTAGGAAGCAAGTGCTCTGCAAACTTACTGGATACTTTTGCTTAATGTAAGTTGATGCTGCCTTTGTGTCAAACAGCAACACAAATCAGGAGCCAATTACGTATAAATATAGGTCACATTTGCCTGTGAGGTATAGAAATTTCCAAATCATTACCAACATTTGTTGACGCAACAGCTAGAGTGACTTTTGAAACTACATGAGGCTGAAAATGAGTGCAGGCTTCACGTCAATTGATGATAGCAATGTGGCCCAAACATATGTCTCATGTGTGTCTGGTGAGTGTGTAAGGAAAGCGATCACGGAAATTAAAAAAATCTTTGGGATTATTGTGGCCCTTCGTCATTTCGGATACATGTCAGATCTGGATTTGGAGACATAGGGAACAAGTTCAAGCTGCCCTCAGCTAACATCTTAGACTGGTATTTGGTGTTTGTTGTTCTACCTTTCGTTTAGGGATGGCTGGCCAAAGGTATACACATGGGTTCATATCTCTATGGTTGGTGCAACTCATTATAGCTGGGCCACATCGAATGAAGAAACTGTAACAACATGAGGGCTTACAACTGTCCCTGCCCCTCTGTACATTGTACCTGTGTGTCATAAATTTGTCATGGGCACAATGGCTGGTTGAGTGGTAATGCACTCCTCAAGGAAAGTGGCTTTGGATGTCTCTCTTGGATACACATGATGAGACGAATACACACACATATTAGCATGTTTGCCAACACATGATAGTTAGGGCCACTGCATGTGTGCAGATATGTGTGTAAAACTCACAGGAGACCCATGGTATGTACATGTTAGCCGTGCTATATCGGATGCAGTATCATCATGTCTGAGTGGCTTTACTTACTTATGTAATCTTACACATAGTATTTGTCTTTGGAATTGTTGGACAGTGCACAGAATTTGAGCACATTTCTCCCTTCCATGCCTTACAAGTGGACCGCACCCTACACTGTTGGCGAGGTGGCTACATTCGAGGACCCAGACAACTCCAGTAAGTGTTGATATGTCTGTTATGTGTTGTGTTGGCTGGTGATGTGTGATGGACTCCTGTGTGTTTAACACATAGCAAGGTGTGATGCGCTGGCCAATCATTTGTTTTGTTCCATGAGTGGGATTTCATTTATCACCATCTTCGAGTTGGCCAATCCTTATCCCATTGTCTTATTTAGGGATTCTAGCTCAGTCCTGAAGGCCTCGCAATGTGAATGGGGATGAGTCATGTGGATAACACTTGTATCAGCAAGAGTCGCACTGGACGTAATCTGTGATGTAGTCAGCCTGTCAGCCTGTCAGACCCACATTCTCCCAGAATGGGGCTGCTAAATGCTTACCCACAGACTTCTGCTTCCCAATTCACTAATGTACTTATTAAACTGTAGGTTGAACTTCCTAGCAGCATGTAGCTCCACATGTAGTGCTACGAGAATGTGGCACTTTAGTGCAATGGCCTACGTGTGCATGCAACTCATGGCCAGGGGTGTTCTTGCATCTCTGTGTTTGTTGTAAGTCATGGCTTACTGGAAGTACATGATGTGGACAAAGGTCTGCATTTCCAGACATGTGTGCCGCTGGGATTGGTCAAGGGTTTCCTGTCTCCTATTTGTAGATACTCCTTACCTGTGGTGTATGTGTTGAACCAAACACATGTCCAGCTTTCCTATGCTTCCTGGGTGTCCATGTTGTTTGAAATTGTTAGTTGTTAGTCCACCCCCCACCCTCAAACACAGGCATGGGTTTGTGAATAGTGTACCTAGGACTGATGATACAAGTTTGGTACACAGACATGTAAATCAGTGAATCTTTTGTCTGAACCTAGTATACACACTCATTTTTCCCACATGAGTACTATACTAGCAAATCCATTGACAACTTGCAGATCATGGCCCTAGATTTTCATCCTATACAATGACATTTGTAGCCCTGGCATTGGCAGAGGATGTGCTGCATGATTGTTAGCTGACAACTGGCAGAACTATGATGCCCAAATCATGCCAGTTGTTACCCATCTTGTAGGGTTTGGATGTGCTATGTGTGATAGAACCTTTGTAGGCTGGCCTGCCATGTACTTCCATAAGGACAATCAATGATCTGTATGATGATATGAGCTGTTACAAGTACAATAGATGTATTGTCTGATTTACTTCTTGTGCCATTTCACACAATGCAGTTCTTAATGTTAGTTTTTATATTTGTCTTCACTGCTGCTCATATGACACCCATCGAGGTCCGGGAGTTTCAAAGGTGGGCAATGAGGTATCAGCACATACTTCAGGTAGAGTCTGGGTACTAAAGAATGGCCCGCAGATACCGGCACGAATGGGCCTCTGGAGCCTGGAGGGCATTCCCACAATGCAGCCCTTCTTTGCACACCACAGCCACCACCAGCACCACCACCACTACCACCCAGGTGGCACCACCAGCAGCTGGGACCGTTGCGGCAACCACCTCAGCAAGTGCTCCAGGACCTAGCACAGCACCACCTGCAGGGCAGCCCACAGCCCTGGACACTACACGGCCCCACACTGCCTCAGCTAGCACCCAGACCATCCCAGCTGCAGCTATTGACCCTGCTGCTTTTCTACAGATGCAGCGTAAATTGGACGGTGTCCTGCGAAAAATGAGTCGACTGCGGCAGGAGGTGCGACATGTAAACCGGCGTGTGCGGTCTATCAAGAGGACCTTCCGGAGGGCCAACCTGTAGCAGTGTTGACGGACATGATTCCCTCCCCACCCTCCTCTTTCCTGATTCTTATACTTTGTGGGTTTAGGGGGCTTAGTGTTAGGTTAGTATAGGATGTTAGTTTAGTTAGTGTTAGTGGGTGGGGGGTCCTGATTTTTTCTACTGTTTCTTTTTGAGTGTGGGCAATGTTGGGGTTCTTGTGTGTTAAAAAAACAATAAAAAAAATATTTTTGTTTTTTTAAAAATACAAAAAAATATATATTTGTTTAGTATAGGATAGTATGTGTTTAGGTTAGTATCTGTTGTCCTCCATGTGTCCCGTCTCATAAGGGGGTGGGGGGTTGATGTTTAGAACGTTTCGTTAAATGTGATAAGTAAGTTTAGCTTAGGTTAGTTAGGGACAGTTGTGGGTAATGTCAGAGTCACCAGATCCTCGGGGTCTGTGCACGTTCCCAACACTTCCACCACAAGACAGCTCCAATACTCTGATTAGAATTGTCACAGAGTCTAAGAGAGTCCAACTGGGGAAAAGGGGATTAGGAAGGGAACAGCTGGGAAGGAGGCCTGTAGGAAGCAAAAGGTTAAAACACACAATGTCAAGATTATACCATATTAATCATTACTAGGCTATGACTTTATGCATTGTCATATTGGAAACATGGATAACTTAAGCATGAACTTAAATAACTAGGCCTCAAGATGTCTGGATACCTGTGAGGGAATCAAGAAAGATTAGTACCATTTTCTAATGAACCACTCAATTAAATGTTACACATGGATTAGAAACATCAGAACCTTCTAGCATTACACTTTCAAATTCAAGAATAGTCTTTGCATGAGGACCAGGAAATAATCTGAAAGGTTTCTATAACATTATATGAACTGTACTAGAGGGACTTATTATGCTCATACAATATAACATCTAGAATTCGAACACTTTAGTTTTCTTAAAATGCAGGAACATGAATTGCGCACATTGCAGATTTAAACAATGCCATGAAATGATTGTGCACAATGAACAACATGAGTTAGGCACGAGAAATGAATTGCGCGTCTTGCCGATTCGAAGGTCACCAAGTAAATGCCATGAAGGGGTAACACACAATGAATATCATGAATTAGACACAAGAAAAGGAATCATGCGACTTGCCAATTCGAAAGTCACCATATGAATGTCAGGAAATGGTAACGTACATTGAATCACATGAATTACACACGAGAAATGAATCGCGCGTCTTGCCGATTCGAATGCCACCATGTAACTGCCAAGAAATGGTAGCGCACAATGAATATCAAGGGTTAAAGCACAAGGAACGAATCGCGCCTCTTGCCGATTCGAATGCGACCATGAAACTGCCAAGAAATGGTAGCGCATCTTCCATTGTGATCCTACACAAGTGCTAAAGGACAATTCATTGGACATGCTGGGGTGATGTGTCAGACAGTGCAGAGGAACAAGATTTGCCAATGAGTTAGTGAGAGACAATCACAAGGCAGGCTGACAGGATAGACAGTGGTTTGCAGAACAGTGCTTGAGTACAGTTGTTGCAAGATTGGCATGTTACGAAGCGCAGGACCTTGGTAATAGGTGGCCATGTGGCAGGGACTAGTGCTTCCGGGTACTTTTATGTGTGAAGGTGATCTGTTCCATGTCTTCATCTTCTGGTGTGTGGGTTGCCTCCTCTGTCCTTGGTGGTGGTGGTTGTGAAGGGGCAACACACACCTCAGTGTGTGTAGACGTGGAGTCAGACATCCCGGTAGCTGCTACCTGTGAAGGTCTTAAGGGTAGTACTGCTGCAAGGAGGATCTGCTGGTTCTTAAGAATAGCAGCCACATCACAATGGTAGGCAGCCAGGTCGGCCCTGAGAGGGTCATGATTGCAATCGTGCATGCAGTGGAAGGTTTGGGGTGCGAGGTGTTGTGGCAACTCCCTTACTGCAGTGGTGAATTCCTTTACAGTTTGTTGCAGTCCTTGCAGGATGGATGTTACACTTGCATGGCTGCCGCCTGATCTGCAGATGATATCATGCACAAACGCATCCCCTCAAGGCTGGCTGCCATATTTTGCAACCCACCCGCACCTCCTTGGCCAGCTCCCGCTGTACTCCGACTACAGTTCTCTCAAAGCTGGTGCCTGTGTCGTCTGAGTCCTCAGCTGTATTGGAGCTGGCAGGTCTTACAATTGGGGTGGTGGGTGGGTCCTCTGTGATGGCTGCTTGTTCTGTGCTCCTCTTTGTGACTGAAGGTGGGGTCTGGAGGGTTCCAAGGACATCTTGGAGGGTCTGGTGGCTGATGTTTGTCAGCTCGTCATCCATGTCATCAGGGTAGTCCTGGACAGGCATATTCGCAGGAGATCCATTGTCCTCCGCAATGAAATTGGGTACAATTAGTGTGTCTGTGGTGTGGCATTTGTGATGTGACATGCCTGCCTTGTAATGATTTTGCATTGTGATCTTGGTTCCTGTTCATTGTTCCTGTCTTTCATATTAGCATTCTCCCAGGCCTATGCCCCACCTGCATGTCACATGTACTGTGGTCAGTTATTAGACTTGTCGGCATCATCTCATCTAGGTGTTGCTTTTGGCCAAATAGTACATTGCCACCTTCTTGTCCTACTCAACTCTCCGTCTACTTCCATTCTCATGGTGAGACCTTTCACTGGCTGTGGGTGCTCTGATGGCACTAGCAGCACACTTAACAATCTGGACCTGCCCCAGTCTTTGATCTTTCACATCCAACTATATGTAGTTGAAATGTAGCATATACAATGTATAGCATTGTTATGGCACGATATGGATGTCAGCATTGGTAATGTGTACAGCTGATGTTGGGGTTAGGAGGTAAGTAAAATACACAAAATACACACACAAACCAAAATCAGGTAAGTAAAACATTCAGAAAGTAGTCCAAACACTGTAGAATACAATAGGATGCAATAGGCCTAGGGGCAACACAAACCATATATTAAGAAAGTAGAATGAAAACCATAAATGGACCCCTAGGTGAGTGGAGTGTGAAGAGAGTCGCTGGGAGTGTAAGAAAACACTAAGGGGGTTCAAGATACCCCACCCCAGGACCTTCAAAAGTAGGAGTAAAGTACTACTATTTCCCCAGAAACACACTAAACTCGTGATAGAGGATTTTGCAAAGACCACAACAGACTGCAAAGCACTGAGGATGGATTCCTGGACCTGAGGACCTGCAAAGGAAGGGGACCAAGTCCAAGAGTTGCGAAAGTGTCCAGTAGTGTGCAGGAGCCCACTAAACCCCGGATGAAGGTGCAAAATGGCTGCCTCCGGCTGGAAGAAGCTGAAGATTCTGCAACAACGAAAGGTGCTAGGAACTCCTCCTTCATGCAGAAGATGTCCCACAGAGTGCTGGAGGATGCAGAGTTGTTTCCTTGGTAAAATACTGAAAAAAAGCCTTGCTAGCTGCAAGAGGCGCGGTTCAAGAAAAAGGGTGCTGCCGGGGCCCATGAAGGACCAGGATGTCGCCACTTGGGAGAGGAGACAAAGAGGGCCCTCAGCAATGTAGAGAGCCCACACAAAGAAGGTAGCACCCGCAGAAGTACTTGAACATGGGTTCAAGAAGTATGAACACGGCAGTCGTCTCAACACTGCAAAAGAGGGTCCCACGAAGCAGGAGATCAACTCAGAGCTGAGCATCGCAAGACAGAGTGCTGGGGAACTAGTCTTGGCTGTGCATGAAGGATTTTGTGGAAATGTGCACAGAAGCCCTTGTAGCTGCAGTTCACGCGGGCTAGCCCAGAGGTGCTTGTCCCCAAACCTCACAGTAAAGATGGTGAAAAGGAAATTAGGTTTTGTGTGGACTATAGAGGTCTCAATCAAGTATACCAAAACTGATGGTCACCCTATACCCAGGGCAGATGAGCTGACAGATACACTGGCTTTTGCCAACTATCGAAGCACTTTTGCCTTAACTGCAAGGTATTGGCAGATTAAGGTGTCAGAAGATGCTAAACTTAAAACAGCATTTTCAACCATTGGAGGGCACTATCAGTTCACTGTTATGCCCTTTGGATTGAAAAGTGCACCTGACACTTTTCAGAGGTTGGTGAATACAGTCCTCCAAGGATTGGAAGCCTTTAGTGCAGCATATCTGGAAGATATAGCTGTCTTTATCTACACTTGGGATGATCACCTGGTCCACCTGTGGGAAGTTTTGGAGGCCCTGCAAAAGGCAAGCCTCACTATCAAGGCTTCAAAGTGCTAGATAGGGCAGGGGAAAGTGGTTTATCTGGGCCACCTGGTAGGTGGGGAACAGATTTCACCACTGCAGGGGAAGATCCAAACCATTATGGAATGGGCTCCCCCTATAACTCAAACCCAGGTGAGAGCCTTCTTATGCCTCACAGGGTATTATAGGAGGATCATTAAGAACTATGGCACCATTGCTGCCCATCTTAATGTTCTCACATCCAAGAAGATGCCTAAAAATGTATTATGGACAGCTAGCTGTCAAAAGGCTTTTGATGAGCTCAAACAGGCCATGTGCTCTGTACCTGTCCTAAAAAGCCCTTGTTACTTCAAACAATTCATAGTCCAGACTGATGCTTCTGAATTAGAGGTGGGGGCAGTTCTATCACAGCTTAACACTGAGGGCCAGGATCAACCTGTTGCTTTTATCAGCAGGAGGTTGACCCCGAGAGAAAAGCGTTGGTCTGCCATGGAGAGGAAGGCCTTTGCTGTGGTCTGGGCCCTGAAAAAGTTGAGACCATACCTCTTTGGTACTCACTTTATTGTTCAGACAGACCACAAACCTCTATTGTGGCTTAAACAAATGAAAGGTTGAAAAACCTAAATTGCTGAGGTTTTCCATCTCCCTACAGGGAATGGACTATACAGTGGAACATAGACCTGGGAGTACCCACTCCAATGCAGATGGACCTTACAGATATTTCCACTTAGACAATGAAGACTCATCTGGGCAAGGTTAGCCTTATTGTCCTTCCTTTGGCGGGAGGGGGGGGGGAGGTTGTGTAGGAAAGTACCATCTTGCCTGGCATGTTACCCCCATTTTTACATGTATGTAAGTTTGTTTTTGCCTGTCTCACTAGGATCCTGCTAGCCATAACCCCAGTGCTCATAGTTTGTGGCCTGAGTGTGTGTACCTGTGTAGTGACTAACTGTGTCACTGAGGCTCTGCTAGCCAGAACCTCAGTGCTTATGCTCTCTCTCCCTTTAAATTTGTCACTATAGGCTAGTGACCACTTTTACCAATTTCAGTTGCACACTGGAACACCCTTATAATTCCCTAGTACATGGTACCTAGGTACCCAGGGTTTTGTGGTTCCAGGAGATCCCTATGGGCTGCAGCATTTCTTTTGCCACCCCCTAGAGAGCTCAGACAAATCTTTACACAGGACTGCCACTGCAGCCTGAGTGAAATATCACACACGTTATTTCACAGCCATTTTCACTGCACTTAGTAACTTATAAGTCACCTATATGTCTAACCTTCAATTGCTGAAGGTTAGGTGCAAAGTTACTAAGTTGAGGACACCCTTGCACTACCAAAGGTGCCCCTACATAGTTCAGGGCCATTTCCCCGGACTTTGTGAGTGGGGGGACACCATTACACGAGTGCACTACATATAGGTCAATACCTATATGTAGCTTCACAGTGGTAACTCCAATTATTGCCATGTAACATGTCTAAGATCATGGATTTGTTCCCCATGCCAAATCTGGTATTGGGGTGCCAATCCCATGCATCGCCGGGGCTCCACTGTGGACCCCGGCTACCGCTGCTGCCACCCTAGAGACAGGGTTCTGCCCTCCTGGGTTTTGGGCAGCCCAATCCCAGGAAGGCAGAACAAAGAATTTCATCTGAAAGAGGGTGTTATACCCTCTCCCTTTGGAAATAGGTGTTACAGGCTGGGGAGGGGTAGCCTCTCCCAGCCTCTGGAAATGCTTTGAAGGGAATAGATGGTGCCCTCCTTGCATAAGCCAGTCTACACTGGTTTAGGGAACCCTCAGTCCCTGCTCTGGTGTGAAATTGGACAAAGGAAAGGGGAGTGACCACTCCCCTGTCCATCACCACCCCAAGGGTGGTACCCAGAGCTCCTTCAGTGTGTCCCAGACCTCTGCCATCTTGGATCCAGAGGTGTGAGGGCACTCTGGAGGCCTCTGAGTTTCCAGTGCCAACAGGTGACGTCAGAGACCCCTCCTGATTAGGTGGCCAATCCTCCTCTGATGGCTATTTAGGGTGTCTCCTGTGGGCTTTTCCTCAGATAACGACTTGCAAGAATTCACCAGAGTTCCTCTGCACCTCTCTCTTTGACTTCTGCCAAGGATCGACCGCTGACTGCTCCAAGACACCTGCAAAACTGACTACCAGTGACATTGTAGCACCTAATCCTGCCGGCTTTCTCAACTGTTTCCTGGTGGTGTATGCTGTGGGGGCTGCCTGCCTTCATCCTGCACTGGAAGCCATGAAGAAATCTCCTGTGGGTCGACGGAATCTTCCCGCTGCTCCAGCAGGCACCAAACTTCAGCGTCACCGGTACTCTGGGACCCCTCTCATCCTGACGAGCATGGCCCCTGGAACACAGGTGGTGGACCCAAGTGACCCAGACTGTCCAATGGGCCAACTGTCCAAATTTGGAGAAGTAAGTCCTTGCCTCCCCTCTCCAGACAGTAATCCTGTGAACCTGTGAACTGCAGCTACGAGGGCTTCTGTGCACATTTCCATGAAATCCTTCAAGCACATCCAAGCCTAGGTCCCCAGCACTCTGTCCTGCAATGTTCAGCTCCCTGAGTTGATCTCCGGCTTCATGGGACCCTCTTTTGCACTGTTGAGATGACCACCATGTTCAGACTTCTTGAATCCGTGTTCAAGTACTTCTGTGGGTGCTACCTTCTTGTGCATGGGCTCTCTACATTGCTGAGGGCCCCCTCTGTCTCCTCTCCCAAGTGGCAAATTCCTGGTCCTTTCTGGGCCCGAGCAGCACCCTTTTTCTTCAACCGCGACTCTGGCAGCTAGCAAGGCTTGTTTGTGGTATTTTGCCAAGGAAACAACTCTGCATCCTCCAGCACTTTGTGGGACATCTTCTGCATGAAGGAGAAGTTCCTAGCACCTTCTGTTGCTACAGAATCTTCAGCTTCTTCCATCCTGAGGCAGCCATTTTTCACCTTCATCCAGGGTTTAGTGGGCTCCTGCCTACCCCGGACACTTTTGCGACTTTTGGACTTGATCTCCTTCCTTTGCAGGTCCTCAGGTCCAGGAATCCATCCGCAGTGCTTTGCAGTCTGTTGTGGTCTTTGCTAAATCCTCTATCACGAGTTTAGTGTGTTTCTGGGGAAATAGTAGTACTTTACTCCTACTTTCCAGGGTCTTGCGGTGGGGTATCCTGGACACCCTTAGTGTTTTCTTACACTCCCAGCGACCCTCTACACACTCCACTAGCCTAGGGGTCCATTCGTGGCTCGCACTCCACTTTCTTAGTATATGGTTTGTGTTGCCCCTAGGCCTATTGCATCATATTGTATTCTACAGTGTTTGCACTACTTAACTGTTTTACTTACCTGATGTTGGTCTGTGTGTATATATTTTGTGTATTTTGCTTACCTCCTAAGGGAGTATAGCCTCTGATATATTTTTGGCACATTGTCACTAAAATACAGTACCTTTATTTTTAGTAACTCTGAGTATTGTCTTTCTTATGAAATAGTACCTATATGGTACACGTGGAATAGTAGGAGCTTTGCATGTCTCCTAGTTCAGCCTAAGCTGCTCTGCTATAGCTACCTCTATCAGCCTAAACTGCTAGAACACTACTAATAAGGGATAACTGGACCTGGCACAAGGTGTAAGTACCATTGGTACCCACTATAAGCCAGGCCAGGTTCCTACAGACATGGCCTCTGGCCATCACCTTGTTGTGGTCAAACTTAAGTTAAAGCTGAAAAAATCATGGATGAAACCAGCAAACCAATGTCAGTGATATAATAACACCATCTGCAATGATGCATAGAAACAGAGTTCATACTCAGCTGTGAGAAGCTGGCCTGGTTTGTAGTGGGTACCAAAGGTATTTACACCTTATACCAGGTCCAGTGATCCACCTTAATGAAATGTAGGCAGCGTCTAGCAACTTAGGCTGTATAGGGATAGCTGTAGCAGAGCAGCCAAGGCTGAACTAGGAGACATGCAAAGCTCTTGCAATACCACTATAGTCACACAGTACAGATACAGAAGAAAGATAATACTCAGTATTATCAAAAATAAAGGTACTATATTTTGGCGGCACAAGGCCAAAAATATCTTAGAGGCTATACTCCCTCTGGAGGTAAGTATTATACACAATAAATACACTAGTAACCAAAATCAGGGAAGTAAACCGTCATAGAATAGTGCAAACAGTGAAAAACACAAGAGGTTGCAATGGGCCTAGGGGCAACACAAACCTTACTCTAAAATAGTAGAATGCGAATGTTGGTTCCCCCCAGGCAAGTGAAGAGGGGTGCTGGGAGTGTAGGAAAACACCAACGGTAAGAGCCCAGGAAAACAGGAGTGAAGTACAAGTAAGTTTCCTCAGCACACACTAGAAGTTGTGGTAAAGGATTATGCAAAAACCAAGCAAGACTGCAAGACAGCAACAATGTATTCCTGGAACTGAAGACCTGTGGAGAAAGGAGACCAAGTCCAGAAGTCGATGAAGAGTCTAGGAGGAACAGGAGCCCCTGCTAACCCAGATAAAGGTGCACAAGTGGATTCTCCGGTTGGAAGAAGAAAACAAAAATGCACCAAAGAAGACAAAGTTCCTGCTTGGTGTAAGATATGTCCCAGGTTGAGTCATTGGATGCAGGCTGGTTTTCGTTATTGGATTCCGCCAACAAGCCTTGGCTCACGAGAATGTCGCAGTTGGCAGGAAAAGGTGCAACCTGGGCCCAGGAGGGACCTGGGTGCCTCAACTCAGACTGAGGAGACAGAAGGGGCTCTCAGCATTCTAGAGAGACCTCAGAAGACCAGGCAGCACCAACAAGAGTCCCAGAACATGGGTACAAAGGAGTTGTAGAATGCAGTCATCGCAGCACTACACAAAGGGATCCCAACTCAGGGAACTGAGCGTCGCAGGATAGTGTGCTGGGGACCTGGGCTACGCTGTGCATGAAGGATTTCCTGAAGAAGTGCACAGAAGCCCAAGGAGATGCAGAACACGTGGTGCATAGGGATACTGTCTGGCTCCACCAAATTTGGACAGCTGGACCTTTGGACAGTCAGGATCACTTCAGTCCTCAACCTGTGTTCCAGGGATCAGGCTCGTCAACAGGAGAGGAGTCACAGTGTACTAATTGTCATTGCAGAGAGGTACCTGCTGAAGCAGGGAAGTGACGGAGTCACTCCAAGGGATATTCCTTCAGTCCCTCTGATGCAGAATGAAGACAGGCAGTCCTCAGAGCATGCACAACCTAGAAACTGTTGCAGTTGCTGGCTGGAGCTGAAGTTGCAGGGTCACAGTAGCCTTCTTGGTTACTTTGTTACAGTTACAGTATTCCTGGAGCAGTCTGAGGTTGATCCGACAGTCAGAAGCTGAAGCAGAGGATGCAAAGGAGACATGGTGGAGTCTTACAAAGCGAATCTGAGGAAACACCCAGACTAGAGACCCTAAATAGCCCTGAGAAGGGGATTGGCTACCTAACCAGGTAGTAACCTATCAGGAAGGGTCTCTGATGTCACCTGCTGGCACTGGCCACTCAGATGCTCCCGGAGGATCCCCACATATTGGAATCCAAGATGGATAACACCAGAGACACTCTGGAGGAGCTCTGGGCACCACCCAAGGGGTGGTGATGGACAGGGGGGTGGTCACTACCCTTTCCTTTGTCCAGTTTCACGCCAGAGCAGGGACTGTGGGTCCCGGAACTGGTATAGACTGAATTCTGCAAGGAGGGCACCGTTTGTGCATTTACAGATGCTCTGGGAGGATACCCGTCCCATGCATGTAACACCTATTTCCAATGGGAGAGGGTGTAACACTCCTCTCCTAAAGGAAATGCATTGTTCTGCCTTCCTGGGATTGAGTTACTCAGTTGTCAGTGAGGTGGCAGCAGCTGGGGCTGCAGTGGAAACCTCATAGAGCTGGTTTGGCAGTAGTGGGGATACATGGTGGAGCCCCAGGTTGCATGGAATTGCCCCCAATACCAGAATTGGATTGGGAGTACAAGTTCTCAATCTTAGACACCTCACATGGCCATAATCGGGGTTACCATTGTGAAGCTACATATATGTATTGACATACATGCAGTGCATGCTTATAGTGGTGTCCCCACACTCACAAATTCCGGGAAATTGGTCCTGGACAATGTGGGGGCACCTTTGCTAGTGCAAGGGTGCCCTTACACACAGTAACTTTGCACCTAGCCTTCAGTAACTGAAGGTTAGACATATAGGTGACTTATAAGTTACCTGGTGCAGTGAAAATGTCTGTGAAATAGTGTGTGCACTATTTCACTCAGGCTGCAGTGGCAGTCCTGAAGGAGTGTTTGTATGAGCTCCTTATGGGTGGCAAAAGAAATGCTGCAGCCCATAAGGATCTCCTGGAACCCCAATACCCTGGGTACCTTGTTACCATATACTAGAGATTTATAAGGGGGGGTCCAGTGTGCCAATCTGTATTGGAATATAGAGTCATTAGAATATAGAGACACATTTGGAAACAGAGAGAGCATAAGCACAGAAGTTCTGGTTAGAAGAACTCCAGTGACACAGTCAAGCATACTGACAACACAGTAAAACACACTGACATAGGCCACAAACTATGAGCACTGGGGTCCTGACTAGCAGGATCCCAATGAGAGAGTAAAAATACACTGACAAGCAGTCAGTTATTGGTGGTAACATGCCAAGAAAGATGGTACTTTACTACATATCCCCCCCCAAACAAGGGACATTAAGACTACCCTTGCCCAGATGAGTCTTCATTGTCTAAATGGAAATATCTGGAGAGTCCATCTGTATTGGAGTGGTTACGCCCGGGTCTATGTTCCACTGTAAACTCCATCCCCTGTAGGGAAATGGACCACATCAACAATTTAGGGTTGTCTCCTTTTGTCTGTTTTAACCATAAGAGAGGTTTGTGGTCTGTCTGAACTATGAAGTGAGTCCCAAATAAGTATGGTCTTAGCTTCTTCAGGGCCCAGACCACAGCAAAGGCCTCCCTCTCTATGGCTGACTAACACTTTTCTCTAGGGGTCAACCTCCTACTGATAAAAGCAACAGGTTGATCCTGGCCCTCTGAGTTTAGTCGTGAAAGCACTGCCCCAACCCCCAGTTCAGAAGCATCTGTCTGGACAGTGATTTTGTTTTAGTAGGGCTTTTTAGGACAGGTACAGTACACATAGCCTGCCTAAGCTCCTCAAAACCTCTTTGACAGCTGGCTGTCCATAATACCTTTTTGGGCATTTTCTTAGAGGTGAGGTCATTAAGAGGGGCAACAATGGAGCCATAGTTCTTAATGAACCTCCTGTAGTACTCAGTGAGACTAAGAAAGGCTCTGACCTGGGTTTGAGTAGTAGGGGGAGCCTAGTAGAAAATTGCTCGGATCTTCCCCTGTAGTGGTTCAATCTGTTCCCCACCAACTAGGGGCCATATTTATACTTTTTGACGCAAAACTGCGCTAACGCAGTTTTGCGTCAAAAAAATTAGCGCCGGCTAACGCCATTCTGAAGCGCCATGCGGGCGCCGTATTGAATCAATGACGTTAGCCGGTGTTAGCCGCCGGCGCTGCCTGGTGTGCGTGGAAAAAAACGACGTACACCAGGCAGCGCCGGCGTAGGGGGATATGGGGCTTGGGCGTCAAGAAATGGGGCAAGTCAGGTTGAGGCAATTTTTTCGCCTCAACCCGATTTGCGCCATTTTTTTCGACTCCCAACCCCCATAGAAATTACTCCTGTCTTAGCAAAGACAGGAGTCATGCCCCCTTGCCCAATGGCCATGCCCAGGGGACTTCTGTCCCCTGGGCATGGTCATTGGGCATAGTGGCATGTAGGGGGGCACAAATCAGGCCCCCCTATGCCACAAAAAAAAAAAAAAAAAACACTTACCTGAACTTACCTTAATGTCCCTGGCATGGGTCCCTCCAGCCTTGGGTGTCCTCCTGGGGTGGGCAAGGGTGACAGGGGGTGTCCCTGGGGGCATGGGAGGGCACCTCTGGGCTCCTTCAGAGCCCACAGGTCCCTTAACGCCTGCCTTTTGCAGGCGCTAAAAAACGGCGCAAAAGCGGCCGTACGTCATTTTTTTTGACCCGCCCACTCCCGGGCGTGAATTTTGCCCGGGAGTATAAATACGACGCACATGCCTCGGAGTCGATTTTTTAGACGTGAACGCCTACCTTGCATCTCATTAACGCAAAGTAGGTGTCCATGCTAAAAAATGACGCAAACTCCATCGACTTTGGCGCTAGACGCGTCTAACGCCAAAGTAAAAATATGGAGTTAGTTTTGCGTCGGAATTGCGTAAAAAAAAAACGACGCAATTCCGGCGCAAACGGAGTATAAATATGCCCCGCGGTGTCCCATATAAACCACTTTTCTCTGCTCTATCTGGCGTTTAGAAGCCTTGATAGTGAGGCCTGCCTTCTGCATGGCCTCCAATACTTTCCACTGGTCGACAATGTGATCATCCCAGGTGGAGTCAAATACAGCAATATCGTCCAAATATGCTGCACTGAATGCTTCCAGACCTTGGAGGACTGTGTTCAACAGCCTTTGGAAAGTGGCAGGTGCATTCAGAGGTGCCAGTCCTTTCCAGTATTTTTTATCCACTTTTATTTATTTAAGTACTGTTTATAAAATTTTAACCTGTTTTAAAATTTGTATGTATGTATGTGCGAGTGGGCTTTGTGTGAACTGACCTGGGTCCATGTTCAGTGGCCAGTCAGTATTTGGGGGTCAGCTTTGTTTTTTCTCGGCCATTCCATTCCCCGAACCGGCTTTCATTTCTTTTGAGAGGGCCAGTTCTGGGTGTGGCTGCCATTTTTGCTCCGGCCTAGCTGCTCTTTTGTTGACGGCTGGAATCCAGGGTTAACGGTCTAGTTTTCTTCTCTACCACAGCCTAAGAATCCCTATTTAGTCTGCGATGCAGTGGGAGTGCAGCGGACGCGCGCAGCAGGCGTGCCGAAGGTGCGCCAAAGGCAAGCCCGTCTGCGTCCGTATGCGCCCCACCGGGCCTTAGGGCTAGTTCCCCTGGTCCGGTCATGAAAAAAGAGTCCGTTCTATCCCCCATTTCCTATTCATCAGAGGCACTTCAAGCTTTGAGGCTGCCTCTGTCTTTGGAATGTCAGGTTTGTACAGACTGGAATGGGAAAACCTGGAGCTGCCCCTCTTGTCAATGGAGGCCTCAATCCATTGAGCTAATATCACACGCAGATAATAAATGTCATATCACTTTCTTATTGATTAATGCTCGCTCAATGCCACCCTACAAACTGGATATAAGTGATGTGGCACCCATAGCCTTGTTCCTTACTGAAACTTGGCTGCATGAAGGGTCAGGGCTGGATATCACTCTAGCATTACCCCCAGGATATTTAATAGCCAGGGTAGATAGGACTACATGTAGAGGGGGAGGAATGGCTATTATCTATAGGGATTCCTTGAAAATGCAATACCAGCCCTCCCAGGTAGCAGAAGGGGAAGCCATGCTCTTTTCTATGGAGCTCAATCCTTCATTTACATTTTCAGGACTTCTCCTCTACCGCCCCCCTGGGTCACCAGAGGACTTTTTAATTTCCCTTTCAAGTAGTATTGCTGATCATATATGTAGGAGACCCAACTTCACTATCCTAGGCGATTTTAATATTCATGCTGAGAATTTAGCTCAGCCAGCGACAAGACGTCTTATGGGTGATATGGAGGCGCTGGGTCTAGAGCAATTGGTAAGAGGCCCTACACATGAACATGGTCATACCATTGACTTAGTGTTCAGCAATTTGACCTCTCTTACTTGTATATCCCCCACGCCTTTGGCTTGGTCAGATCATTTCCTAGTTACACTGGATTTAGCCACTGATATCAGTGGTAATAGCCCCAAGCCAGCTGTTCAGGTGGGTAGATGTTGGCATAAGCTCAGTTTCATGGATTGGACTAGGGTGTTGGAAAATCGTAAACCTTTATCTCTTAACAGCACGAACCTTGACGTAAAGACATTCAATGATTGGATCATTGACAGCCTGGGCTCAGCACTTCCTCTAAGGGTTTAAAATGGTCTGTGCAGGAAAGTTAGTACTCGGTGGTATACACCCCACCTGCACCTTGTTAAGAAAAATTGTAAAAAGTTAGAGAGAAGGTGGAGAAAATCCTATGCTCTGGGTGACAGGGACAGCTGTAGGAAAGCAATCAGAGCATATCATATGGAGATAAAACTAGCACAGAGCTCCTACTATGCTGATAGAATTGGAGAAGCCTCTAGCTCCCCCAAAGAGGTGTTTCAGGTGTTAAAAGAAATTCTCCAAGCATCAGTGGAAGAGAACTCTATTGAGGCTTCCGCAGAACACAGTAATCAGCTAGCCAGTTTCTTTCAACATAAAATCCTGAATATTTATTCAAACTTTCCTAAGACCATGCTCATATCAGAAGAGCAGAACATTGGCATGAGGAAGGGTATTGCCACTATTTCCCAGTTTACTTCCCTTCCTCAGGAGCAAGTTGGCTTGTTGCTCAAGTCACTTAAGTCAGGATCCTCCCTTGACCCAGCTCCCCCACATATAATTGCTCTAGGATGGACAGTGATTGGTCCGGTTCTTACGGATTTTCTGAATGCTTCAATATCTAGGGGCTTAGTTCCAGATCAGTGGAAGCACGCCATAGTCAAACCATTACTAAAGAAGGCCTCCTTGGACATGGCAGATCTCAAGAATTATAGACCTATATCTCTATTACCGACACCGGCCAAAATTCTAGATAAACATATTAGCACTCAACTCTCTACCTTTCTGGAAATACATAACTGTCTCCATTCTACACAAACGGGTTTTAGACCCCGTCACAGTACAGAAACAGCATTGATTGTCATTTTGGAAGACGCAAGGAAGGCCATGGATCAGGGTCATACAACAGCAGTTATACTTTTGGATCTGAGTGCGGCCTTCGATACCATAGACCGTCAAGTGTTGAGTATAAGGATGAGGAACATGGGAATTGAGGGGCTCGCTCTTGCATGGCTTACTTCCTTTTTAGGGGGCAGATCATTTCAGGTCCTTGATCGATCTTATTTCTCGGACAAACTTTATTCCAGGTGTGGTGTGCCTCAGGGTTCGTCGCTTAGCCCTACGCTTTTTAATATATATATATATATATAGCACTTCTAGCGGACTTAGTGGAATCCTTTGGTCTATCCATGGTGTCTTACGCGGATGACACCCAACTGGTGGTATCCTTTTCAGATAACGCTAACTTGGATGGCTCCTTACTGTCCTGTTGCTTACAGGCCGTTACAGGATGGATGACGGACAGTAGACTTCAACTTAACGGTGACAAAACAGAGCTTATGATTTTGGGGTATGACCCAGGCCCAGGTAAGGAACTCATGATTCCAAGTGCTCTGGCTGATTTTCCACCTCCTAAGAAATACATTAAGAGCCTATGGATATGGCTGGATCCTGGGTTAATGTTGGATCAGCATGCCAAGCATATATCGGCTACCTGCTTTGGCATACTGAGACTTCTGAGGAAGGTTTTCACAATCCTTCCATCTCTGGCAAAAATGCTTATCATTCAAGCTATTATTCTCTCGAGACTTGATTATGGCAATGGTATATTTCTAGGTTCTCCCTCATATGTGAAAAAGAAGCTGCAGCGGGTACAAAATGCAGCGACCCTCCTTCTTTTAGACATTCCTAGATGCACCTCGGTGAAATCAGCATTAGTTTCACTACATTGGTTGCCGGTAGAACAGCGGATCAAATTCAAAGCTTTGTGTTGTATCCATAGGTTCCTTCACAACAGTGGTCCTCCGCTTCTAAAAACCCTCGCCTCCTTCTATAAGCCGAACAGAGATCTCAGATCAGCTTCAATATCTCTGGCCTCCCTACCCAGATTTAAAAAAGTTAGATGGGGTGGCGCCACAATGGCTTATTTGGGAGCCAAGTTGTGGAATTCCCTCCCCCTTAGACTTCGTCTCATAAGCCAATAATACAGCCTCCTTAAGGACCTCAAAACTTGGCTGTTTTAGAATTGACTGTCCTCTATGCCTAGCTTAGGTTTGGTCTGCTAGCGCTGGGAAGCCTTAGGGTAGCCATGCGCTTTACAAATCACATAACTTAACATAACATAACATTCTTCAGACTAAAGGGCATAACTGTGAATTGATAATGCCTTCCAATGGTTGAAAATGCAGTTTTTGGTTTAGCATCCTCTGATAATTTGATCTGCCAATTACCTGCTGTTAAATCAAAGGTGCTTAGAAACTTAGCAGATGTCAGTGTATCTATGAGTTCATCTGCTCTGGGTATAGGGTGAGCATCTGTTTTTGTAACTGTATTGAGCCCTCTGTAGTCTACACAAAACCTCCTTTCCGTTTTTCCATTTTGACTATGAGGTTTGGGGACAAGCATCACTGCGCTGGCCCTGGGGCTGTCTGAGTGCTCAATAAGTCCTAGGTTGAACATCTTCTGAACCTCAGATTTAATACATTCCTGACATGGTCAGGCTGCCTATAAATCTTACTTTTGACAGGAAAACTGTCTCCAGTATCAATAGTATGTTCACACCAAGTGGTCTGACCAGGTATGAGTGAAAAGAGTTCAGAAAATTGGCCTAGGAGGTTCTTGCAGTCCTCCTTTTGCTCTGCTGCAAAGCAGTCTTCAAGGACAACCCCCTCCACTGAGCCATCAGCTGCAGTGTTGGAGAAGAGGCCAGGGAGAGGGTCACTCTCTTCTTTCTGCCCCTCATCTGTGGCCATGAGTAGGGTCAAATCTGCCCTATCATAGTAGGGTTTAAGGCGGTTGACAAGAAGTACCCAGGTCCACCAAAAAGGTGTCCTCACCCTTCTTTTGCACAATAAAATGTGCATTTGTCTTGGCGTGCTCTTGGTGCCACAGGCTCCAATACCCACACCTTCAGTCCTGGGTGGTACTCAGTCAGGACAGCCTTCTGGTCATGCCATTGCTTTTGAAGCTCTTGGCTGGCCTGAATGTTTTTGGTGGCCTTTTTCATGTACTCAGCCATTCTTGATCTTAGGCCAAGCGCATAATCCACTATCTCTTGTTTAGGGGGCTTCAAGGGTTGCTCTCACCCATTTTTGACAAGTGCAAGTGGACCTCTAACAAGGTTAACAAATAGGAGTTCAAAGGGCCTGTAGCAAACTACTTTCTGGGGTACCTCCCTGTAGGCAAAAATGAGGCATGGCAGGAGGCCATCCCATCTCCTTCTGAGTTTTTCAGAGAGTCCCTTGATCATGCCTTTGAGAGTTTTATTAAATCTCTCAACCAGTCCAATTGTTTGTGGATGATAGGGTGTGGTAAATTTATAGGTTACACCACATTCCTTCCACATTGCTTTCAAGTATGCAGACATGAAGTTACCACCCCTGTCTGATACTACATGGCAGGAGGCCATCCCATCTCCTTCTGAGTTTTTCAGAGAGTCCCTTGATCATGCCTTTGAGAGTTTTATTAAATCTCTCAACCAGTCCAATTGTTTGTGGATGATAGGGTGTGGTAAATGTATAGGTTACACCACATTCCTTCCACATTGCTTTCAAGTATGCAGACATGAAGTTACTACCCCTGTCTGATACTACCACTTTAGGAAAGCCCACCCTGGAAAATATTCCCAGGAGGGCCTTTGCCGCTGTTTGAGCTGTAGTGGTCCTTAAGGGGATTGCTTCTGGGTATCTTGTGGCATGGTCCAGTACCACTAAGATGAATCTGTTTCCTGAAGCAGTTGGAGGGTCAAAGGGGCCAACAATATCAACCCCTACCCTTTGAAAGGGCACCCTAACCACAGGCAGTGGGATTAAGGGGGCCTTTGGGGTGCCACCAGTTCTGTCACTGGCTTGGCAAGTGACACAAGAGCGACAGAACTCTTTTGTGTCCTCTGACATGTGAGGCTAGTGAAAGAGAGGGACAAGACTGTCCCAGGTGTTACTTTGCCCCAGATGTCCAGCCAAGGGAATATCATGTGCAAGAGTTAGTAGGAATTCCCTGTACTGCAAGGGAATGACCAGTCTCCTAGTAGCACCAGGCTTTGGGTCCCTTGCCTCAATATAAAGGATATTGTTCTCCCAATAAAATCTGTGTGAGTCACTGATATCCCCAGCTTGCTGCTTGACAGCTTGCTGTCTTAGATCCTCTAATGTGGGACAGGTCTGCTGTGCAACACTCCGTTCCTCCCGGGCAGGCCCCCCTGCACCCAAGAGTTCAGCTGTGTCAGCCTGAAGCTCCACTGGTTTAGGTTCTGCACAAGGAGTTGACTCCTGCTCATCAAAAGAGGAATCTTCTGGAGAGGGAGGGATAGTGGGCAAGGGTTTGCCCTTTCTTCCCCTGGGTTTTGGGAGCACTTGGGTCATCGTTCCAGGCTCCAAGTTTTCCTGTCCTCTTTGCTTCTTGTCCTGAGCACTGGTTAGAGCAAATATATGTCCTGGAATGCCCAGCATGGCTGCATGTGCCTCCAACTCCACTTCAGCCCAAGCTGAAGTTTCCAAATCATTGCTCAGCAGACACTCTAAAGGTAAGTCAGTGGATACCACAACCTTTTTAGGACCAGTAACCCCTCCCACCAGCTGAGATTCACAACAGCAATGGGGTGGCTAACAGTGTTGTTATGAGCGCCAGTAACTTGGTACTGATGACCAAGTAGGTGTTTCTCAGGGGCAACCAGTTTTTCCATCACCATAGTGACACTGTCACCTGTGTACCTGTAGGTCTCAACCTAAACACCATTTATTAGGGGTAGTTGCTTGTACTTAGCCATATTAAGGTGACAAGCAACCAAGGTGGCAAGGTCACTGCCACCATCAGAGACTAAAATAGACTCAGTGGTCTCCCTAACTCGACCAACCCCGACTACATTACCAAACGGGAGCCTAGCTACACCCTTTGTTTCGCTATTTGTAGACTTTTTCCCACCACCACTGCTATAACCAGGGGCACTAGTGGAAGCAGTGGGGGTTGTGGTGGTGGGAGGTTTGGTGTTTCTCTTGGGACATGTGGGATCACTTGCCCAATGGCCTTTGTTTTTACACAAATTACACCAGGGCTTTTTCTGATGGTTAGAAGAGGATTTGGGCCCACCATCCGAGAGATTTGTTGTGGGCCTGATGAAGACTCTGACTTTTTATCTGTGTCCCCACCCTTGTCATGTGACTTACCATCCTTCTTGTTCTTGTTCTTGTCACCCCCTGTATAAGCGTTTCTGCTCACCCTTGTTCTGAACCATTTGTCTGCCTTCTTTCCCAATTCTTGAGGAGAGGTCAGATCTGAGTCCACAAGATGCTGGTGTATCAAATCAGACACACAATTGTTAAGAAAAAGCTCTCTCAAGATTAGATTATGTAGGCTTTCATTATCAGACACCTTGCTGCCACACAACCAACCTTTTAAGGCCTTCACTGAACAGGCCACAAAGTCTATCCAATCTTGTGAAGAGTCTTTTCTGGTTTCTCTGAACTTAATCCTATATTGTTCAGTGGTTAAGCCAAATCCACCCAAGAGTGCAGTCTTCAGAACATAGTAATTGTCTGAATCATTTTCCCTGACAGTAATGAGTCTCTCTCTCCCCTTGCCAGAGAAGGATAACCACAGAATAGCAGCCCACTATACCTGAGGGACCCTCTGAACTGTACAGGCCCTCTCAAGTGCAGCAAACCAGTTGTAGATGTCATCCCCCTCCTTGTAACAGGGAACAATCTTATGCAGGTTTCTAGAATCAAATGTATGTTATTTGACATTGTAACGTCTAAAAATGCTATTGCTGCCACCATGGGGCACTACCCCCCCTGTCTTTCCGTTTCCACAGCTAGGGATTCCCTATCTAAGGTCAACTGTTGCTGCTGTTGCCTCAGTCTTGCCTCCTCCAACCTCAGCTTTATGAGTTCCTTATCTAGGGACTGGTCCTCAGGGTTGGATGTGGGGGACACTTCTGACACAAAAGTGACATGGGAGTGGAGAGAGGGTGATCTTTCCCTAACTTGTGTAACCCTAGAGACCTGGCCTCTAGGTGTGAAGGGTGTCCTACTTGTGTGTGACCCCTTCCCACTACCAGCTACACTAGGAGGTCTGTTAAGAGAAATATTTGTGGAAGGACCCTCCCCTGCATCTTCAGGACACTCTCCTGAATTTACCTGGTCAGAAGATCCCTCTACGTCATCTCCCTGCTCTGCATGGTCATCAGATGACCCTGAACATCCTGCAAGAGGAGGTTTAAAAGGAAAACCTTATTGGGGTTCTTCCCAATCCCTAAGCTTCTTTCTAAGCAGAGCCCCCTCAGACTTTTAAAGTTAAGGTTCTCATACGTTGTCTGATAACCATGGGGGTAGCCTCAATAGAAGACATAGTGATGGAAAAGTTAGCAAGCAGAGTAAGAAGTAAGCAAAACTATTTCACCTAAAGTTTTGGAGAAAAAGAAAGACATTTGGAAAACAATTTCTTTAGAGTGAAAATGAGACTGCTAGGTATAATTGTATATAGCTCTAAGTATTAGATACACTTTCTTGTGAAAAGTACCAGTGACAAAGTGATAAGGCAACTGCAAGTACTTATCCCACCGCTGCACCACCAATTTGAGAAGCTGGCCTGGTTTATAGTGGGTACCAGAGGTACTTACACCTTATACCAGGTCCAGTGATCCACCTTAGTGAAATGTAGGCAGTGTCTAGAAGCTCAGGCTGTCTAGGGGTAGCTATAGCAGAGCAGCCAAGGCTGAACTAGGAGACATGCAAAGCTCTTGCAATACCACTATGCTCACACAGTACTTATACACAAGAAAAGACAATACTCAGTGTTACCAAAATAAAGGTACTTTATTTTAGTGACACAAGGCCAAAAATATCTTAGAGGCTATACACCCTCTGGAGGTAAGTATTATACACAATATTTACACTAGTAACCAAAATCAGGTAAGTAAACAGTCATAGAAAAGTGCAAACAGTAAAAACCACAATAGGTTGCAATGGGCGTAGGGGCAACACAAACCATATACTAAAATAGTGGAATGCGAATGTCGGTTTCCCCCCTAGGCAAGTGTAGAGTGTAGAGGGATGCTGGGAGTGTAGGAAGACACCACATGTAAGAAAATTGCCCCAGCCCAGAACCCGGGAAAACAGGAGTAAAGTACAGCAAGTTTCTTCAGAACACACAAGGAGTTGTGGTAAAGGATTATGCAAAAAATAAGCAAGACTGCAAGACAGCAACAATGGATTCCTGGACCTGAAGACCTGTGGAGAGAGGATACCAAGTCCGGAAGTCGATGAAGAGTCCAGGAAGAAAAAGAGCCCCTGCTAACCCGGATGAAGGTGCAAAAGTGGATTCTCCGATTGGAAGAAGAAGACAGCAATGCACCAAAGAAGACAGCAGCAGGTTCCTGCTTGGTGCAAAAGATGTCCCACGTCAAGTCTTTGGATGCAGGATGATTTTCATTATTGGATTCCACCAACAAGCCTTGGCTCACGCATATGTCACAGTTGGTGGGAAATGCGCTACCTGGGCTTAGGAGTGACCTGAGTGCCTCAACTCAGACTGAGGAGACAGAGGGGATTTCAGCACTTTAGAGAGCCCTCTGAAGACCAGGCAGCACCCACAGGAGTCCCAGAACATGGGGCAAAGTAGTTGTAGAATGCTGTCATTGCAGCACTACACAAAGGGATCCCACGCCTCTGGAGAACAATTCAGGGAGCTGAGTGTCGCAGGATAAAGTGCTGGGGACTTGGGCTATGCAAAAGATTTCTGGAAGAAGTGCACAGAAGCCCAAAGAGTTGCAGAACACTTGGTGCACAGGGGTACTGTCTGGCATGGGGAGGCAAGCCCTTACCTCCAACAAATTTGGACAGCTGGACCTTTCGAAAGTCAGGATCACTACGGTCCACCACCTGTGTTCCAGGAATCACGCTGGTCACAGAGTACCAGTTGTCGTTGCAGAGAGGAGCCTGCTGAAACAGGGAAGTGACTCCATCACTCCACGGGAGATTCCTTCAGTCCTTCTGGTGCAGAATGAAGACAGGCAGTCCTCAGAGCATGGACAACCTGTAAACTGTTGCAGTTGCTGGGTGGAGCCAAAGTTGCAGGGTCACAGTAGCCTTCTTGGATTCTTTGTTGCAGTTACCGTGTTCCTGGAGCAGTCTGCTTTTGATCCGATGGTCAGAACCTGAAGCAGAGGATGCAGAGGAGTCCTGGTGGAGTCTTGCAACCCGAATCTGAGGAAACACCCAGAGGAGAGACCCTAAATAGCACTGAAAGGGGAATTGGCTACCTAACCAGGTAGGAACCTATTAGAAGGGGTCTCTGAAGTCACCTGCTGCCACTGGCCTCTGGCCACTCAGATGCTCCCAGAGAGTCCCCAAATCTTGGAATCTAAGATTGCTAATGCCAGGGACACTCTGGAGGAGCTCTGGGCACCACTCTTGGGGTGGTGATGAACAGGGGAGTGTCACTCCCCTTTCCTTTGTCCAGTTTCATGCCAGAGCAGGGACTGGGGGGTCCCTGAACCAGTATAGACTGGCTTATGCAAGGAGGGCTCCATTTGTGCCCTTCAAAGCATTTCCAGACGCTCTGGGAGGATACCCCTCCCATGCCTGTAACACCTATTTCCAAAGGGAGAGGGTGTAACACCCCTCTCCTAAAGGAAATACATTGTTCTGCCTTCCTGGGATTGAGCTGCTCAAACCCCAGGAGGGCAGAAACCTGTCTGTGAGGTAGCATTAGCTGGGGCTGCAGTGGAACCCTCATAGATCTGGTTTGGCAGTACTGGTGGTCCATGGTGGAGCCCCCAGGGTGCATGGAATTGCCCCCTAATACCAGAATTGGATTGGGGGTACAAGTTCTCAATCTTAGACACCTCACATGGCCATATTCGGGGTTACCATTGTGAAGCTACATATATGTATTGACATATATGTAGTGCATGCTTATAGTGGTGTCCCCGCACTCACGAAGTCTGGGAAAATGGGCCTGGACAATGTGGGGGCACCTTTGTTAGTGCAAGGGTGCCCTCTCACACATTAACTTTGCACCTAGCCTTCAGTAACTGAAGGTTAGACACATAGGTGACTTATAAGTTACCTGGTGCAGTGAAAATGGCTGTGAAATAGTGTGTGCACTATTTCACTCAGGCTGCATTGGCAGTCCTGAAGGAGTGTTTATATGAGGGACTTATAAGGGGGGGTCCATTGTGCCAATCTGGATTGGAATATGGAGTCACTAAACTATAGTGACACATTTGGAAACAGAGAAAGCATACACACTGCAGCTCTGGTTAGCAGAACTCCAGTGGCACAGTCAAGCATACTGACAACACAGTAAAACACACTGACATATAGACCACAAACTATGAGCACTGGGGTCCTGACTAGCAGGATCCCAGTGAGACAGTAAAAACACACTGACAAACAGCCATAAATTGGGGGTAACATGCCAAGAAAGGTGGCACTTTTCTAAATCAGCCACCATCAGTGACAAGCTTCAAGTCCTGAAAGAACTAGAGGATGACAGACACCCACTAGAAATTCAGTTGAGATCAAAGAAACAGTGACAGCAACCTTTCAAGAGGTACTGGGACACAAGAAACACCAGGATAAAGAATATATCTCCACTGAGACACCCTACAAAATCGAAGAGAGGAAGAAAAGAAAGCTGGACAAGTGCAGAGAAAGCAAAAACATTAGGTTGAAAACACCAACACAAGGCAGAGAGAAGCTTAAGGAAGCAGAGAAAGGAAGATTTATTGATGATCTTGCCCCAGAAGCCACGGAAGAGGCAAGCCATGGAAACCTGAAACTCTACAACATAAGAAGAAAACTCTCTGGCAGATACATCAAGCCAGAAGGACCTGTTAAAGACAAAGCTGAGCAGACAATCATTGGTTACAAAGGCTAACAATGAAGTTGGATGGAGTACTTTAAAGAACTGCTGAAGCATCCCGTGCCGCAGTCTCCACCAAACATACAGCTAGCTGACAAGAACTTGCCAATTGACTTCAGCAGACCAAGCAAGGAAGAAATAGTGCAAGTCATCAAACATGAGAGAAATGGGAAGGCAGCAGGACCCAACAACATTCCTGCAGAGGCACTGAAGGCAGACACTGAAACATCATTAGACATGCTCTACTCCATGTATGGAATGATGTGGGACGGGGAAAAGGAGCTGTCAAACTGGAAGGAAAGATATTGCATAAAGATACCCAGTCTACGCAGTCTACAGAGGAACCCAGGGCAATGTGTTCTACAGAGTCATCCTGAATAGAATGAAGGAACAAATCGATGCTTAGTTGCGAGATCAGCAAGCTGGCTTCCACAAAGATAGATCCTACACAGACCAGATTGCAACGCTGCACATCATCATTGAGCAGTCGATGGAATGGAACTATACCCTCTGTGTCAACTTTATTGACTATGAGAAGCATTTGACAGCATGGATGGAGAGACCTTTAGGAAATTCCTCTGCTAATACGGTGCTCCAGATAAACTCAAAATCATCAGGAACTCTTATGAGGGAATGACCTGCAAGAGAGTCCATGGGGGCCAACACACAGAAGGCTACCTGGTGAAGACAGGAGCCTGCCAGGGTTGTTTGTCCTTGTCTCTTCTCTTCATGCTAGCCAGAGACTTGATCATGAAGACATCCACTCAAAGAGAAGAAATGGGATCCAGTAGACACCTTGGATGCAGCTTGACGACCTGGACTTTGCAGACGACCTGGCCCTACTCTCCCATACCCATCTGCAAATGCAAGAGCAGTCTGACAAAGTGGCAGCCAATTGAAGGACAATAATGACCACCTCCTTATGGGCCAAACTATTGACAGTGGGAATTCTACAGGTTCTGCTTGACGGAATCATCCTATTATAATGTAAACCTTGAAAGCTTTTCCAACACTTTTTTGTAACACTAATTTCTTAAAAACGAATGGATGCAATTATACAAAACCACACAAAAGCACACCGATGAGTAAAGTTCTGGTTTGATGTAATTCCATGCAGCAATTTTGTCCTGTAGGGGAGACTAAAGTTTTCTGTTTGAGCTAACATGAAAAGTGATAATTTTCCCCTACCCCCTTCATTTTATGCTTTCTTGATGCATTTACACAAAACATGAAATGCTGAAACGTAGGCTCTAGTTTGGAGTTTGACAGATGGGTACTCATCACAAAAGTGATGAATTTCCTGTCCACTTTAATACACTTTATTGGAAAATGGCCATTTCCACAGGGTCATCCAAAACATTTTTGCCTTCCTTCTCCTATTTTTTGGTTAAATTAATTTTTGTTGCCCTTATGACTGTAAGCACTTAACCACTGCTAGCCACTACTAAATTATGCCAAAGTATATCTGCTCTCTCTTTTAAACATGATAGTATTGGTGTATTCCCCAATTGGCATTTTTATTTTACTTTTGAGCTTCAAGTAAAGTGGTACAATATATACCCAGGGCCTTTAAATTCAATGCTACTAGTGGAATAGCAGCAGTGGTTGTGCCACCCTGGCACCATGTCCCAGGCCTGCCATTGCAAAGCCTGTGTCTGCAGTTTTAACCCCTTCCCTGCCAGGCCTTTTCCCCCTCCTGTGCCAGGCCTTTTTTTGGCTATTTGGGGCAGTTCGCGCTTAGGCCCTCATAACTTTTTGTCCACATAAGCTAGCCAAGCCAAATTTGTATCCTTGTTTTCCAACATCCTAGGGATTCTAGAGGTACCCAGACTTTGTGGGTTCCCCTGAAGGAAGCCAAGCAATTAGCCAAAATACAGTGAACATTTTTTTTTTTTCAAAAAAATGGGAAAAAGGGGCTGCAGAAGAAGGCTTGTGGTTTTTACCCTGAAAATGGCATCAACAAAGGGTTTGCGGTGCTAAAATCACCAGCTTCCCAGCCTTCAGGAACAGGCAGACTTGAATCAGAAAACCCAATTTTTCAACACAATTTTGCCATTTTACTGGGACATACTCCATTTTTACGATTGTTTGTGCTTTCAGCCTCCTTCTAGTCAGTGACAGAAATGGGTGTGAAACCAATGCTGGATCCCAGAAACCTAAACATTTCTGCAAAGTAAACAAAATTCTGAATTCAGCAAGGGGGAATTTGTGTAGATCCTACAAGGGTTTCCTACAGAAAATAACAACTGAAAATATTGAAATTGAGGTGAAAAAAACAGCAATTTTTCTCTACGTTTTACTCTGTAATTTTTTCCTGCAATGTCATATTTTTGAAAGCAATATACTGTTACGTCTGCTGGACTCTTCTGGTTGCGGGGATATATAGGGCTTGTAGGTTCGTCAAGAACCCTAGGTACCCATAGCCAATAAATGAGCTGCATCCTGCAGTGGGTTTTCAATCTATACCGGGTATACAACAATTCATTTGCTGAAATATAAAGAGTGAAAAATAGCTATCAAGAAAACCTTTGTATTTCCAAAATGGGCATATGATAAGGTGTTGAGGAGCAGTGGGTATTTGCACATCTCTGAATTCCGGGGTGCCCATACTAGCATGTGAATTACAGGGCATTTCTCAAATAGACGTCTTTTTTACACACACTATTATATTTGGAAGGAAAAAATGTACAGAAAGACAAGGGGCAATAACACTTGTTTTGCTATTCTATGTTCCCCCAAGTCTCCCGATAAAAATGATACCTCACTTGTGTGGGTAGGCCTAGCGCCCGCGACAGGAAATGCCCCAAAACACACCGAGGACACATCCCATTTTTTGACAGAAAACAGAGATGTTTTTTGCAAAGTGCCTACCTGTAGATTTTGGCCTCTAGCTCAGCTGGCACCTAGGGAAACCTACCAAACCTGTGCATTTTTGAAAACTAGAGACCTAGGGGAATCCAAGATGGAGTGAGTTGTGGGGCTCTGACCAGGTTCTGTTACTCAGAATCCTTTGCAAACCTCAAACTTTGGCTAAAAAAACACATTTTCCTCACATTTTGGTGACAGAAAGTTCTGGAATCTAAGAGGAGCCACAAATTTCCTCCCACCCAGCGTTCCCCCAAGTTTCCCGATAAAAATGATACCTCACTTGTGTGGGTGGGCCAGGTGCCTGCAACAGAATAAGGCCAAAAGCTTGTAGAGATAGAGGGGATAGGACAGCAAGTTGATTTAGGCTGACTCTGCTTTGGGGACCCACACAAGTGAGGTGTCATTTTACTTGGGAGACTGAGGGGAACACTGGGGAGTAGGAATTTTGTGCTGGAGCGGTGATCGTACAAACGAAAGTCAGGAAAATATGTTTTTTTGAGCAAATTTTGAGGTTTGCAGAGGAGTCTGGGTAAGAAAATGTTGGGGGAGCCACGCAAGCCACACCTCCCTGGACTCCTTGGGGTGTCTATTTTTGTAATATATCATTTTGATGTGTCCACATATGTCTGATGTGCCCAACACAAAAATTGTGAAAAGAAACGCACTTAGGTTATGTGAAAAAGACCCCTCACCCACCAACCAAGTTGGTGGCATGTTTCATCATCGGGGTCCCACCTGAGACACCTAGCGTGTCTCAAGTGTGCTGCGGTGCCTGATTACAGCGGAGCAAGTTTTATCATTTGTACCACACATACTGGTTGGATTTGGCACGAGGGTGAGTGATGGTTCAGTGATGGTTCAGTAGATCAAATTTTATTAACAAGAGATTTCACAAAAGTGAAATGCACTGGTAATAACTGAAAGGCCAAAAAACTGAACCAATGACTCACAGCTCGTGAGCTGTAAAGCCACGGCAAGGCACCAACCGCTTTACAGTCCATTCACACACCTTTCATACATGACATGCACAAGACCATTTATGCCGCCAGCCACGGGCCCAGCACATTACAACACTCGCATCGACAGACAGCGCCAGTCAAGGGCCCATCACTTTCATACGCCCACATGCTTGATACAGCAATCACATCAGCTGATGAGTGTGTGGACTGGCGTTTGGCTGGCACCGCTAGCCAAGCGCCACCCCACCCATACCGCCAGCCAAGCACTACCCGAAGCACACCGCCAGCCAAGCGCCACCCCACCCATACCGCCAGCCAAGCACCGCCCCAAGCACACCGCCAGCCAAGCGCCACCCCAAGCACACCGCCAGCCAAACGCCACCCCAAGCACACTGCCAGCCAAGCGCCACCCCACCCATACCGCCAGCCAAGCGCCACCCCACCCATACCGCCAGCCAAGCGCCACCCCAAGCACACTGCCAGCCAAGCGCCACCCCAAGCACACCGCCAGCACTTTTTTTTTGTTTATAAACAACAAAGAAACCACTAACTACTTATAAAATAAGTACAAAACTACAAACACAAAAGTTCTAACTAAATACATGACAGTAATGCCAACCGTGAAACCGAACATATGAAAATATAAAATTGGCAGTTTCCGCTCACAGTATTTCCCAAAAGTTTTTCCTTGTGTGGTAACTTCTAAAACAGCCGGGCTGTGTAAGGTTCCAACCTCTGATCTACTCTATCAACACCACCCATGTGCCTATTGTAGTCCAAAATGCACGCAGGTTTGCGCACTTCTGCAACCTGACCCCAAACAGTCACAGGGGAAGTACTCTTATCATGGATGGTAGATAGCATGTAAACATCCCTTCGGTCTGAAAATTTCAGAGCTAGCAGCTCATTATTCCGCAAGGCACTGTACTGTCCCCTCTCAAGTTTTTTACAGACAAGCTCCCCTGGATAGCCTTTCCGGTTAGATCGGATTGTGCCACAAGCAACAGTGTCCACTCTTAACAACTCCTTGAACAACTGCACTCCAGTGTAGAAATTATCTACGTACAAATGGTGACCTTTGTTAAACAGTCGTCTACCAAGTTCCCACACAATTTTTTCGCTAACTCCAAAAGTGGCCAACAACCAGGGGGGTCAATACTGGAACCCCTACCAGTGTAGACCCGGAAATTATACACATATCCTGTACTGCTTTCTGACAGCATATACAATTTAATCCCATACCGTGCCCTCTTACTGGGAATGTACTGCTTAAAAACTTATCTCTTTGCCTGGAACATAGACCTCTGAAAACCGATCTACAAAATGATCAAGGACAGGCCTAATCTTAAAAAGACGGTCACAATCAGGGTGATCTCGTGGCAAGGATAAAGCATTGTCCACAAAATGCAAAATGCAGCTTACGAAGAAGAAGCAAATACCGATTACGTGTCATAGTTCCAGGAAATATAGCCGTTGCCATCAAGAGACTAGTAGACCAATAAGAAGCCAGTGACGGCTTCCTGATCCACCCCATCAAAAAAGTCAAACCTAAAAACTTTTTCATCTCTTCCAGATATGTGGGAACCACTGAGTAGCTCTAGACTGAGGTTTAAGTCTGGCAGTGTTGTCCCGCAAATATTGCTCTGCATACAAACTAGTCTGCTCCACAATCTCTTCCAAAAATACATCGTCCATAAACAAGTGAAAGAAATGGACAGGCAAAAAGTTTTCCGTATTGACTCTACACCCTGGGAGACCAGTAAATGCAGGTAAGTGTGGCTGCTCCATGTTTGGGGCAATCCAGGTGTCAGGTCTTCTAATGGGAAACTCTTCAGCCCCAGGCTGCTGCACTCTTGGCACATCAATGTCCTCCTCTACAACAGGCCCTTCATCTGCACTGAGAGTAGCTTCCTCGTCAGAAGAATACTCTCGGACAGAAAACTCACTGCCAGAATCTCTCACTTCCTCCTCTGCCTCAGATGCAGAGTCAGTCTCGTAATCATGGTCTGAAGACAACTCAAAGAGTATGCCAACAACCTGCTGAGCGGTCACTCTGCGACTAGCCATGATCCTCACTAACAACAAATGGTTTCCCAACAACAACTAGCACTAAAATAAGTAATAAACAAAGTGTAGCTTTATCACAAAGAGTTATGTACTAAAAAACTGTACCACTCACTTGCCTGAAAAAGCTACTCACCAGCAACTACTCTGCACAGACACAGCAATCACCAATGATATCCCACTAAAAAGAAAAAAGAAAAAAGCAAATTATACATATGACAACACAAATAACATTGTGCTCAAATCTGAGGACAATTTCACACACAATACTGCATTAAGTACACCACCTACAAACATGTCATTCATGCATGTTAACAATACTCCTTTGGAGTAAATTGCTTTCACTTACCTAAAACATGCAACTATGCAAACCGCAGGACAACTACTGCCAAAAGCGCAAGGATCCACAGCAAAGGAAGCAAAAGCTTTGAACTAGAACAAAAAGAAGAAATAAACTGTTATAATCACAAATACAAATACTTCGCCAGCTGACGAACACCCCACCACCAAGAACTTCGAAATTGTCCCTGGCGCCTAAGAGGCTTCTGCCCCACTAGGAGGCAGATGGGCCTAAAAAAAAAAATAGACTGATCTGCCTCCAAGGTGGGCAGAAATGACTATCACTAACGTGCCCCCTTTGGCGGGCGACCCTTGCCAAAGGTGCCGCCATCCCCCCCCCACACAAAACACACACACAGGATCCCTGGTGCCTAAGTGGATTCTGCCCCCCTTGGGGGCAGATGGGCGTAAAAAAATTGGCCGATCTGCCCCCAAGGAGAGCAGAAATGGCCAACATCTCTGTGCCCACTTTAGGGGGCGACCCTTGCCAAAGGGGGCAAACGGGGGGCACCCCCAGCACTAAACAAAAAAAGGGGAACCAAAAAAAAAAATCCCTGCCGTATTGGTGGTTTCTGCCCTCCTTGGGGGCAGATGGGCCTACAAAAATAGGCCCTTAGCCAATACGAAATTTCCTCCCTTTGGGGGGGCCCCCAAACACACAAAACACACACACGCTTCACAATCCCTGGCGCCTAGTGGGTTTTGACCCCCCCCCCAGGGTCCAGATCGGCCAAAAACATGGCCTATCTAGCCCCAGGTGTGGGCGAAACATATAAAACATTATTGCCCCCGGGGCAGCGACCCTTGCCTAAGGGGTCGCTGCCCTACAACAAAGAAAATAATTTCCCTGGTCTCTAGTGGTTTTCCCTCCCCCCCCCCCCGGGGACAGATCGGCCACAAAATTGGCCGATCTGCCCCCAGGGGGGGCCTAAAAAGGAAAAAAATGCCCCCCAATGGGAGTGACCCTTGCCCAGGGGGTCGCCCCCCAAAACTACCAACAAAAGGTAATCCCTGGTGCCTAGTGGGGATTCCTGCTCCAGGATCGCGGGCCCCGCACGCGATCCTGGAGCAGGAATCCACAGAAAACAGGCACCGGGGGAAAGGAAAAACCCTTTCCTTTCCCCCCGTGTCTGTGTATTGCTAAATGCACTACGTGCAAGGTAAACAGTGGTGCAGGGTGTGGACCATTGGCCTCTGCTTCCATTGGCCTTCGCTTCCATTTTGGTTCACGACTCCATTTTGTCGAGTCTGGTTCTGTGCGTAAGGCACTGTTCAGTGTTTTTCCACAAGCTTCGGCAAGCTGCAGGGTGGGGTGTTTTTCTGCTCAACTTCGCTCCATCTGCCTGATACGAAGGGCGCTATTTACATTCCACGAGCTATCAGTTAGGACAACAGGGGGATGCGCCTGTACTCAAGGAGGAATGCAAGCTTCACCTTGGAGCCCTCTCCTGGGAACCTGGCCCGTTCTGAGGAGACGTCTCGAAGGGTGAACAAGGTACCGCCGATTGCACAATTTGTAAAGGAGGGGGTCTTCTTCTAGAAAAGACTCCTGGGCGTTAGTAAATACTATAAAGGTCAGGAGCCTGGATGGACTGGTTTGGGAACTCTCTTCTGGGTTGGACGCAACGCCAGGAGGACTGATTGTCCAGAAGGAGACTCCCTGTGCCAGTCGATTTGGGTTCCCTGGCTTGGTGTGCGGCGGAGGGATGCAGAATCTCTTTTCGGTGAAGCCTTTCAATTTATAAGCATTGAAGTATATCGTGTGTGCGTGTGTTATATGCACTTATTCTTGCAGTTATTTTCATGCTATTAAGCATTGAAGTATATTGTGTGTTCGTGTGTTATATGCACTTATTCTTGCAGCTATTTTCATGCTATTCTTCATGATATCACAGAGTGCTTATATTCTCACCATTATTCTCATGTTATTCACTTGATATATATATATATATATATATATATATATATATATATATATATATTAGTGTGGTTAGTTTTGCCATATGAGAACTTGCCCCTTTAATAAACTTGATTATTCTACTCCCTAAGGTGTCTGAGAGTGATTGCTTTACATTGTGCCTTAAACTATCCTGAAGTGCATAGTTCTGATATTCTGAAGAGTATAGCAACACAGTCTGTTTTCCCCCCACCCCCAAAGAAGAAAGGACTCACCTTTTGGATCCTTTCTCCTGGACGCGCTGGAAGCAAATGGCTTCCGGCGCATCCCTCGGCCATATTTGATGACTTCGCACGCTGACGTCATCGGATTGCCGAGGGGGGGGGGGTCGGAGGTGGAAGGGGAAGGGCTTCCCCTTCCATCCGCGACCGGGGGGTATGGGTGGGGGGCTCATGGGGGGAGCGCTAGCGCTCCCCCCAGTTCCCGGGTGCAGGACGAGGTGATCTCGTCCAATGCACCCAGGAACCGGTGCCTTGGACGAGATCACCTTGTGCAAGGCACCGTAGGGGTTAAACTGTCATTTTCATCTGGCCAAATTATCATTTTGACAGGCCCAACCCTTCTTCTTAAAACATATAGGAACCCCATACGGTAGGCCCAGGACAGCCCAGAGGGCAGGATGCAATGCATGTATGAAGCAGGACATGTACTTTTAGGTCTTACATGTCTTGGTTGTGAAAAACTCGTACATTTATTTTTTATTGTTCCTAGACCTATCATTCCCATAGTATAACATTCGAGTTGCCGTATTACATTTTAGAAGTGTAATTTCCAAATGGGAAGAGATGATTCCTTCAAGTTTGGTGTCTCTGGAATCACAATTTAAAATTCTAACTTATAGTTGGATTTTAAATTGCATTTCTGAAAATGTCACTTCTAGAAAGTTGGCTTTTTTTTTACCTTAGTCATTTGGTGCTTGCAGCCTGTCTCTGGTCACATGACTGGGTGTACTTAGCAGATGGACTTTGTGTATTCCCCTTAGACAGCCACACACAATGGAAGCTTAGGTGTGACTTGATGGGCCATCCTGGGCACAATGAGAGGGAGGAGCTGGACACAGTCTCACTTACACCTGAATACCCTGTGTCCTGCCCTCACACAAAGGGCTGCAAACCCCTGTAGTTTGTTTGGAGCCAGGGCAGGAAGGTAAGGACATCTGTACACGTCAAAGGCATATCTTAGAAGTCTCCCCCACTTCAAAGGCACAACTGGATATAAGAATTGGACTCCAGACACCCTCACTTCAGTACACTTCTGGACTAGTGGATACCCTGCTGGTAAGAAGGACTGCGGTGCAGCTGGAGGACAGCCATTTGGCTGTGCTGTATGTAGGAAAGTACTATCTTGCCTGGCATGTTACCCCCATTTTTACTTGTGTGTCAGTTTATTTTTGCCTGTCTCACTGGAATCCTGCTAGCCAGAACCCCAGTGCTCATAGTTTGTGGCCTAATGTGTTCCCTGTGTGGTGCCTAACTGTGTTACTGAGACTCTGCTAACCAGAATCTCACTGCTTATGCTCTCTCTGTCTTTAAAATTGTCACTGCAGGCTAGGGACCATTTTTACCAATTCTGATTGGCACGCTGGAACACCCTTATAATTCCCTGGCATATGGTACCTAGGTACCCAGGGTATTGGGGTTCCAAGAGATCCCTATGGGCTGCAGCTTTTGTCACCCATAGGGAGCTCAGACCATTTTTACACAGGACTGCCACTGCAGCCTGAGTGAAACAACATCCATGTTATTTCACAGCCATTTTTCACTGCACTTAAGTAACTTATAAGTCATCTATAAATCTAACCCTCACTTAGTGAAGGTTAGGTGCAAAGTTACTAAGTGTGAGGGCACCATGGCACTAGCCAAGTTCCCCCACATAGTTCAGGGCAATTTCCCCGGACTTTGTGAGTGCTGGGACACAATTAAACATGTGCACTACATATAGGTCAATACCTATATGTAGCTTCACAACGGTAACTCCGAATATGGCCATGTAACATGTCTAAGATCATGGAATTGTCCCCCCATGCCAAATCTGGTATTGGGGTGCCAATCCCATACTTCCCCGGGGCTCCAGCATGGACCCCAGGTGCTGCCAAACTAGCTCTCTGGGGGTTTCACTGCAGCTACCGCTGCTGCCAACGCACAGACAGCCTTCTGCCCTCCTGGGGTCTGGGCAGCCCAGTCCTAGGAAGGAAGAACAAAGGATTTCCTCTGAGAGAGGGTGTTACACCCTCTCCCTTTGGAAATGGGTGTTAAGGGCTGGGGAGGAGTAGCCTCCCCCAGCCTCTTGAAATGCTTTGAAGGGTACAGATGATGCCCTCCTTGCATAAGCCAGTCAACACCGGTTCATGGATTCCCCAGCCCCGGCTCTGGTGCGAAACTGGACAAAGGAAAGGGGAGTGACCACTACCCTGTCCATCACCACCCCAGGGGTGGTGCCCAGAGCTCTTCCAGTGTGTCCCATACCTCTGCCATCGTGAATGCAGAGGTGTGAGGGCACAATGGATGCCCCTGAGTGGCCAGTGCCAGCAGGTGACATCAGAAACCTCTCCTGATAGGTGCTTACCTGACTAGGTGGCCAATCCTCGTCTGATGGCTATTTAGGGTGTCTCCTGTGGGTTTCTTGTCGGATAACGAATGCAAGAGCTCATCAGAGTTCCTCTGCATCTCCCTCTTCAACTTCTGCCAAGGGTCGACCGGTGACTGCTCCAGGATGCCTGCAAAACCGCAACAAAGTAGCAAGAAGACTACCAGCAACATTGTAGCGCCTAATCCTGCCGGATTTCTTGGTTGTTTCCTGGTGGTGCATGCTCTGAGGGCTGTCTGCCTTCACCCTGCACTGGAAGCCAAGACGAAATCTCCTGTGGGTCGTGGGTCTACCGCAGACACCAAACTTCTGCTTCACCGTTCCTCTGGGTCCCCTCTCATCTTGACGAGTGTGGTCCCTGGAACACAGGAGCTGGATCCATGTGACCCCGACAGCCAGTGGTCCATCTGTCCAAATTTGATGGAGGTAAGTCCTTGCCTCCCCACGCCGGACAGTAATCCTGTGTCCTGCATGAACTGCAGCTGCTAGGGCTTTTGAGCACTTTTGCAAGAAATCGTTCATGCACAGCACAGCCCAGGTCCCCAGCACTCCATCCTGCATTGAGCAACTCGCTGAGTTGACCACCGACTTCGTGGGCGTCTCCTTTGTAGTGTTGAGATGACCTCCATGCTCAGTTTTCTTGAACCCCTGTTCAAGTGCTTCTGCGGGTGTTGCCTGCTTCTGCATGGGCTCTCTGTGCTGCTGAGTGCCCTTCTGTCTCCTCCTCCAAGGGGTGACCTCCTGGTCCTTCCTGGGGCCGGGCAGCACCCATTTTCCTCAACTGCAACCTTTGCAGCTAGCAAGGCTTGTTTGCAGTCTTTCTGCGTGGAAACAACTTTGCATCCTCCAGCACACCATGGGACATCTTCTGTGCAAAGGAGAAGTTCCTGATTAAGAACAGCTCTGGCCACCGAATTCTGAATCAACTGCAGCCTATTGAGCGAGCCTTTATCTAAATTAAGAAACAAGGCATTGCAATAGTCTACTTTAGACATTACCAGAGCTAGAATGGCGGAAACTCTCCATTTATACTGGAGAAAAGGGAAGACTTTCCTTAACATTTTAATCAGCCACAGACAGGTTTTTACCGTGTGGTTTACCTGATATTGACAGTTGATCATCAAACATAATACCCAAGTTCTTGCCGACAGTGGTAGGGGTTGGAAGGGAGCCACGATTTGTCGGCCACCATCGTAGATTCCATTGTTTAATATCTGACCCGATGCAAAGAATTTCATTTTTGGCAGCATTCAATTTGAGCCAGTTGGTCCCCATCCAATTACTGACTTCCTTCATACAATTGTTAAAACGATCCGCCACCTCCTCCCAGTTTTTATTAACTGGAATAATAAGCTGTGTATCATCTGCATATGAGGTGGGGATGAAGCCAAAGGATCGGACCAGATTAGCCAATGGGGCAACATAGATATTAAACAAGGTAGGGCTTAATGAGGAACCCTGTGGGGTCCCACAAGGTAATAGATAAGGTGTAGAATCAAAATTACCACATCTTACAGTGGTCCATCTATGAGTTAAAAAGGACTCCAGAGGTTTCAAAGCTCGATCTCTGATGCCTGCTTGAAAAAGGCGAGTCATGAAAATTTGAGGAGATATAGTATCAAAGGCTGACGACAAATCTAATAAAACTAAAACGGCGCCTTGTCCCTCATCCACCAGTCTTCGAATGAAGTCAGTGGATGAGATGAGAGCGGTCTCCATACTATGCGACTTCCTGAAGCCATGCTGAGAGGAATCTAAGCCTTCCACTTCCCCAAGAAAATCTGCTAGTTCCCTATTCATGATTTTCTCCAGGATCTTAGCAAAAAAAGGGAGGAGCGGAAATTGGCCGCAGATTGTCTAAATCTTGCCTATTCCCATCTGGCTTCTTTTTCAAAGGAACTAATAGTCTCCTTCCATCTAACAGGATAACATCCAGAACTAAGGACTTCCTGAAAAATCAGGACTAAAGCCCGAGCCATAAAGTCAGAAGCCATTTGAATCACGGAGGGAGGACAGGGATCCAGAGGGGAACCACACTTAGGGGGTCATTCTGACCCCGGCGGGCGGCGGGAGCCGCCCGCCTGGAGGGAACCGCCAGAATACCGCTGCGCGGTCAAAAGACCGCCGCGGGTATTCTGTGTTTCCCACTGGGCTGCCGGGCGACCGCCAAAAGGCCGCCCGCCAGCCCAGTGGGAAACACCCCTCCATGAGGATGCCGGCTCCGAATGGAGCCGGTGGAGTGGAGGATGTGCGACGGGTGCAGTAGCACCCGTCACGAATTTCAGTGTCTGCTAAGCAGACACTGAAATTCAGGGGGGGGCCCTCTTACGGGGGCCCCTGCAGTGCCCATGCCATTGGCATGGGCACTGCAGGGGCCCCCAGGGGCCCCATGACACCCCATAGCGCCATCCTGTTCCTGGCGGCCGAGCCGCCAGGAACAGGATGGCGGTATGGGGGTCAGAATCCCCATGGCGGCGCAGCTCCTGCACTCCAACTCTTCAGCTCCAGTTTCATTGTTCCAGATTCCTGAAAAGAGAAAAGAAAACAAGCAAATCGTGAGCTTGGCTCTCACACCCCTGTGCTCCGGGAGAACACAGGTCAGTGTACAAGTATGATAATTTCGACATGGCCAGAGGCAATAAAAAAATGGGGGAATGATTGCATGGTCCAATTCAGGTCACTACATTGGACGATGTTCCCTGCCTACCTGCCTTGGAGGGATCCCGCAACCCTGCATGCCGTCCACCCCAGCTAGAATGAGGGTTGGGTGTCTGGAGTACGATGCCTACCATCCCACATCCTGCATTTGCTTCCTTGGGGCGACCACATCAGCGGTGCCTACCCGCCATCCAGCCTGTCTCAGACACCACTGCTTCCCTGCTACGCGGCCGGCAAGCCACTTCATCTAAGAGAGATCTAGTGTCTGCCTCCCCTGTGGCCTACCGACTGCCTTTGCAACTGGCCCTGGAGCCCCTCACACACAGCCTATTTGGAGTAGCTGCATGCCAGGATGGAAGACGCAAAGCTGGCCCCAGCCATCTGCGTCCACCCTGCTATCCTGACTGGTGCCTCAGCTGTAGCATGAACCCCTCTGTGCCCTGTACAGAAGATATGTGCAACATGAGGAGTATTTTGGACAAACAAGTGTTTTTCACTGTGCACCCCCCATCTGGTATGCCCTGCCAAGTGCACCAGAGAGAGGGCGACACAATTCATCAGTTTTATGCACGACTCAGAGAACTTGCCACCACGTGCAAAGCAGACAACCAGCCCAAAGAGATAAGAGCACAAATCATCCAGTGGTGTCATAGCAAAACACTCAGGGGCCTCATCCTGAGGAAGCCGAACATTAGTTTGGATGGCATCCTAATAATGGCACTTTCACATGTCCTTTCGGCAGCCAGAGCCACTGAGATAGATATGGCAATAATACAAGTACCCGAGTAGGCCCCCACTATAAAGATTGAATGTGCCTATGGAATACAGGCACACAATACAAAAGGAAGAGCAAAGTCATACATGCCAGCAAAGCAAGCGCCGCACTGCACATACTGTGGGCGAGAAGAACATGCCCCGAAAGACTGCCCTGTACAACAGCAGATATGCTCCAACTGTGGGAAGATGAACCACTTTGCAACTGTCTGCAGAGAAGGAGGGTGGGTGTGAAAGGGAGACTCGCCAACACAAGCACAGTGAAACAACTGTCACCGAAAAGATGTGAATCATTTGAGACAACCCATCACACATCAAGGCAAAAGTACACCCTCGAGGACTCATCACTTGACAAGGAAAAAGTCTTTCACATCTCATTTACAAATCACCTCAAGCGACACCAGAGACCTAAGCCAACCTGTGTGATGGAAGTAGCGGGGTCCCAGGTAAAAGCCCTCATAGAGACGAGTGTCTCAGTCAATGTGATGGGTGTGCAGCAATATCGACTCCTCCAACCGTGCCCGACAGTGCTGCCCTCCAGCACAAAGATCTTTATGTGCAGAAGCTTATAGTAGATTCCTCCCAGTAGGCCTGGGAGCTGTTCTTACTCAAGAAATATAACCTGGCAGATCGACCCCACTGGCTTTCGCAAGCAATGCTCTCACATAAAACTTGAAGCACTGTGCGCAGATAGAGATAGAAGCCCTAGCAATAAAATCAGACTGTGGACATTTTCACCTCTACCTCTGCGGGAGGCCATTCATTCATTCATTAGCTTTATTTCGGTAAATATAAATACCATAAAAGCGCATCACACAAAAAAGGAACGGCAAGCTACATGATAAACAATTTAAGTCATAAAAGATTGAAAAGGAGAAAAAAAAGAAAAGAGAAATATTTACACATAAGCAGTTCCCTCATGGAAAATCGCACCTTATAGTTATGTAAAAACGCATTATAGGTAAAAGAATAAAATACAAGCCTGGCAAACCATATCAGATAAAAGGGACATTTCGATTTAAAAAATATCTAAGAAAAATAAAAACAGCAGGTAGGGGATGCATCTGAAGCAATAAAAGTGATATGTGCATGCAATGATAAATCCATCAGTTGTTGTTTACCACATTCATTGTTAAATTTCCCTCTGCTTTTTTAAGCGTGTTCAATCTGATACGCCAGATTGAGTCTAAATATTTTGACAAACAACAAACCACTAAAACCGATGAATCAGATTTAAAAATTCTCAAAGCTAGCAAGCAGTTTTTAAAACCCTTACTTCTGCACAGAGGAATGATCCAACGGGCTCTTTGTTTGGAGTATGCGGGGCATTGGAAGAGAATATGAGTTACTGATTCTTCTCTAGCACAGCCCATCGGACACATCTTAGAAGAACAACTAAAGTTAGGCCATTTATAAGTGAGGGAACGCAAAGGAAGAGAGCCCACCCTGAATCTAATGTATAATGAACGAGCAAACGGGGAAGATACTATATCCATATATTGTGCAAATTCATAATGACATTTAAAATATAAAAAGTTTCCCGTCATGGATGATGACGAGACAGCGGACAGTTGGGAAAGTTGAACATGGAGCCAGAAAGCATCCTTTAGAGTCTGGGTTGCGTTCTTAGGGATAGATAATGGTTCCTTCCAATAGGACCCCAAACCAAGAAGCGAGAGGGTCCTTTCTACATATGCACACCACTTGATTTTGGAGCTAGTGTTGTTGGCCATCAAGTTAGCTAGCGCACATCTATAATGGACAAGAGAATCTGATGACCATAGGCGAATCCAGTACAACAGGGGCTTGAGTGCAACAATCTGGCTGATAGAGGGGAGATTTAGGTCCATGCGTATTGGGAGCATTGGGGTACTGGAAGGAACTCTTAGCAATGACCTTAAAAAAGAGTTCTCCACTTTTATCAAATCATCCAGGCAACAGTGACCCCACAGTTCAGCTCCATAGATTGCTCCCCCTCTTGCTTGTAGTTTGTAAATTTCTACTGCGGGCGTCATGGCAAAGCTAGGAGATCTAGCTGCAAATCTTGCAATGCCACTCGCTCGCTGTTGCAATCGTAAAGTTGCCTTCTGGATATGGCGCTGCCACTTGTGCGAGTCTTCTAGTTTGAGGCCTAAATAATCAAAATCGCTGACTCTTTCCAGCGCGGCACCCTCTAAATAGATAGGTCGTCTCATTCTGCCTTTCCTATCGCCAAACACCATGCACTTGGTTTTTAATCGGTTGATTTCGAGCCCATAATCATTGCAATAGTCAATGAATCTTGAAAGCAGGGTTGATAGGCCCGTGGCTGTTTGAGAAACCAGCAGGGTGTCATCGGCAAAAAGAAGGCAGGGGATCTTCTGCCCTCCTATTTTAGGCGAGTCGTTAGAGCACTCCATAAGATAAGGGATGCATGCGTTTATGAAGAGAAGGAATAAGGTAGGGGCAAGAACACAACCTTGTCTTACACCTCGGGCAGTAAGGAATTTTTCTGTTAATTCACCTTGTGGGCCCCATCTAATTCTGCCATAGTTGCCAGTGTAAAGATCCCTGATAATATTTAAAATAGAACACGGGACTCCTATCTTAGACAGAACTTCCCACAGTTTGTGGCGGGGTACTAGATCAAAGGCCGATTTTAGATCTACAAATGCTACATATAGATGGCCTAAGTCAACATCGACAACTTTCCATTTAATAGAAGTAAAACTAAATATCTGATCTAATGTGCTAGTTTTCTCTCTGAAGCCCGCTTGTAGATGATTTAAGATTTGATTTTCAACTAGCCACTTGTTCAGCCTGCTCAACAACTGATAACAGAAAATTTTTTGAAGGTTGTCGAGGAGGCTGATGGGTCTATAATTACCCGGGTTGTTCCTCTCTCCTTTCTTATGGATGGGCACTATAATCGCCTCTTTCCATGAGTCAGGATAAATTCTACTAGTCAAGATGGCATTAGAAAGTCTGTTAATATATGGGCCCCAGGTGTTCTGGTCCACTTTAAACATATCAGAGGGGATCCCGTCCATCCCAGGGGCTTTTGCTGCTTTCTGGGCTGCAATGGCCGACACAGTTTCGTTCAGTGTAAAAGGGGGCAAGAAAGCCAAAGGCTCGTCAAAAGTTGTTGGCTCCTCCGAAATTATGTCAGAAGTATGACTTGCCGACAATGGTCCATACAATTCCTTAAAGTAGGAGAGCCAGATGTCAGGAGAAATATAAGACTCCAGGTGAGATGCGCGGTTCTGATCACCACAAGAAACTAGGAGCCAGAACCGTTTTGAATCATGGACGGTAGCTGCCTCGAGTAAATTGCTCCATAGCCCCTCTTCGTACTCGATTTTACTTTTGTTGCAAATGGAAGCATAATGACGTCTAGCAGTGATGATGCCTGATCTGTCTTTGGTCTTTAGCGCGATGGCCAAAGCATTTTTGGCCTCCCTACACCTCTTGTTGAACCATTTAGTATGTGGTCGAATACAAGAAATAGTCAGTGGCCTTGGACGTTTAGTAAACAGCTCTTTCAGAGTAGAAAAAAGGTCCAAATGAAGAGGCAATATTTCTAATGGAGCCAGAATAAGGTTGGTATCAAATAACTGGTGAGAAGAGGTTAGGGCACGCAATTTTCCTTGAAGCTTATTTGATTGCACAAAGGAATCCCACCTTACTGTACGCTTATTACTGGACAGCTCCATAGCAGTAGAGGAGACAGGGGGAAGTGCGACCCCTACTAGGAGAGAACTCTTGTATGTGATCTGGAGGGGAGCATGATCACTAGTATGGGGAAGACCCACCTCTAAGTCTAGAATATGGTGCCATAGTCTTAAATCAAAAAGGATATAATCCAATTTGTTGCTATATGAGCCCCTGAAGAAGGTTGGTCTGGCCGGAGTGTCCGCTGGAAAGCGGCCATTACCCAAACGAAGGCCATGGGATATCATGAGGTCCACTATCTGTGAGGCCCTAGCGCTTGGTTTATATGAATTTTGCTGGGTAGAATGAAAAGTCACAGGAGGAGGGATATTCCATACACTATCTTCAGACTGCATGACCTCTATGTGATCTGCATTAAGTTCAAGTAGAACGTTAAAGTCACCAGCTATTATGATATGATATTTGAGGCGAAGGTCTGGGATTAAGATATTCAGTAGCTCGACAATGGGAGATCGGTGATTTGAGGGTCCCGGTCTGCTATAAATATTTAGACAAAGGACAGGAGTGCCTGAGGCTGGGTAGATAGCAACGGCCAAAATATCATGAGAATCCACATATATCTCCTTTGTACCACTCCCCTCTATAGATTTTACCCATGTGATTAGACCCCCTGCCGCCCTGCCAGCTAAAGATGGCTTAGCAGGCTTGAAAAAGGAGCTATACCCTTGTTTGTATGTACAATGCGTTGCCCATGTTTCCTGGAACATGCAGACGTTAAAATTTCCAACGAGTGCTCCCCACTCAGTGTCAACAAGTTTGCTGTTAATGCCATTCAGAGTGGTCACTGACCACCATCCGCTTGTCCCTTTGTTCAAAGGCATCACTCTGCATCCTCCTCTCTGGCTAGAATGATGGGCCACCCAAAGTCAACATTACTGCTCAGAGGTAACATACTGCCCTGGTTCCAGGTACCCAGCAGAATTCTTGTCACAACACCTGCTGCTACCTGCACAGAGAAGGAAAAACAAAAAAATGTTGGAGGGTCCACAATGAGCTCAGTGCAACCGAGGATGGTCTCATATTATGAGGGCACCAGCTGGTAATCCATGACAGCCTCCAACGAGTGACAGCCTCCAACGAGTGACCGCCTTAGCCCATGGAGGACATCAGGACACAGAGAAGATGAAGTCACACATGCACAAAAAAGTGTGGTTTCCCTTCCTTGTAGCCACGGTAGATGACCTCATGAGGCAGTGCCCAGCCTGCCAACTAACAGGTACACCCGAAGCGCCAGCGCCAGTTATGATGGATGAACTGTGCACCACGTCCTGTTCTAAAATCAGTCTCGACTTTGGGAGTTTCCCATATGGAAGGACCACCGTATTTCTGGTAGATGGGTACTTGAAGTACCAGATTGTTGAAGTCATTGACTTCACTGCATTTATTAAAGTGGCACCTGTCTTGGAGAAGGTATTCACGATGTTCGAACTCCCCGAGGAAATCAAGACCTACAATGGGCCTGCTAAGGCGGTTAGGCATACGACACAGACGGATCAACCCACAGTGGCTTCAGGCAAATGGTGAAGTTGAGTGCTTCATGGGCATGTTGAACAAGGCCCTCCTGATTGCCCCACTTAAAGCAGCTGACTAGGACTCTGTCTCCGGCGTTTTCTGAGGGAATACCAAGAAACCCCACTCTATTTTATGCAACAGGCCTTGCAACAGGTTTGCTTATGATGAATGGGGAAAAATGTGACACCATACCAACCTGCCCAAGGTGGCGGCCACCATCTAACTGCCTTGAAGAGACCCAAGAGAGAAGAGTGGAAACAAATGCTTGAGCAAGCAAGAGGAGGAACACAGACACACGGCACCTACATTTTGGCGACCATGTCATCATCAGGGACAGGAAACCCGGATGGAAGTTCTGAACGCCTTTTAAACCTGGTATATACACAGTCGTCGCCATGGCTGGCAAATGGTCAATGCAAGAAAAGAAGTTGAGGAAGTGACCCCATACATCTTGTGGTTCTGCCAAGCAACCTTCATTGAGAACCCTGGAGACAATTTGGACTTCAATGACAACACCTAGGAACTACTACGGGATGAACAAGGACCGAGTGAATAAACACCCTTTGACCCTGTCCATGAGAAGGGCACCAAGGAACACCAATCAGACAGCCAATCAGACAGCCAGCCTGGTACCCAGAAAGATGCAAGCCACTCTCATCACTTGCAGTATGGTCTCCAGCCAGATCCACCACCAAGTCAAAGACTTTGGGGCAGATTGATGAAAAGTGGTGCTGCACCTAGGGCAGCACCACTTTCCTTATGCCACTTAGCGCCCTTCTACCGCCACTGTGTGTGGACCATATTTAAAATATGGCTCACCATGGTGCAGGGTAGGGACCAATAGCATCTTTTTTTTTTTTATGCTATTGATGTACCAAAATGTTGCCGTTACTCCTGCAGAGTACATAGGGCCGATTATAGATTATGGTATGCCCCCTTTTAACACCTGCTCTGAGCAGGCTTTAAAAGTGCCTAAGAAAATGGCACAAGGAAATCACATAGACTTCCTAGTGCCATTCTTTCAGCCCCCCCCCCAATGGGGGAACGCCGCCCCTTGCAATCATTATGTAAGGCACAGGCATAATGTGGAGCAAGGGTTTACAAAGTGGTGCATACATTGCACCACTTTGTTAATATGGCATAGGGAAAATGCCACTTTAGCGCCGGCTCAGCATAATAAAAATGATGCAATGGCAGCACAAAGTTG